>NW_028186867.1:9095910-9242633 GCF_003343005.1 Rhea americana | reverse complement strand
CCCCCGCCCCATTCAGTAGTGGGCCCACATTTTCCCTAGTCCTCCTCTTGCTACTGATGTATTTGAAGAATCCCTTCTTGCTGTCCTTAACACCCCTTGCCAGAYTCAATTGCTGCTGGGCCTTAGCCTTCCTCACTGCATTTCTGCATACTCTGACAGCATTATTTTAGTTCTCMAMAGTAGCCTGTCCCCTCTTCTATGTACATTTAGTYGCCTAAATGCGGAATGCCATTCTACCTGGCTTATCCTTTCTGGCCTCCAGAAGGCCATTTTAGACACCCTAATGTACTTGAGATATCCACGCAGGGTTGGCAGACCTAACACAGAAGATCTTCTGCTTTCAGAGGTGGCTGCTGGAGGCCAGGTGGGTTATCCTGTGGCACSTAGGAGGCTTTAAATACCTGTGACTGGAATCCTTCCTGAAGTGTCAGAGTCTTTCAGAGTAGAGATTTGCTTTGAAATATATCTATGAAATAGCAGGGGAGTTGGAGAAACACAAGCACTGTTAGGGTATACATTTTATCTTGCAATTTTGTATTTCTGCCATTATCATAACTAAATGACAATTTTTAAGAACATGTTGTTTTGCTCTTCTAAACTTGTCTTCTTAGCTGCAAGGCAGGTTTTATTTTAAAAGTATTTGGGAACAGAAAAACAGCATTAATAAAGACAAGCTTACAATGATTTGTGTTTTCTTTTCCCACCCCTCCCTCATTAATTTTGTACTATTTTCTTCATAGTTGCAAATAATAATGGAAGATATGAGAAATTTCRTTGTGTATTTTGGCCTATGGCCCAATGGACAGGACATGCTTGAGTGAGGCATTAAACTTGGGTTTTCCACTTCATAATTATTGCTCTAGCTACTTGTCTGTGATAAGAAAGGGGATCTGTAGCACCTGCCATAGAAAGCAGTATGTCTTGCCCAGTTCTTAGAAGACCACTTGTAACAATCTGCTCTAAGCAATAAATTTGTTCTCTGGACTCTGCATGAACAGAGCTTACTAATTCTTGCTTAGGGTCTGAACTGTGYAATAGAGTAGATGTTTAAGCACACATTTGTGCTTGAAGGCTTTCCTTATGTTTGCCAGTTCGAGGCGCTCAGCTCCTCCCATGTACTCAGGCAGGAACATCAGCACATAATACAGTCTGATAGAAAGAGCCTCAGCAGTAAAGCTAATGTGCAGTTGTACCTTCCTTTCATATACTTTTGTTCTTTACTGGACTGGCTCCAAACCCTCAACAAGGGTCGGCCTTGTTCCTATTAAAATGAGTGAAAGTTTTCCCACTGAAATCAAAATAATGAGAATGAGAATCATTTTCATTGAGTACAATTCCCATAGATTTAAAAGTCCAACATTTTGTACTGACCGTTATCAGTCAATAAAAGAAATGGACCTCATTATGGAAAATATAATAMTGTGCTTTGCATTTTTGAAGCATGGTTTAAATATGAACCAATTAACTTCAAAGTTTTCACCTGATGCATTAACAAATCATGATGACAACATGCTAGTGCTAGCCATGGCTCTTGCTAACCTAGTCTCCATGCCTTAGAGTTAAGTCCATAAAAAGGTTGTAAAAGAACCAAAATTCTAGAATCATGGTTTTTAAGGGAATATGAATCATTTATACAAAGAAAAATAATGAAAGGATTTTACTTGGAAGGGCATTTGCTTTTATGTACCTTGATGTTAAAGAACCAGAAAGTTTATATGCTGCTCAGAGAAATGAAGGGAATACGACTGTTTCCGAGGACATAAAAGAAACTTTTTCTTTTTCCTTTATGGTACCAGAAATCTGGTGACTGATATTTTGTAAGACGAAGAAGTTGTATTCAGACTGTACATTGTTCCTGTTTGTATGTTTAAAAGTTTTATGTTTAAAAGTCTCACTCACTGTTTTTAAGGTTGAATCTTAAGTATTCTTTTGTGCATGTCCCCAAAATGTCATAGTCTAATGTAGGTTGAGCATGCATTGTCACTCCTTACATTCCCCAACATTTTGGAAGATGGATTAGCAAGAAATACCTTCAGTGAATTGAGAAAAACAAAGCGTAAGAGCTGAGCACAAACAGATGCTTTTTAAAAACAAACTTGAGCAAAGASTTTCATTAGCTCTTTTCAATAATTAAACCCAAATACTATAGCTGGTCAGTGATGTTAGAGGGTTCCTGATGACTGGAAAAAGTCAAATATCAAAAATCCTTAGGAAGAGCAATGAGGATCTGGAAGACTACAGGTCAGTAATCTTCACCTCAGTCCCTAGGAAGGCAATGGAGCAAATCCTCCTGGAAACTATTTTCAAGCCCATGAAGGTGATCGGGAAGAGCTAGCACAGATTTACTGAGGAGAAATCATGCCTGAACAACCCACTTGCCCTCTGTGAGGCGATCAATGGGAGAACAGTAGTTAACATTTACATTGATTGTGGCAAGGCCTTTGATGTGATTTCGCATAGTATTATAGCCAAATTTGTGAGTCTATGGTTTGGACTAGAACATGTGAGATGTATTGTGACATGTGGACTATAAAGTGTGAGATTAGATGGACAAATATATGTGAGATCAGTGAGCTATGAGGTAGGGGGAAAACTGGATCACTGAGCTCAAAGGATTGTGATAAGCACTACAAAACCCAAATGGTCATTAGCTATCAGTGCTGTCTCTCAGGAATCAGTCCTGTCCTGGTCCAGTGCTCTTCTAAGTGTCACCAAGTTTATGGATAGCACTGAACTAGAGGGATGATCAACGTGTGTGAGGGCAGAGCTGCTATTCAGAAGGATGTTTACACACTGGAGAAATAAGCTGACAGGAACATCATAAAGTTCAACAAAGGGACATGCAAAATCCTACACCTAGGGAGGAACAATTCCACTAACTAGTATACACTGGGACCAGCTGGGTAGAAGGCAGCTTTGCAGAAAAGTGCTTGAGGGTTCTGGTGGACAACAAGTTGACCATGAGCCAGCATGCAAAGATGAAGGCTAATCTCATACTGGGCTGCAAGATCATAACCACCAAATTGGGGCAAGTGGTTAGTCATCTCCTCACTTGTGAGACTGCATCTGGAGTGTTGTGTTCAAGTGTTCAGTTTTGGGCTGCCCAGGGTAAGAAAGACATTGTACACTGGAGCAAGTCCAGTGGATGCCACTGGATAGTCAGGGGCTAAAACATATGACCTTTGAATAGAGGCTGAGGAAGCCTGGAGAAGATACTGCTTCAGGAAGACCTTGTTACTCTCTCCAACTACTTACTTGGAAGGTGTGGAGAAGACAGAGCCAGGCTCTTCTCAGAGAGGTATAGTATTATGGCAAGGGGCAATAGACACAAGTTGGAACATAAGAAATTCCAATTAGATATAGGGGAATTTCTTTAAAATGAAGGTAGCCAAATTTTGAAGTGGGTTGCCCTAAGTTTGTGGAATTTCAGTAGCTGGAAATATTCAAAATGCAGCTGACCCTAAGCAACCTGGCCTGAATAGACCTGCTTTGAGTGGGGTGTTGGACCACATGATCTTCAGGAGCCCCTTCCAGCCTAAATTATTGTGTGATTCTGTGATACTATGAAAAGAGGGCAGGAATGAGGAGGGAGTTGGAACTTGCCCTTCTCCTGTTAGTAATGTTGGAATGGATAAACTCGTGTATCTAGGAAACTCTCAGCTGAATTAGTGAGTTACAGGCTAAAAACTAATTTYCCTTAATTTTCGTGCCTTTCTTCTTGTGTTATCAATGAGGGTTCTTCAATGAACAAAGCAGTTTGTAATGAAAACAGGTTACAATAGTTTTGTGCTTTTAGCATTAGTTTTTTCATTTTGCTTTTATCTCTGTGTACACTCATTTTTGCATCTCCACAAGAACTAAAGAGTTTCCCAAGTCAATTTTCAGTTTTAGGTCTCTCATCCCACATCTTAAAGATCCAAATAAACTGAAAAGTGACAAATGGACCCAACACAGAAAGGCTTATATATGAGATGAAGCAAATAAGAAGAAATACAGGTATTATTACAGTCACAAGTTCTGAATGGCACCAACAAAAACAGGCTGACCACCGGAGAGTGTTTTTATTCCCGAGAAAAGGAATTATAATTTTATACTTAAGAGCAGAACAATCTAAAAAGCCAGGACTCCTTTAATTTTACATTCMATATGGCTCAAAAAATGCTACACAGAGGACCTGGAACCTTTTTTGTTCCTTAAATTACAGCTCGTAAAGTAATTGTGATTAATATCTTAATTTTTCTAAATAATCATTGTCTTCTTAATATTCTCTTGTATAATACACTATCAAAATTGAAATTCAAGAGTAAATTTTTAGCTGTGAACATTTTTCCTGCTGAATGTCACGATCTGCACTCTGTATACACACYGTTTTCCTGCTTCTTTCTCTGCTGCAGATGTGTAGGTGAACTGTAGTAATCTTTACTTGGCAACTAGTGGTGTTTTTCTATTTATAAAACTTATTTTTTTTCCTGCAGACTTCCCAAGAGAAACTGAAAACTCTTTGAAAATTCAGAAAATCTGGCTTTCTCTATCCTCTGGAGCTTCAGACATTTTAAAGCCTGGAGGGAGGGGCCACTAGGTTTGCTCTATCTTCAGGAAGAGTAGGGTATTCCACCCAGGTGCTCCCATGTTGAACACTACAATTCATACTTAACTAAATTATTTCKTCCAAAAGGAGAGGTCTTGATCTGCAAATCTGAAAGGATTCACTATTTCTTTTGGTTATTTCCTCCTATATTTAAAAATTTGCACCTGACTTCGTAATTGAATGTGTCTGACATGAAAGCTGTTTCAGCTACTAGTATTTGTTACATTTTTGCCTATTAAATTAAAGAATCTTCTTATACCTAACATTTTTCTCCCCAGGGGATTCTTACACATTGCAATCAAGTTACCTTTTGACTTCCTATATCATAAGTGAAATGCACTTGYTTTGTTTTGTTTTGTTTTAAATCACACCCTAATAGACCTTGGCCTAGGATATTTATTTTCCTGAACCTTTTCCACTTCTTTATTATATTTGACACCAAAATTAGAGGCAATATTTTTCTTACTTATGCTTTATGCATAAGATTGCTTCCATGCGTTCTCCATTCTCTTCTCCTTATGCACTGATACAAAGGTCACATTAACCCTTCAATCRCAACATCACATAGTAATATTTCCTTTAATTTTCCCAAAGTCTTTTGAGAACAGTCACTCTCTAGAATAGCAGCCCCCTTTCCTAGATTGACCTACCTTCTTTCTTCCTAGATGTACACTCTCAGATGAACTTTGCCTGATCAAATGAATTCTCCTGACCAAAGCCACATGTGCAAAGTGAATGTCCGCACCTGAGCTAMTATTTAGAATACAAAGAAACAGGATTTTCTAAAGCTGTACCTGTCTTACCCTGAAGTAGCTATTTAAAGAAGGCCAGATGAATGAAGCCCTAAATGACGTATTCTCTCTGTTGATGATAAAGGGAGTCTGAGGTGACYGACTCTGATGTAGATAATTAATAGATATCTAAAATTAGATAAGTCTTACTCATCGTGCTKGCTTGCACACCTAAGGAAGTACCTTATGCTATATAACTTCTCCTCTCTCTCCCTTTCTCTTTCTCTCTCTTAAATATATATATATATATATCAATAATAATTTCATCAATAATCTACAGAACCCACAAAGTACATCAGCAATAATGCTGTATTTGTTTGCAGATGAAGAGTGAAATTTTGAAGTATGAGGTGTTTAGTAGTAATCCCTGAAAAATAATTAAGTAGCTGGAACTGCCCTCTGTTTCTACTGAACACCATCTGGTCATGATCCTAGGCACTGGGTAACCATCAATTCTTAGTGATTCTATCTCTATTCTTCACAAGAAGATCTAAAAGAGTTATCTTATGTTGCGTGCAATACTTATTGTACTTGAAACGTAACCTGTGCATTTCACAAACTGATGTGAACTACTGGCTATACACAATTGTCAGTGTTTATCTCCAACTGAAGCTTCCCATGAAGACTGCATTTCTCTTCTCACATATTACAAAGGAGTGTTCAATCTGATCTTTGATTTATATATCTTTGTTATGCTCCAGCACACTCAGACTGTGAAAGAGGAAACCAGCAATTTACAATCTCACCATATGTACTGGGGTACCAAAAATTTTATTTTATTTTAAAAGGCAATGACTCTTTAAACATTTAAGCTACTAATTTGTGTAAGATTTTCTAAAGGACTGAGACTAAGAAATTTGCTACAGTAGATTCAGTGCCAGGAGAACAGACTGCCTCATTCCTGGTAGAGTCACTGAGTTCTGTGGCTTACATATTTATTTACGAGATATCTGGTGGTAACAGTGAATGGATTTGTCTGAATGTTGCTTGCATTCCTGGTGTTCAGATCAACCTCTCCTCCCTCCCCTTGCAGTGCCACTGAGACTTTCTTCATATCTGCTTAGTTCTCCATTCCTTCCACCTTGCTGGTAATTTAGATGAGCTGCAGTGGATTGACTCTGTGGGTTAGAGTTGTCCCATCTAACTTTTTAAAACCTTCAGTATTGATGTCTACATGACTACGTCTTCTTAGGCTCATTTTGTAGCCACTAGAGGGAAATAGGTTTGATTCCTCTGACTTATTTTAGACATTCACATCAAGATGAACTAAATCACACACAGAAAAGCCTGTTTCTCTCTGTTGGTAAGTCTAAGACATCAATGTCTACAGTGTAAATCTGGACATCTGGTCAGGTGAGTCCCACACTGCATGTCTGACTGTAATTGGATTTGGTTGAAAGGCTGCTGTCAATTCCCTGCCCTCAGGAGTAACTGAGATGACAAGAAGAAAAATGCAAAAGAGTTTGTTTTGCTTTGAAATATTAACTAAATACAACAGTGAGCCAAAACAAACCAGTAGGAGCATATTCTCAGTGAAAAATAGAAACTGTTGCAAGTCACACCAAAAGCCATTCAACTACCGAAACCAAAGGCTGTTTAGCTTTCAGATTCAATTTAAAGGCAGTATTTTCTGCTACAAGTTTTGATACAGATAAAAGTCTGTGCTCATTTTTCTCTTCAGAAGAAAAAGAAAAAGTTTTCAGCTGATGTAACTTTTAACATTTAGAATCTAAATACTCTAAATGTGCAAAATGACTTTTATATATTCTCAAAATGATTCTGAATAATGAAACTAAATAATTTGACAAGGAAGCAAAAGAGCTGAAATAGGATATTCAACATGTTTTTTTTCAGTTCAATTCTAAGGGAAAAATACTTGTAAAACAATAGATATCATAGGGAAAACCACATTGTCAGCACGTACCACTGCGTAATCATTGTGCCTTCAAACATTTGTGTTGCTCAGAAGAAGAAGGTAACTTAGACCATGAATCATGGGCCCCCTCCATGGCTCAGTGGCAGCAGCCTGGGTAGCAACAGCAGATAAGATGAGATTGTGAATGTTAATAGTACGTGTGTGCGTGTGTGTTTGGGCGAAACACCCAAAGCTGTCTGAAAGGTGCTTACATGAAAATGATCATGTGAAAGAGGAGAATGACCTTCTGCTGGACTAAATAGTACCTGGGGAATTACAAAGAGATGTTTGAAACAGAGGACCGAGCTTAGAAGAATGCACACAAGATGCACGAAATTTTGTAGAGGGGAGACGCCGGGATGGGAGCAGAGCRGCAGTGACCCTGGGCTTGGCAGTGCCGGCGGTCGCCCCATGGCGTCGTGGTTGTCTCCCCATGGGAGCCATGGGGCACCGCAGGCAGCTGGCACCAGCTGGGGGGCCACGAGGCTGCACAGGAGCACACACACCTTGGGGATGCCTGCCGCCCAGTGGGGCTCTCCCCGGTCYGGTGGTCCACAGAGTGTCAGGGGGCACCGGGTGACGTAAAGCCGCAGCAGCTATGTCTCCCGTGGGAGCAGGGTAAATAGGGAACCCTCTGCCCAGGAAAAGGGTGCACAATTGTAACTATGTGGGGGATTAGAATATTTTGGTATTAGTTACAACAAGGTGTTCGGAAATCTGAAGGGGGTTATTAACATTTTGTAAATGCCTAGTGTTGTGGTTTGTATGTCATATTACCAATATTGACTCTGCATGAATAGTTTATGGATTGACTGTTAGTGATGCCTCAGTAATAAATAAATCAACTGTTTCAATCCTGATTTAATTTAAACCATATGAAGTGAGCAGTGATATCAGGTCTGAAACTAAACAATTCAGTCTGTACTGCTATTCCTATAGTACCTTTGTGAGTTATTCCAAAGAATATCACTGCTGTAAATGAGCTTCTATTTTTAAAAAACGTGTTAGAAATGCAAACTCACCAACCTTGCAGTAAACACTGTACACAGAGGGAGATGGTGCACTACAGCTCCTGGAAGTGCAAGCAAGCCRAACTACCCTTTACCCCTATGCTTTTCTAACAGTTTTGCCAGGGAGTATCAAATACATTGCTCAGATTCCCAAAGACTGTAGGAAGCATTTCTCCCCAGATACACTTTTAACTCCTTAAATGACTTCTTCCAAGCCTCAACAGTACCACAGAGGCTCTATGGCCATACAGACTGTGGGCTGTCATCAATATGAGCTACATCAGCAACTGAAAGGAGGTGACAGCAGCTTTATGTTGCATCAGAAGCACCTCTTTTGGAGGATGCATGCGTATCTGAGGTGGGGAGGCCCAGATATGGAGCACTTCTGGTGCTTTCTGAAGGATGCTGCAGCATCCTCCAGGGCTGAACCAGTAGAAGGWACAGCCTTTCCCACTTTTGGTAAAGCGTCATTAATAACCACTGATTTAATATCTTAGTCCTTGATTTTCATGTTGTTTTCTTTCTCTATTTCTTTTTTGTCTGTCATTGATTTTGAAATAAAAAATATCGTGTCAGCTGAAGGGCTCACCTTGCCCACCAGGAATGCCTACAGTGGGCAGAGGTGTGTGGCCAGCAGCCACCCCAGCATCTTGCAGCTATGCTAACAGTCATTGGCCTTTCCCAGGAATAAATACGCTATCTCTAAAGAAAAACCTAATCTGTGTAAATCCCAATCCTTAATATTCCCTATTTTGCTTACAGAAAGCCTCAAGTTTCATCTGGCCATTTCATGACAGATCTATCTTCCAAGACTATGCAAGGGCTTTGTAAGAAAGGAGAGCTGCTTCGAGATAGCTAGTGCAACAGCCTCACACTGGCCTTCTTTTCCAAGTGCAACCGTTAGCAAAAACTCCGCTTTCATAGTAGTGCAGCTGGCGCACTCTCTCTGTGTGTCCAAAGTACCTATAAAACAAGTGGGTAATTAGTAACAGGACCCTGCATTCGATCAACCAAATGTAAGCAGTTACTTGCTTCTCTGTTTGGAGGATAAAATTTTTCATTCTTCTCACAGGTGTTTTCATGAAAGTAGTTGCAGGAACAAGGCTGCTCACCCTTCGTCTATACAAACCACACTGTTCCCAGCTTTCCTGGTCCTGTAGACTCATGGGTTGATGATATCAGTGGTGCAAATTGACTTGACCAGAAATACATAGATTGAGATTAGTACAGAATTTGTACCAATGGTATTTTCTTTGGGGGCAGCTTGTCTCTGTCATAGGTGGATTTTGCAGATGGTGAAATTCTGATTTTCAAATCAGAGACTGTGAAGAGAATGAATGCAGAGAAGCTGATGGAGCTACATTTTTACATCACAGAGAGCAGGAGTGGGGCCAWGTCATGTAAACTGGAGTACTAATGCAAACTGTGGCCCAGCTGCAGCTGATCTGTGCACAGCAGCTATCCAGGAGGTGCAGAGTTTAGTATTCATATGCTATCTTYCTAGGATGCCAAACTCATCAGGGAAGATTGAGATGTCAAAAACTGGCAATCTAAACAGTTAAAAGTTTCCAGTACTGGAGCCTACATAGTGAGAGAGAGGTGCAGATGAGGGAGAAAAAGGAGGAGGAAGATTCAAGGTTTTCTTCAGGGAAATTAACTTCAATCTTGTATTTTTGCCAATTTCCGGCACAGAGAGAAAGAATTTTAATAAGTGTTTATGATAACATTCTCGTGGATGAAGTTAATGACATTAATCTCTTGTGGGCCCTAATAAAGGCCCAGAATCAATAACTGTTTGTGAGACTCTAAGGTAAAATAGCAGTGTTTGGAATAGAAAAAGGAGTGTAATGCCCGATGCACATCAGAGGAGTCACAGTACTGTCTAGATTATCACAGAGGCTGTCCTACTTGCAAAAGAAAGCTTCCCTTTGAGATACATTTGCAAGTTCGTTAAAACGGGGCCTATATCTACTACAAATTTTGCAAAATAAGTTGATGCTAAAGTTCCTTATTTCCATGGTCTAACAGGTGTTCCTGTGCTGACTTAAATGGAGGCAAGATACTATAGAAGTGCTTCCCCACAGCTTTGCAATAAGATTTTTTCCTTTTTTTTTTTTTTTAAAGAAAAACCTCAAAAAACATTTTGGCCACTTCTTTGCCAAAAATGTGGTTTTGCTGTTCTAATGTCTAGTTGGTGTTTCGTTTGTTGAACAATTTCATCCGGGTTTTGCCGTTTGATATGAGGTGGCTATTTTCAGTGTTCTCTCAGACCCTCAGTTCTCCTGTGGATGGTTTAGATCCTCCTCACTGATAYCACAGGAGAGCAGACTCATCACTGTGATGCAGGGTTTTCCATAGTGGTTCCCACTCACTCCCTACTTGAAGCCTTTCCACTCTGTCCAAGACACTCAAATTTCCCCGGGGCTGGCCAGCTGGCACTGCAGAAGCTCTCTAGCTGGCTACTTAGTGCAGCACCTGGCAGAGGAGCCTCCTGGGATCCAGTTTCTGAGCACCTGCAGACTTAAACCTGGTTTAAGTAGCTGAACAGCTTCAGCAGGAGGTGTGGAGAGTGTACTCTATCCTATATGTCAGGTTGTCTGAGGTTAAGGCTTTTTTTTCCTGGGAGATGAGTTCATATCCTCTCAGGAGAAAGCAGGATTTGTGTGGGTGATTCTGAAGCTGTTCTCTTTGTATCTCCTTCATCTTGCTGAATTATTTAACCCCCTGGGCTGATGAAAATTCATTGCTTCACTTTGATGTAACAGTAAGGCCTGACTCCTCTCTTACGCTAACTTTACAGATTTAAAAGTCTATGATTTCTCTATTTAATTTCAGCCCTGTCTTTCTCCACTGTCTATTATTAAGCCAACAGACATAACAGAACAATGTCAAAATGCCCATCAATAATAGGTACATTTCTCTTACAAATTTTGCTATGGAGTAGCTGTTGAAGTTATCTACAAATGCAGTAATTTCCATAGCAAACATTATGAAGGAAAAACACATTTGAGCACTGGAAATAGATTCTTTAYATGTCTTTTTCATTTAAGTACCTATTTTAACACCATTACCCCTCAAATGCCAAAGTCCATTTTTCTGACAAAGGGAATTATTCTGAAACAGAAGAGGAATGTAGGTAAGTCAGAGGGATTCAGCAATGGAAATCAATAACTCCTTATTAACAGTGCCTAATGGATCTGCCAGTTTCACATTCTTTTGACTATGTCTATATTATTAGACATAGTTTATTGGTCCAGGAGTGGACCTAGCCAGGTGATGGTGCAAGGTCAGATGCATGTAGACTGACTACTCTCATAAYGCTGGGATGCCTCAGTTCCCACGGGGAGGAAAGCCCAGTGTGAGGGCTAAATGGATGTGATGGGGCACCCCAAGAAACCCCTGCATGGAGGTATCAGAGGGATGCAGTGTTATAGTGAACATGAGCAAATCTAGATACAACTTTTGGTGCTTCACACAGGAAATGAGAATTACTGCTAGAAAGAGCTTACAACCTGGAAGATAAGATGTACTAGGAGGGTGAAGGAATCTAAGGTAGCATAAAAAAATATTTATGGGATAATATTTATGGAATCATTCTACAGMTGTGATAAGCCAAATGGTGGCAGGACAAGCAGGGCTTTCATTTGAATGGCTGTAGATGAGAGTAAATGATATTCTAAAAGCAAATAATTTAAAATAAAAAAGAAATGGATGAAAAGAATGGGAGAAAAATTCATAATTCCCCTACACATGTATAAACTCTGTTGAATGGAGCCAAATATTACTGCATAGTGCCAACAGCTGAATCCTAACCGTTAAGAAGTGGGTTGCAGCATATCCAAGTATGGACCCTTTCCTTCAAATATGAGCAGATTAAATGAYTTAATAACATGTATCACCCTTTCATTCAAATCATGGTCCTGCAAGAGTTCTCTGTGTAGAATCACAGAATGGTAAGGTTGGAAGGGACCTCTGGAGATCATCTAGTCCAACTCTCAGCATAGCCCACATGAACCCGTGACCTTGGATTAGCAGCACCACACTCTAACCAACTGAACTAAACCTATACTTGATTTATGCACTGTCAAAGCCATGTAAGTTACATGCTTTGACTTTACATTGGCTCTACTGAGGTACAGTTGGAAAATATGAGCCTGCAATGTGTCAGACAGTGAGGCAAAGGACATTAAAAGGGAAAATTAAAGTGGTAATGCTGCCGGGTGGCTTGCTAGGTCACTAGTACGAAGGCCTCAGCCCTATAGGAATCCTCACGGGATCTATAGAGAAAACAATGGGAGATAAATTGCAAGTGGCACAAAAGCTCTGTCACAAAAAAAAGAAAAAAGAAAAATGAAGAAAAGTATGTTGGAGAAACCAAATGAATAGCCAGCTTTTCTGTGTCAGATGGTATCCTTCCAGCCAATTTCTGTGCACAGCACACGTTACATTGTCAGGACTGCCTCATGCGCTAGAGAACCAGGTACCATGGGCAAAGCAATGCAAATGGCCTTGTGTACGTGCATTTTATTTACTATAAGTTATGTTGGTGTTTGTGCAGTTGTTCAAAGAGGTTACTTTATAAGCACTCATTCACTGGACATGTTCATGCAAGAATGTGTTTTGCTAGCATTTCTACCTTCCTAAAAATTCAGGGACCAAGCAGGATATTAGAAGCTGTTCTGTGCACCTTGGGTGATCACTGAACTTGAGTCAGGAAGCAGCTGAAGTGGTTGAGACCAAATAGTCTGCATGCTGGGAAAAGAACAAACCAGGCCTCCTCTTTTCTAGCAGTGTTCTGCCATTACACTGGAGAAAGGCTCAGYTTGACTCTTCCTGTCCAGGTAAGTGCTGAATTCTTGCATTGCTGTGATGTGACCTTAACAAATGAACCAATACAACTGAGCGATCTAGAAGTATATCCTTCTAAAATGGACCTTTCTGTCCTACCCTGTAGCCTGGATAAGGGTGAAAGTTAGGACATATCCTTARGGAGCGACCTGTGGTGTACAGCCAATGCATGACTGAGCTGTGCATCCATGCYCAGTGCAGGAGCCGTTCTTCTTAACATGTGGCTTGTGTTTCCAACCAGAGGAGCCATTACCTAAGTCGTGTGCACATAATTATGTTACAACTCTTACTGTGGCATTTATATCCCCCTTTTTAGGCCTAGACTTTAGGAGTTGAACTTTCAGAAGGACTTAAGACCCCAAAAGACTATTGAATCTCTTAAACCAAGACTTAGGACCCTAAACTCTTTAGATGTCCTTGAAAATGTTACCTTCAAATGTCTCTGCCAAAGTCAATAGAAGCTGCCAAGCTTACAAAGGTGGCCAAAACTTAGAACAGAAACACAAGCATTCAGTGCTTGTGTCCCTGTTTTCATAATATCTCCATTGTACTATCTCACATTTTAATTCCCTGTAAAACAGAATACTTACTTGCAGCAGTTGTTAAAGCATATCTGTTTCGTTGTTTTTTTTTTACACTGTGATGGCACAGGACCTTCCTTTCTCACAGCTCTMCTTGAATGTTGTATGGTGATTCAGGCAGTTTAGATCTCCTGACTGATTTATCATAGACAAGTTGACATTGCCAGGTCCAGAAAAGGCTAAATTTTTCATTGTTCATGAGTATCTTTAGTGAATATCACTTTTTTATGTCAGTTCAGGTGTAATTCCACTTAAGGTGACAGAGGTAATTTTAATGGGCATGGGGAGTCCTTAAAAATCTCCCCTTATATTTCTTTTTAGACAAGAAAAGCATGTCAAAATTTCATAGTCAGCAAGCAGCCCTCAGAAGAAGCAAAGCAAAGCAAAGCACACAGTCACKTGCCAGCGAAAGCCTTCTTCTCAGCCTCTCTTCAAACAACTGCACCGCGCTCTCTACACTGGAAATGTATATGTGGAATTGCCCGTACTTCCACAGCCCCTGGAAAATTAGGCGTTTTCATGATGTGGAACTAGCAGGTAGTAACTGGGAGGAATGCAAAGAACTTTCTAAGAAGCTGAGTTTCCTAAAACCCAAATTTCCAAGCCTCTCGTATAGCAAATGCTGTGTGGCCAAGACTGGCTCCACTGTCAGATTAAAGTATGCAGGTTGTGCTCAGTGTTTTGCTTTAATGAACAAAGATTAATTTTATTGAAAAAAAAATAACTAGTGATCTCGTGGGAGCAGTCAWGTACTGTTCTTGGCAGAATTCCTTCATCATCTAGTTAACAGCTTTAGTTTCCTACACTGTTGACCCAGTGATATCTTTGAGGAGAGATAGATGATGGAATTATTTTTTCTTCTAATCTTTGATTAAACAGGACAATGACTTATATGGATTGATACACATACTGTCAGACCTGCTTCAAGAGATGAGGCAAGAGGAAAGGCAGAGTATCTTTCAGTTACAATGCTCTTTCTTGTGAAAGAAATTTCTCATTGTGGTAAGTGGCTCAAGATCTCAGGCTCTTTTTCTAAACTGAATGTTAGCTTTATGACAGAGTTTAATCAATGAAATACCGTGTCCAAGAAGTAATTTAATCCTGATAAGTAGATTTTAGTAGTTTTCAGAAGTTAATATAACCTAGTGTAAGGGATTTCATGAAGATGGCCATTTTCTTCTATGTACCATTCCCCATTCTGCCAGGTACCGAGTTTGAAAGTGATKTAAGTTCTGCTCTGCATGAAGTAGAGACAAAAGCAATAGCCACCAGACACAATTCTCTGATGTGTTTTAAAACTGCAAAATGCTACTAATAAAATGCAGGTAGGTAAAAAGCATTAGCAACTAGGCTTATTTTACTTCTGTATACATAAAAATATCCTACACATTTGAAGTATTAAGCAGGGTATTGTCTACAAACTAAGTTGTAGCAGATCCATCTGTTCCACATAGTATACCCTGAAAGTACTTGTTAACTGAAAGGACTGACTGAAGAGGTCCAGATAACCTTGACCTTCRTTTTCCTTGTCGTAAGAAGTAACCAAATGCAGAAACCTCTACTTTATATAGACAATGTTGATCATTCAGACACATTTATACAAGAAATTTTTCATAGGGAAGAGCTAGACAGGCTCTTCKTGGGAAACTCTTGACTAATGATTATTTTTTATTTTCAAAATCTTTTTTTATCAGTTCCTTTTCTCTTTGCAATATGGATGAAAACTGAAAGGATGCTTTAAAATACGTATATGTTTAGGATGATAACATTTATTTTTCTGGTTACATTTTGAAGGCTTAACTTTACAAATGTATATTCTTAAGCATGGAGTTTGTAAGCAGAAGAAACCTAACAGATCAGACATAACATAAATGACCAATAGGAATTTAATAARCCCCCAACATCCTTTCTGCTAACCATTAGGGATCCATTGCTCTCTATCCAATGCTGACTCAGTTTGCGTAAGTCAAAACTTATGCAAAATGTTGTATAACCTAACATTTAGGATGAATCCGTCACAAAAAACAAAACCTTTCCAAAGCAGAAATGAAACAAATCTTGACATTTTCCATGACTTYTGGAAAAAGTACGATTTAAAGTCTGTTATTAAGATTAGACTCCTAAATTTATTAATCTCTGTAAATTTAAATAAATGTCTAAAAAAGTTCCCTTCCAAAAAGATCATAAGTTGCATCAAAATACTTTCTTATTTTTTTTAATGGATTCCATCAAGTTCTCCTATTTTCCTCAACAACATGATTTTTCTGATTGAAAAGATTCAATAGAAATGTTTTGTGTTATGTTAATGGACCTTTTCACTGTAGTTTCTTACAAATAAATCAGATTAGAATAAACTAATAATGTCAATTATAGCTAATGGTAACAACATACAGAAAAAAATATGAGTTGCTGATAATTTCTTAAGACATTCCTCATTTTTGTTTACAAATCATAGGCCAATATATCCTGAGATAGACACACTGTATTCTTACAACTGTCAGAATACTCTATATGAGAAATCATCAGTCCAGGTATGTATATGATTTATGTCATATCTCATCTAAATCCCATTCTACTCTGTTTCTAATTTGCATAACTGTTGTAGGTTTTCTGTACAGGAAAACACTGAATAGTGATTGACAGTCCAATTTGTTGAGTGAACTCTATATTAATTATCTAACAACTCACAACCTACAAATATTTTGAGAACTAAATTAGGGCCTCGGGAATATTCAGCAAACAAAAAAAAAGTGAAAGAACAAAGTTAAATAGCTGCACAACAAAACTGGAATGTAGGAGGCAGCTTGTGAAAAGGAGAAATATTTCAGGAATTGAGAAAATATGCATGCAGATATTGATACCTTACACAGTCCTAGCTGCTCCTGTCACTGGCAACCAGTGTGATTCCAGAAATGGTCATTACAGCAGAAGCCTGAATGCAATAGCTGGAGTATTACTGAGCATAAGCTTATCCCCGTTGCAGCTAATCTTTTGAGGGGACATTTTTATAGCTTTTTTTGTTATATTTATAACTGTATGGAAGTGGATGTTTGGACAGTAGAAGAATATACACAACACCAAAACAGAGTAAATGTCTCTCTAATTCATTGTCCTTTCTCCACTTTGGTCAGCATAAAACGCTTGAAAGGGAAGCATAAAGTGATCCTTCTCCTGTTACATACGCCCAGCTTTCAGCAAGAAGTGGTTCAGGTAGGGGAGCTGCCAAGGTACAATTCATTAATCGACCTTTAAATGAAAGCTCTTCTACACACATGGCATTTCAGCAGAGAGAGACTCAGAAAAGGGCGAACTACATCACTGCTCCATTTTCAGATGCTATATTGTTTCTGTAAAACTCTTTTCCATGCATCATTTCCTACATAAAGAGTAAATCTCCTAGAGTATCTGGAAACTGTTAACTAGAGAAACATATAGTACTTTGTTTTTCTGTATGCTTTTCTCAGACCTTGCAGCCTAGTAATTAAGATGGCATACAAGGCCTTTGCCTGTGGTTTTAAAAGCCAAAGGGAAAAGCATTTCGATACCCATTGAAATGACCGTGGGAGTAGCAACTGTTAGGTTTTATTTATTTCTGACGGAGTACTTCTTATCATACATTTCTATAAAGAGGACAATCATGACAGCAAAGTCTACTTAAATTTATTCTGAATATCTATTACATCAGAGACATGGCTGAAAATGTTTTTAAAAAATAACATTAGCCAAAGCATTTACTTATGTGCAGGACTGTGCTCCAAGATAAATGACTACAAGAGAGAGAATAGCTTTTGTTCCTCAGACTACGGTCAGGAAATAAAAGTGCACTGCAAAAAGTCAGACCATCTCATTGCGCTATCTGATTTCTCACTTGCTTCTCTTCAGTCACATGGAGTTTTGGGATGTCACCAAAACAACCTTRCCACCATCAAAGCAAACAAAGGTAATTTCCTTATCTGATAGTTGTGGGCTTTCTCATATCCTGCTGTGTGTTCTTCTTAAATAACCAGTGTCATTGTCATTGACATCAGCAGCAACTAGTACATGTTGTCTCATTTGCGCACCACATGAAACAGAGCTTGTAAGAAATGTTTCCAATAACTAGGAGGTTATTCATCGTCAATTAACAACATATTTAATGGGTATCTTAGCAACATCATTCACTTTAAGCATATACCCCTCAGGGATGTGCTCTGTGTTGTCAGACAAGCATCAAATGAGGGCAGCTGTTGATCCCTACCCTGTTGGATGCTGAATTACAACATACAAAAATAACTGTCAAAATGATATTGAACTTACAGTGTTTATGATGCTAGATGTTTCCATTAAGAATAAAATTGCCCTTCAATTTCCCCAATGAGATTAGCATCAAACAGTAGGATATACGGAAGGGATTTCAACTACTAATTGCCAAAACGTAAATCAAATCTCCAATCTTAAGTTATGAGAACATGATAAAACTCCAGTAAGTAGTAGAGAGGAGAATGGAGACCCATTCCCAGAGCTAGGTGAAAGCATAGGCAGAATATTTAGTCAGAGTATTTCTAAGCTAAATATAGAAACAAAGCCTTGAAGAACTTTCAAGAGATCATTTAGTTCATCCTAATTGCTCAAAGGTAGGGTTGCATCGTTAGATATTCCTGTTGGACTTGGAAGAAAATGCTCTAAAAATTTCTGTTCTCGAGCATACACAGTTCCAGTAACTATCTGCATGATCCTATTTGTCCTAATGCTTCACTTAATAATCATGCAGATGGTTACTCATTGGAACTGTGACTCATCTATCTTAATTTTCATCCATTTCTGGGCAATCACTTGGACATGGAGGATTTTTCATTATCCTCTTTTTTTAAAATATTGTTTTACTTCTTTGAAGAACAACATTTTGCTGAACTAAAATAYGCTATTCTTGCAATCTCTTCTCATGCAGCAGGTTTTCTAGACATTTAACTCATTCTTGTTTTGTGCATTTTCTCTCTCCATTTTTCTTGAACATGTTGCCCAAAGCAGCTCTAATACCCCTATTGAGGCCTAACTAGAAAGAAGAATTCTACCTGAGAGTCAAAAACTCCTCTTGGTAAAACCACTGGGGCTCTGTGTGCAGCACCTGCCCCTACCACTTCTCCCCCAGCTCGTGGTGCCTGGCAGCAACCCAGGACATTACTGACCTGTGGATCCCTCTGAAACAGAGCCAGCATCCAGTTCGATATTTTGTATTTATGTGGTTAACTGTTCCAGGTGTAATGCTTTTCTCACTATTTAAAGCATAGCTAAATTCAAGATATGCTAGCTGATGCTTCTTCCCATCTTAAAGACCACTGTAGTATAAGGAAATTAGATAGATTTTCAGTGTTATTTAAAGGATAGTTGTTTGTTACCTATATCCTAGGCATTAAACAGTCTAGAGTTAAATAAATTACTAATTTTAGCTAGATGATCTTATTTAGTATACACTAAATCAGAGGACAAGTATTGCTCATCTCTAACGAAGGACGCTAGCTGCATCTACTTTATTTTCCAAGTTCACTCACAGGTGTCAACAATGTTGAGCCCCATTTCCAATATTTCTGTAAAATAGCGGTGATTGTTTTGGCACTATTTTTGTTAAGTTTTAAATGCCTTTTTGCGTGAATGTTAACAGGTGACAGCCAGGTGATAATGACAATAGGCCAAATGTGAGTTTTAAGTGAGTAAGAATTGTGGATAGACAGCTTGTCTTCTGACATGTGGACATTTTATTTAAGATGTATTTCTTTTTTTTAAAAAAAGCCTACAGTATAATTCATTTCAAAGCTGTACTCATGTTCATGTCAGGCAGGTACTGTGACCAGGGTGGACAACTGAAGTTAAAAAACAAGTTATCAAGGACATTCTAGCCAGTATGTACATTTATTTCTTCTATCTTTGCATGATCTGTGCCAGCCTTGGGTACCTGGCACCTCGGCAGCCCTTGCTATCCCTGCCACCCCAAGCCTCCCCCTGCACCCAGCCCCGGACCCATCTCAGCCCAACCCAGGGCTGACAGGCACTGTCCCGTGACAGTGAGGCCATGCTGGCTGCAGCCCCACCACAGCTCTGGCCCTGTTCTCTCCCCTCAGTGGTGCCCAACCCCTCACGTCAGGGCTAGGGCTGCCCCAGCTCCCCCAGGACCCTGCTTCCTTGGGGCAGGGGACTAGACCTGTCTCTGCCCCACCAGCAACCCCCAGCATTGTTGTGCCTTGACATCTAGAGAAGACATAGGACTTACTGGACTTCCTTCTGAAGAGGCAACTGGAGGCCTGGTGAGATCTTGGGGCATCTAGAAAGACAATTAGTGTCCACATTTAGAGAACTAAGTCAGTTCCAACATGTGCCTTTGATGGCTGCAGTCAGCAGAAGCGTAGGGTTGGATTCAGCAGCCCAGAAATGGCTGGGGTAGGGAACAGTGCTTCATTGGTTTTAAACTTGGTCYTTTCTTTAGTTGATAGTTTTTCCTCTGAACAGTGGACACTGCATAGACGTTGCTGCTGCCCTGATTAGCTCTGTCAGCAGCCTTTGCGATCACAGAGATGCTCCTGATCAGCCCTTTGAAGCAGTGTTTCTAAAAAGACTTTACTATAGTTTTAGGCAGCTTCTTTCATTGCTACCTTCCTGTTTTATATATATACATATATGTGCATGTGAGTGTATATATATTTATATCTGTAACAGAAAGATTATATAYGTGTATATTTTATACATATATATACACACACATAGATATATTCACACACGTACACATACATGAGTCTTAGGGCAACAGCAGCCCAGTGTTGGCTGCAGTGCCGAGATGAAGGTATGCAATTCTTTCCTTGTTGCTGTCTGATCTGGATGATAATGACAAAGACTCTATCTTTCTCTGAATTAAAACCAAGGAAATAAACAAGTTGTGGATTTTGCTGTTCTTACTGTGAATCTTTGCTCTTTAGACTCTGCATTGTGTTGGTGCCGAAGGAATGGTTATATCCAATTAAACCCAGCAAGGTGTATGGGACCTTTTCTTTCAAATCTAAGCTTACCTACAGAAGTGTTCCTTGCTGACTGCAGGGTTTGCCACCTTGTGCAAAAAAATCTCCAGAGCAGGAAACTCTTTGAGGATGTTCTAACTGACACAGGACTTCCTCCTAGCTGTATGCCTAGTTTGGTGTAATTGAAGAATTCTTGACACACTGCTTCAGTTAGCTCAGCCTTGCTCCCTAGAGGTCAGACATCTGACCTTAGATGCAGAACTTCTTAAATTCTCTTGGATTGTTTCAGCCATTGCAACCCACTTCTTTCAAAGCATATCTGTTTTTGTCATGGGAGAGTCATCAGTTTCCTGCTTCCATCTTACTTCTGAGATGCCTATCAAACTCTGGAASAAATGTTATGTCTGTCACGCCTCTTCCTTCCCTCTACTACATCCAGATAAACAAAGATATCTCTGTAGATGTCAGAGACATAGAAAAAGGTTCAAAGGACAAAACAGTTCAGGAAGATGATTTCACTGAACATGCATGGATATCTACCCCACAGTTACCCAGCCTTCAGAGAAGCTTGTGAATGGACGAGGCTGTTCAGGAGAAAATGCAAAATAAGATCGGTCAGAAAAAAAAAATCTTACATAGCATTTTCTTTATAAATAGTAGTATAATGACTTGAAGGGGCAAACAGAATATAAGCTTCACTGTGCCAGCCTCACCTCCCTCATTGACTTGACATGGTGATAAATCTTGAAAATACACATACTTTTCATAACATTTATGCTAATGGGATAAATAGTCATCAGTTATGCTCAGGCAAATCATTTTATTCCTTTGACAGCTGCTGCATCTTATTTACCAATGAAGGACTGTGACACCATCCCCCAGCTGGGGCTCTGTAATGGGCCAAGTTGTAAACTCAGTGATGGTGTGAGAGCCGGGGGATGTTTTGTGTAGTAATTGATATTCTCTCAGGTCTATTTATGCAAATCTGGCCAGCTGAGCTCTCGTTTCAGTTACTCTTGTTTAGATTCTAGAGAACACTTGGAACAAAAACTTTACCTTCATCTTGGTAAGAGCACTTGGCAGGAGAGCTTTGAAACCATGGGGAAGCACATTATGTATTTGTATGCTTATTTTTTCATTTCCTTAAGGGTATATACACAGTTTTCTCACAATACTTTTGTAAGAGTTAATAGATGTGCTATCCTCTTTCAAGAGGAACAACTCTGTGGAAGCGTTAAATARTAAGTGCTTCAGATTTTGCAAACTTAAGTAATCTTACCAAGAATCAAGCAGCCATTTGGGAAGAGAGAAAAAGGATTTGAATGTTACTACGGTCTTTTAGTTAAGGTAAACCTTTCCACCAAAACAGTGTTGTATCAGATTCTTGAGCTTTTAAACTATTTGAGAAAAGTTACCAGATTATTCCTAAAATCATCTTGTGATTTAAAGTCCAAACTCATTCTTTATAAYTTGGCAAAGACTTGGCACAGTGAAATTGACCCCTTTTTCTGGACATAGATGTCAATGTTATTTCCTGTGACTAGCAGTATATTAGTACATCTCAATGTGTAGATATTTTACTCTACAGCCTGTTTGATCRTCATTACCTCAGTCTCTTCCCAGTGACTCTCTTTTTTTGAAGCCAGTCTCCTTATTTGACTTATTCCTTCTCTGTCAATTGAGAGCAACTCTGGAACTTACYGAAAAGTTGTTTTTCTCTTTCCAGTTAATGTGTAGCATTTTTSATTTACTCAGTTGAGTCACTTTCACAGGCAATGGGAGGGAGGAGGAAACAGAAGGAAAAAATGCAGAATTCTTATATTTTTTTGCTATGCTGTTTACCTCTTCTCAGAGCTTAACAAATTATTTTTTGGCAAAAAAACCCAGTCCTTAAAACAAGCAAAGCTTCTTCTGAACAGTGTCTTCTAAATGTTGTTTTTTTAAGAAYCTGTTTAAAATTACGACCAATATTTTCTTTTTATGAGGAGATGGAGTTATTCATCTCCATACAAGTTCAGTTTACAAAGTGGTACTATTTCCTAAGGAGAGAAGGGGAAAATGTCCAAGACTGTCCGAAAAAAATTGATCATGTTCTTTGAGTTACGAATCATTTCATAAAGTCATGAGCTTTTCAAATTCTTATTTCTGCCTCTTGTTTAGGGTTTTCTGTTGCTTCAAAGGTGAATCTATATTCCTATTAATTTAATAATCCAGAAGCCCCTGTATTCTATGCATTTAGAGTTTTAGAGGCTGTAGGGCATATCCCCAAGGGATAGAAGTCAGTATAGCTCCAAGAAAGTAATTCAAGCCATTTTGATTTATAACTGCTGAGGATATGCTGGTGAACAAGATGGAAATATACTCTTTGAAAGACAGAGGCATCCTGTTAGTTAAGAAACCATTGAAATTGCTATTTGGTAACTAAGCATTTTCTTTTGCATTCATAAACAATAAGTATTTGCAGGACAAAGAAAATACCACTTGAGGGTATTAGAGCACTTATGCTACCCTCAAACTCCTGTATGTATTTTCAAATATTTTTGAAGTGATTATTTGTGTTTTGTGCCTGATTACTATGTTTGTACTGCTTAGAAATCTTAAAAGGACCTTTTTTTCAGAAACCTTATAGCTTGTGCCTCCATCATCAAAAAAATCAAAAGATATTCTGAGGGCATCTCTAGATTCAGAATCTGCCTCAGTAAATCTTGGCCATTCAGCTTAACTTTCAGACATAACCATCAAGAAACAGGAGTTTGTTGGCTCTGTCCTCTTGTCAGCTTCACTGTTCTCATGTCCGTGAGGTTAGGAATGACAAGGTCATGGAAACAGAAGCTGTCAGTCTCTCTCTTCTCTACAAAATTTAAAGGCATTTCCTAACTCCTTTAGAGCTCCAGCCTCAGTGGAGAATAACCACCAGCTGGCTGAGGGAGCCAGCGTTCAGCATTGGCTTGTTCTGCACACAAAAGCTGTTGTGTTTGATAAATAATTGTAAGGAAGAGGATTAGTGGGAAGAGAGTCTGAAAAAAGGTATGAGATGTTCCTTAAGGCAGAGCTGCTGCTTCACAAAGCTTCATGGAAGTAGAGAAAGAATGAATAATGTGTCAGTGCGAAGATTTAGGGCATGTAAAGAGAAAGCACTAGGCAAAACCTTCACAGGTTGAAAATATGTGATTGAAAGAGGCTGAATAAGCACCTACCCTACCTCTCAGATATATTTGTTTCATATGTTATCCTCAAGACAATGCGTATAAAGTTGGAAATATCATGTGTCGGAGCCTCCTGCTGCAAGAAACAAATGCTCACCTCACACGGTGTAAATCAGGAATCAGGATTGAATTTTTATTTATCACTTGTAATTAACTGGTAATCAGTGATCTATGCATTCAAGATCAATATCAACAATACAACAGATAAACCGCAAGAGCTGATACTTGCAAAGTGTTAATAAACACCTTGAAATTACTAAACARTCCTCTGTAGCTGATCACTCTCATATGCAGAGCCGCAAGCACACATGCATGCACACAAATGCACCCTTASAGCTGTGTGGGTTACAAGTGCTCACCCCTTCTCCTGGGCAGGGGGTTCCCTGTTTACCCCCTCCCACGGGAGACATGGCTGCCATGGCTTTATGTCGCCCTGTGCCACCCCAACGCCTTCTGGATCCCTGCACCAGGGAAAGCCTTCATGGGCCATGAGCTCTCCTTAGCGTGTGGGTCCCCCTGCACTGCCCCATACCCCTGCAGTTGGTGTTGGCTGTGCCTGGCATCCCACAGCCATGGGAAGGTGGTGYCATTTGGCCAGAGCAAAGGCTGTGATGTCATGGAGTGACCACTGGTGCTGCTGAAGCCAGAGCCGCCACCACTCTGTTCCTACTTCTCAGAGACCTTTCCAAGGTCTCTTCCCTGTCACACATATTATGCTTCCTTGATACTTATTTTCAGGCTGAGCTCTCTCTGTAGTCTCTTGATAATCTACTGGTTATTGCTTAATCCAGCCAATGATTGTCTTAAACTTGTCCCAGGTAATTTCCTCTTTAACTTTATCATATTTTGGACAAAAACACTCTCAGACAGTATTGGCTGTCATACTCGCACACTGTTCACACTCACATTTGTATATGCATCTCTCCCGATAAGCCATGCCATATGGCCCTTGATACAGTTTATCACACTCTAGAGCAGGTAGAAGGAGAATCTAAGGTATGCGTACATCACCATGCTCATGCCCTGAAATGCACCTCTTGGTTAAAAACACAGAAAACCTCAAGATACCCTGCCATAAGAGGTTGCTGCACTGTGTTACATTTCTTTGACTCTCTATATGCTGTTCTCTGCTGGGTTTTTCCCAGCTACTTTACATGTTTCACAAACAGGCAAACAGCATCTGAAAGCTGCTCAGCTTGCAAAAACAACAGAGAGGGCAGTGACAGACTATGCAGATGAAGTACAATTGCATAAATATAGATGTCTAATAGCTTTGAGATGTTCAAGGAATCTGGCTGCTGCTACAGAAGGCCATGGATCTCTTCTAAGACAGGCCRCCTAGGAAGGTCTTGTGCCATATCTGCCAGCCCAAGAGGGTTTCTTTCCCAAAAGGCACCAGGTTCCTTATAATTAGGCTACTGCATCATGCCCTGAGTCAGCACAGGCAGTGGAGTAAGGAACTTCCCCTACTGCCAATGCTTACCTTTGGTCAGTGCAGGTGGGCACTTGCAATAAGTAATAATAATGTGAAAAGAAAGAGTTTAGTCTGGTTGAAATAGCATRAGACCTAAAGTCAGAACAATATAAGACTTAAGACACAGTGAATGCCTTATTGTGTTAGAAGGACAGCAATATAATTTTCTTCAGGATTCAAATAACACTGAAGGATAAATCCATAAAACCTAATCAGTATTGCTGAAAGAACTGCAGCTTCAGGTGTTCTTTCATTCTCTTCTGCGCTTCAGAGTGTGGCTCCCATTTGCTGGTGTTCACAGGTTCTTGCCTCAGGAATAAGTTCTATCTGATTACAGCACACTTTCCTTATGATGAATTGAGGTACTTCATACTAAGATATTGACTTAGCCAAATCCCCAGTGATGTAAACTCTTTGAGTCACAAAAAAGATCTACTCCAACTTTACCACCCAAAAAACTAAGCTGGACTTCTGTTCCCCCTTTAAAATTGGTTCAAACAAGTACCTCCAAAAATGACTCATCTCATCTTAAAATAGTTGTCCAGGACAGATCAAGATAATCATCTCTGGAGGTGTCCATTTTTCTGTAATAACTGTATAAGAACCCTGTTGTGACTGGCTCAGACTTAACCATCTAACCTCGACACCTCTAAGATAGATGGGCTGCAGCCTGCCTTCACTGTTTGGTGGCAACCTCTAATGGTGGCAACAAATGTCAAGAGGCARTTCTAGAGAGATCAGGTTGTCAGGAAATTAGAAATGCCAGATTTGGAGTCCTCATSCTGGGTTTTTAGAGTACTGAACAATAACACAAGTTCATGGCCGTTGATTTGTTGGAGGAAGTTTTGCTTCGAAAGTTGAATTTCTGAGAAATGTCACTCATTTTCATGTTTCTTCTGTTCTCCTCAAATCTAGAAGTGTCTCATACAAAAGTTCCCATCTAGCATTGCAGATTTACAGTAGTGTGAAAGGAGAGATAATTATTTCCCAGGTCTCAGTGTAGTTTGTGTCCCAGTTAACATGTACATCTCATCCACCAAGGAGTGCGTATTATCAACCTCTTGCTTTTGCAGTTCACAATGAAAAGGAATTCTTATGGGTCTTTAGCTCTGGGGATTTAGCTCCAGACTTCTACACTTTAAATAGATAGAGCAGGTATTCATATCTTGGGTCACTTGTTATAAGTACTATTTCTTAGCTTCCCATTTCCACAGGGTACAGAAGGTTTATTTGCCACTTTAAAGTCAGTAGAAAAACTGCAAAAGCARTGGGGAGCTGAGTCCCCCCACAAGTAGTAGATCAGGGAAGTGTAGCAATACAGAGACAACTATGTAAAAATACAAATGTGAATTAACATCTTTGACTTTTCTCAATTACAATCTATGCTGATTTTGTCTGTGCAAAGTATTCATGCTCCTAGAGTCTGCTTTATTTATGAAAAGAAACAAAATCTCTTCTAAATAAAAAGGAATTCATAACTTTTTCAGTGAAATGACTAAACTAGTGAAGCACATAAAAGGAAAAATATCATAGGATTTTGGCACGGTTCCACAATCTATTGCTTTAAAATGACATAAAAACAGTGACTATCACTTAAATGACAAAGTCTCATTCAGTAAGAATATCATGCCGAAGTGCAAACCCTCAGCAGAGAGACTGCTGCTGCTAAACATCTAAGAGTGAATCCACACCTTGGTATCCAGAAGAGCAGAGGGTTTCAGAACAAACATTTGCAGACTCAGATGACAGAGTTTCTTTAGGTCTTCAACCCAGCAGTCCACCCACCAGAAGGAAATTCCTGTGGGACTGARGAAGCGGATGGCTTGAAGAGGATGGTATTTTAGGATCTCCAAATCAATTTTTCTTTGCAGAGAATTTTGATGCTCTGGGAACTCTCCACAGCTGTGCAGAAGGGACCAGATAATCTCTGCAACACCTGCTCCTTTCAGAGGGCCTGCAGAGCGAATTAGCACTGTCTTGGCTCATGTGGGGGCACTCCCACTATTTAAAGTATGGGCAAAAGTTGGACTTGTGCATCCCCCAGTGAAAGACAGATATTCTCACTACAAGGGACAGAGTGTAGGAAAAACAAGGAAGAAGTGGCTGTAGTATAGTGGCTTTCTGCAGCTTCAAGATGACATGGCACTAAATAGACCTCAAATGACACTTCAACTTGTTCGAATTACAACTGCAAGAGTACCCTAGGATCTTATGGATATCAGTAGGTGGCTTAGACCTGAAGCAGGATATGTCTGCATAAGCAAGCAATGCTTAACAGGTTGTCTCAGTCAGGATATATGTATTTTATAATCAATACTGAAATATGTCCTAAAATGTCTGATCCTACAAATCTACAAAAGACTAAAACAAGTTGGAATCTAAGGTAGCTCTGTGAGTGGCAACCTGGAGGCTAATTCTTACATTTCCATCTCTCGATTATTAAGAAGTTAATTTTAAATGATAATGTTTACAGTTTTCACAACTATAATTGTGTTAATGATGGGTTTGTGTGTATAAGCTTAGGCTTAATATGATTGATATTTTAAACAAATTTGTTTAATATTTCCTAAATTATAGGTTTTACTTGCCATGCCTATTAAGAAAATAAAACTGAGATGTTATTTTCCTAAACTACAGTCTACAATCTGATGAAATAAAAAATTTGAGGTCTATAGTAACTACTTTGTGCCATTTTCTTCTCCTTTTGCTTAGTTCTTTATGGAAATACCTTAGAGATAAATAGCAAATACAAGCCTGGTCATTGAATTTGGCATCACTCCTCAGAAAAGATTTTGCAAGTTCAGTGCAGCCTATTGGAAATACTGCTCTACCAGAAGAATGCTAAAATGGAATGAAAATAACCATTTTCACCTCTTCAGGATAACAATACAATGGATGGCCTGAAAATTTTGGACTTTTTTTCCCCATCTGCTTGTGTAATCCGTCAATGTGAACTTTGTCTCCCCAGCACTACTTACCTGTTCAGATATGTTAGGGAAGTCTCAAGGCTGAAGGGCTCCAAGTCTAAGGCCTTCTCGGTGTCAGGGACTGTCTCCAGTGATCCCATAGCCTTTTCAAATACATCACTGCTATTTAGCAACAGATCCTCATTCTATTAAAATCTCCTTCCAGGAGCATGCAGGATACTGTGCTTATATCTCTATGGTCTCTATTAGCACAGCTCAGGGTGGATCTGAGCTTGCTATGGTATGTAAATTTGTCTGAGTCAACAGTGCCTGCAGGGCTGTGATCCAAGTTAAGGTCCATCCCTGCCATGAGCTTGTGAAGCATTTGTGT
Organism: Rhea americana; assembly: GCF_003343005.1. Lineage (NCBI taxonomy): Eukaryota > Metazoa > Chordata > Aves > Rheiformes > Rheidae > Rhea > Rhea americana. Next base: position 9,213,940 of record NW_028186867.1, on the reverse strand, counting down.
TGCTTATGGCTCAAAATAAACTGAAAATCGTTGTGGCAGCACTGAGAGTGATCAGGGAGTTTAAACTGAATTCTAGCTCAAACCTAGGATAACAGACCACATATATTCACAGATTTACCTTCCACAAACATTTCTAGCGAGCATGGAGTATATTAGGACTTTTAGCTCCCTGAGAATGAGATTAAATAAACAATTCTCCTCCCTCTTATTCCTCAGTCTTAATTGCTGAGAAGAAGATTGGTCAAAAGGCCTCTGATTTTCAGGACCCCCATCTTTAAAGCAAAGGGACTTTTTCAGCTAATCAGAGTACTGTAAGTGGTACGGGTCACTGGCTGCAGTGGTGGTTGTCTCACTAACCACTAGTAGCATGTGATAGAAAGATACTTTGTTATAGCTCTTTTGCTCCTTTCTACAAGTTCTTGGATTTTCCTAGCCATGTGTTTCAGGCTGCTCTTTAGGTCATGTGCTGGATGTTATGCCGTCTGCTGTTCAGCTATTTGTATGCTCAAGCTCCTCTAGTTCTCCTCTCTCCTAGTCTGTTGCACTCACTTTTCTCTCCCTCCATGCCTATTTACTGATGCATTCCCCAGTCCAGTGCCCGTCAGAGAGTTTGCTTCCCATAGCAGAATTTCCTTGGGAGCAATGGAGATGGCCATGGGTGCAGTGCAGGAATCCCAGGTGAGGCAGAGGGTACTCTGCCCTCACTCTACTCTGTGCTGGATTGCTATTTGCTCTACTATCTACTACTTTAATTTCCTATCTCCATGCTASTCTTACAGTGTTACTATGGAGCTTCATCTGGTGTAACTGCCCTGCTCTTGGTTCTTTCATTTCTATAGTTGACCTTTTGGAGTAGTTCTGCACGGTGAAGTCTGTAACTGCCCCCARAACTATATAACTCATAACTAACTTAGTTATAGGCTTATAACTAACTTAGGCTTATAACTAACTAAGTGAAGCTTATACCTAACTACACCATACATTAGGATAATTAGGTGTCACGGGCTGCTTCTGGGTGAATCAAAACAAATAGACAATCTCTATGTCCTAGTGATATCTCAGGCACAAGAACACTAAAAAGAATATACATATATTTTAATAAAAACTGATCTTTCTTATGCTGTTGTTTATTCCACAATACTTGCTATTGAAGGTGCTTGGAATAAATGGCCATTACAGCTTAATGACTAGTGAACAACAGGCTTCTTCCTCTGTGGAAGGTGCCACATGAATACATGTAGCCAACATGTTATTCCAAGACTGAGGCTTTTATCTGGCAGCTCCAGCAGTCAGGTTAAGTTTATTGGGGTTAAAACTGTGTTGTAGATCCACACTCCTTCCCTCCATGGCAAAGTTTCTTTACCTCATTACAGTCAYCCCTACTATCTTGCTAGCATTTAAGCTCATCATTCAGTCCTAGTGTTTCTATTTTCTAGCTTTTCACATTCTGATCATGGCTAAATATTGTTTATTCTTTCTGCAAAAGTCCTTTTAAACACTAAGACACTCATCCAGGCTTTCACTGTTTTACATCTTTATTAGTCTAAAACTGTTTTCATTGCTTTGGCAAATCCTTCTCTTTGCATATTCATTCAGGCTGCTGCTGCAAAGTACTGTTTTATAACACATTATTTTTGATCATTTTACTCCGATCTTGGAAGCCTTTCACTAGCTTTTTCTTTTATATTGCATCAGACACAGGCCACTTGTCATTTTTTTCAAGGATCTTAACATCTCTGCTTTTCTATTTCAACTCTGTTCACTATCAAAATGACTTCTTCCAACTCTTTTCAGCTTGTGGTGTCATCTGTGTTTTCCACTGAGTCCTTCATGCTTAAGAAGGCATCGGTAAACCTTTGCAAAGGTACATGGATGTTGTCTTTCCGTCCCTCCTTCACGTACTTTTTCTCTGTGATGATATCAAAGTACTGATCTAGCCTGCTGATGTATGGGAGTCAATGTCTCTTGTGCCTTAGCAATGCCTTAGATTTTTCATTTTGCTGATAATGTTGGCTGATATTCTGTGTGTCATGTGCAAACTATTCAGGRAAAGGATTAGCTTTTTGTTCTGTGCTTGGTTTTGCCAGTCKTGGTAGGTTTACTCCTCTTCTGTAACTGGGCTTCCTAAGCCCTATGGATTGCTGCCAGCTGGCTGTGTGACWTTTTTAAAGGAACGTATACACATGCTGGCATAAGCCCAAATGAGAATAYGGCTATATCGGAATACATTGATTTGGGACAACTGAAACTGAAGCAGTGATTAAAGTTAAATAGTCAAAGCTTCAAAACTTTCTAATTTAGACTATTGTGTCTGACTCATTTTACCATCAGACACTGTAATACCATAGGGATAGACATGAAAAGACAGTGCTGTGAGGTGGATCAATATTCTGACAATGAGAGAGAGAAAATACATAGGTAGGTATTTATTATAACCGATTATACAGGTAATATGGATATCATAGGTTGGATTAAGAGTTATGACTAGCATGTTAGTACTACATGTAATATTTTGATCTCCTCTAAATGTTGTATTTGAAAATAGTGAAGATTAGATATATCCAAAGAGAAATCCCTTCTCTGGATATCAGTTTGTCAAGATGAACTGACACAGCAACCAGAGTTAGGAAGAGCTCAAGTGAGGCTAGATCACACTGCTCTATATGAGTCTATTTTCGCAGGGAGAGGTTCCTACCAAATATCCTAGATATCCAGTTGGGACTATGCTCCCTCTAGATTATATAATGTAATCAAAAAGTTAGAGCCCTAATTGAACAATTTCTCTTCATTCTGCTAAGCACATGTTCAAGTTATAGGCCTCCGTCTTTCTCATGTCATGTCCTAACATGACAAGAAATTGTATGCAATAGTGGTTAAGGAAGTTGAGGATTAGAGACTGTCATAGGAAATGATTGATAAAACCTTCTGCATGGGTTATGGCTGCCAGCGTAATTGGGAAGAATGACTGGAGTAAAATTCTATTTACAGCAGCAACTGCAAGACTTCTATCACTCCAGCTGTAACAGTGACACTTTTGGTCTGAAACTTGGCCAAATCACTGGAGAAGGCACTAAGCCTACAGAGGTGCRTCCAGAGCTTGGTTAGACACTAGCCGGAATACCAAGACTTCTCCCTCATGCTTATGGGCTTAGGCATACAGGTCCTGGATCCCAAGCCTCTAGATCAGCATCTGTTTGGAGCACAGCATCATTTCTGTTCAGCCTGCACATATGGATTTCCTTTCCATGGATATTTAAGGGAAATGTGGGCAGAAGGGTTGATATAGACTGAGGCATACTTAAGGTGAATCCAGGACACTGCTAAAATTCACATTTGTAAGAATCCAGAAGTGCTCCTGATCCAGTAACGTAGCTGTCTCTCTGCAGGGCCAACCACAGGCAGATCCGTATTTGCTTGATCTATGATCTGAGCCTGAGGAATCCCTCACAGTCTGTTCCTGACTGCAGTCAATGTGTGTGTGTTGCCTTATACATGGATTYAATCTTGAGTCCACCTCAGAGTACTATGCTTCATTCACTCTTCTTGACTACAAAGTACAAAAATCATTTCTGTAGTTCTCAGAAGGGGGATGATGAGGTGATAAAAACCCATAACTTTCAACATCAGCTTCCCATATTACTTAATCATAGAGCTAAGTAGATTGCAAAAACAACCAGTATAAAGGCAGCAGATGTTTTTACTCTGAATAGAAATATTAAGATAGTCAAATAGTGAGTGGCAAATGTCCATCCTTCTTTAAAGCAGGAAAAATGATTGTTTGACAGCACTAAATCRTTTGTTGCCTTTTCAAAAGGCTATCGTGTAAATGCCACTTGCTTTATGATCAYTCACAGGAAATGTCACTTCAGCCAAACAAGCTTATGGGTGAGCCTCTGTCATTTTCCATGCACAGTGAATCAAGCACTGTGATAAAGGGGAGCAGAAGGCAGACAAGTGAGGTAAGTGGGGAAATGGCATGCTGAGAAAGCTTGGCAAGACAGTTTCCTCTCTGCTTTAACCAGAATGACAAATGCTAAGAGATTGCCACTTACATGAAAACAGTGATCAGCTTGCAAATCAAGTTCAGTGTTTCACAAGCTGCATCTATCCTGAAACAATATTTGTAAGGCTGTGAAGCATTGCATTTTCAATRTAGTGACTTTTAGGACACAATAATACAGGGAGCTGCTCATGTTAAAAATGCCTGCGCTTGCACCAGCCAAAGGATACCCTAAAACAGTTTTGTCACTATGGTTACACCCCTATTTGATGCTGTGGTTTCCACTCATATCCTCTTGACTTTTGSCTACTTAACTTCCAATGGAACTGAAGCTCCCCTAAACTACTGCACCATTTTCTGTGAGCCAGAATTTCTGATGTACAAGACAGGGAGGTATGGTCATCAGTGATATGACTTCAGCCCTGCCTTTACAGCTACTAATACTTAYTTTGAGTCTAGTTTCTGACCTAGTTGATGAGCTCAATTCATAGGAGGGATTTTCATCTGTTTGCAGTTATCCAAAGGAAGTGAAAATTGATGAAATAAAATGCTAGCTCAAGTCTTTTCAAGCACCTAATAGCTCAGCTAGAGTCTGTGTAGGCAATCTGGGAGAAGTGCATGTAGACAAGCTCAGCTGCAAGGCTGTCACCAAGACAGCAGATTGGTTAATTGCTTAGGTTTGCTTCAGTGTCAGGAATTTACTACCCACATGGGTTTAGTAGACTTTTTGAGGTCATGTCAAGCACATGCTATCCAATCAAGCTTAAAGAGTCCCTCTGATTATGTAGGACATTACTACATTGTCCCTACAGTATTTTAATGCTCTAAAACTCTGGCTAGTGAGATTATTTTTGAGGGCAAATAGAGATCTTGTCATCACTTTTAGCATAAGCAGAAATTATAATATGTATGACATAAAACCTTCTCTCTCATCCTACCCCTGCCTACCTGCAACCATAAATGGATTGATGGCTACAGGCAGATGGCTGAATCAGCCCATAGGACCATGTCAAATGGCACAGTGATGCTGGAGAGAAGGTATCAAAAGCCAAGATAACAGTAGCCTTATCTTGTTTGAATCATCTCTTACATGAATAATTTGGGGGTGTGGAATCTGCCCTCCAAAAAGACCCCAAAATAACAGTTAAAACTAGCAAGTTAATGGTGACTTTTCTTCCAACTAGTAAAATTACAAGCCGCTGCAAGTTTAGAGTGGTGAATTAAATGCTGGCTTTGCCATGAGTATTCTCCAGGGAACCAGTAATGTAGCAGCTTTATAAATTTTATTAATTAACTGAGCAGAATTTATTCCAGGTTTGAGCATGATGGTATTTCAGTGAATGCATCCAGCTTCACTGATCAGAAAATGAGAGCCCACAGTGCTTAAGAAATGGCCTATAAGAATTTTCATTAATGATGTGAAGATAATAAGGACCATTTAGATGTTGTTACATATTCCATTTACCACTGTGACTTTTAGCTTTCTCTGTTACAGGCAAAGAGTTGTTTCATAAATGACTTTTATTCCAGAAAGTTTTTTTTTTATTGTACTCAGTGAACTCTCCTGATCACAAYGTTGCCAGGATGGATTCAGCCTATTTGAGATACATATAATACAGTATGACTTTCAGGAAATATATATTATCACAGATCATTTGAACAAATTAGTAGCTCATCCAATATCATGTTTCCTGATAAAATCATGCCTTTTTACCAAATGCCGTTCTCTTAAACCAACCAACCCAAGGATAGCATTTATTATCATGGGGAATATTTGAATTCTACCAAAAACATTTTAAGTGTAAGCAAAACATCTGTTTTTATTTTCCTAAAAGAAAAGGGTAATTGCATCTGCTTTTGCATTATAATTAAGTTAGTCTTTGTTTGTAGCAAAGCATGTGTGCCTTTAAGCCAAGATGCAGCAAAGCTGTTTAGTAAACATGTTTTAAAAGTTTTGTTGGCTGTRGATCATAAAAGCACTTCGTTCAAGGGCAAAATAAGTTATCTTAGGAGTACCACATACTGAATTTAGTTGCATTCTTCAGTATGAACTGCAAAATTAATCAAATCCTTGTACTTGCATGATTGTAAAGAGATATACCACTCACCATCATATATCTGTAATGTTGCACCTTCATGGCAACTGCAGTTTTCAGATATCTTTGAGCTGTTTTCAGAACCCTGGAAACTTCCTCTATCCATTCATTCCTAAAAGAAATTGCTACAGTTATAAGTCTAGCCATACATAAAGGCTCCACAAATGACTCAAAATGACTTTTCTAAGCAGAGGCATTGGGTAGYTCCAGATCTTTCAAAATGAGAGTCGAGCTGCATTATAACAGGAACCCGGGGTTTTCCACTCTAATCTGAGAGAGGAACGCAGCAATTGGGACAACACCAGCCTGATTAGATTATCAACTCTTGAACCTCTGTTCTTTCCTCACATGGGCAGTTCCTTCTACGTATGCGGTTCATGCGTATGACCCAAATGACAATTGTAGCATATCACAGCATTTGTGTCATCACTCCTAAGTCCATGATGATTAAGAACAAAATGGTCACAACCAGTCGGAAGGATTCCCTTCTTCAGGTGTCCCCATCAAACCGAAGGAACATATAAAAAGCCAAGCCCCACATGCAAGTAGTAGCAATGCATTTTGGTGTTCAGACTTTCTTTAACAAAGAGAAATGGTGTCATCACCACAGGAAGAGACAAGAGTTTAACAGATTAACCACATTAATCTGCGTTTGCCGAAGTGTACTGTCTGTACTCCATTTACCACTGCATATCGCAATTTCACTACAAAGTGCATTGACTGATAAATCTCACTGAGAAATAGGGAGTGAGTCTGGACTGTCCTCTCAACTTAGCAGTACTATTTTGCTCCAGATAAGGTGAGAATGATTGTCCTTAAGTAAAATGTTAAGTAACTTCCTGCTAATTTTGAGGCTAAYTCTGAAGCACTGTCATGTGATGAAAACTATGAGTCAAAAATAGCTAAAAGCACATTTTATAATCCTCTAAACATGATTTTGTGTGATCGTTTCATTTGAATTTGCTCCATCCAACAATGTAGTTATTAGTGTGCATGCTTTTGTATAGCATGTTAATCTCAAAAAAAATCTACTGAAAACCAACTTCTTCAGTACAAAGATGGATCAAAAAACTCCAGATTTTTTAAAAGATGCAATTTAGAAAAATGAAATGATTTAGAGTTTACCAGTTTAGGAAAGTTTGACCAGACCGCTAGAGAAAGCTAGCAAGAGTAAGTCATATACCATGAAACTTCATTTCTCTTACCGCATTTCAGCCTGAACAGTGTTGGACTGAGAGAGCTTTAGAAATAAGATAAAGAAACAGACAGATCATAGAGAAGAAACTGTATGTAAGTGTAACCCAATCCCTACAGAACTGAGAGAATAGAAAAAAGCAACTACCCAAATGTTTCAGTGTAAATACAGCTTTGGAACTTTGTTGCTGTCACAGATAGCACAACTTACGCTCTTACAAAGGGCTCTTTCACAGAAAGGGTGATTAAAAAGAAGATACCTCTATAATTATCTATGTAAATCTGAAGAATGGTTTGTTTAGAGGAAACAATAAGAAACTCTGAGTACTTGGCGGAAGCCCAAAGACTCTTCCTTAGTGTGTGTGGAGGGGAGTTCATACCGTATGTAGGAAGGATCTCATTCTGGTCTCCACTCGGACARTAATAAAGCAAGTTATCAACCAAAGCAGCTCTTCAGTGTTGACTCAGATGTATTTCCACGCTGTCTGTTTCCACAGCACCTCTGAACCCTGCTGTCAAGGAAAACAGTTAAAGATACCACATTATGCTTGGGGAAACCTTACAGCACATCATTGCAAAGTCAAGAAAACCTAGTTTCTGGCTCCTAATAAGAGACAGAAAAAGGATAAAGGGATCAAGAAACGACTGGGACACTGAATCAATTATATAGCGCAAATCAGCCTCACCTTAGGTCTCTGAGACACACCAATAGTCTTGATCTGACCAGGCAGGGCAGAAGGGGGGCCCAACATCACAAAAGCAGCAGGCTTATTTTGCAACGACAAATATTACACAGATATGAAACTCGTGAGAAGGACTTGCAGTTATTCTAGGCAAATAATGTGACAATGCGGGTGCATCTTGCTGGTCTGGGAAGATAGCACTCATCACTGCAACAGAGATAYGTTTGACTCACAAATTAGCCTTCTGGTGCTCGACAGAATTGAGGCAGAACATGTTCCTTTTTGCACTATAAAATAAAGTGACTGTTTCTGTGCTCTGTAAAGCCATAAATATCATGCTTTATTTACTCCTGTTTTTCTGCTCTCTGAAACTGTTCAAACACACTTATTTTTATTAAAGGTTCAGATTTATACTCACTACCAAGTAAGCAAAGCTGTAGAAAACCTGGGCTTTTGGAGTTTCAGATAAGTTGTGTGACACTTTCTRAAGAAGTGTATGTTTTGAGGTAGAATTAAATGGATAAATAATAACCCCACAATTCTTCAGCTATAGGTCTTCAATAAGAGCTCAGGCAACAACAATTAATCACATACAGAGAGATATACAAGACTTTCTTTTGCAGACAGATATAGAAAATACCTCTGCCTACCTCAGCTCTTTTGTGCAGTCATACATTTATCATAGCACCAATTTGCACAGTTATAAATAAACCCAAAYGTGGAGTGCTTCAGGATGTTCTGATCTGCGAAGCTCAACCTCTTCATATGTGGCAACAGTTCTAACACTGCTTGAAATAGTCACAAAGACTGTACAGTACACCATGATATTTCCATTCATTCTGCATCTGCGCTGTGAACAGGGTAAGCATAACCATCCTGGAGATGACAAGAAAAATAAACATTGGAAAGACTGAGCACATTCTGAAGTCCTTGAAGATTATTTAGATTCCAAAAGTAGCTGGACACATTTGTGATAAAATTATAAGGTCTCAAGGTCTGTTACACCTACAGCTATGACTTTTTGCTCAGGATGCCCCTGCATCTCCAGTTGTTGGGGCTGGGAGACTTCTCTTGGCAAATATCATATCTACATGCCCTGTTTTTCTGTTCTTGGCCATCAGTGGAGACAAGACTCTGGGGCTTCTTGGACTTTGCCTTAGACCATGATGGCTGCTTATCCTTATATATTTAAGCTACCTCTTGACTGACAAAATCTTTGTTGATATTTGTTAGCAAACTAGTTTCAGCTCCATACTGTCTCCTCTTCAAGACAACACATGCTGCTATACTTGGACATCCATTCTGCACTCCCATTTAGTGATTTTCTAAGGGCAAAATTTTGTCTTGTCTTCTAGTGGCTGCCTGAGCTCCCCCAGCACAAACACTATACCAGAACTGCCAATTATGTTTGCTTTGTTTAGGCAATGCAGTGAGCAGCAAAACAGCCCAACATTTGGCAGATGGCTGACCAAGCAATTACCATAAYGGCCTAACTGGCCAGCTGCTAGACTCACAAGTCTCCCAGTTCTGYGTCCTTTGCATAAAATACACATTTGATTTCAGTGCCTTATCTGCTTACTAAGTGACTTCAAAGTATAMATATTCACTAGTTTTTCTCCTGACCGTGTACTTCACATGAACATCCTTGCTACATTAGGAGCTGTTTTGGCTTGTAGTGGTGCACTGATTGAAACTGGGGGATCTGAGGATCTTCAGTGATGATATGTACATCCAAACTACTTCATATTTCAGTCTCCATTTTAGTTCCAGATAGAGAGATCTGTCCCTCAAAGCTTAAGTAAAGCAACATTCATCCTTATCACACAGTCAACATGACAAAATTATTTAAACAGGAAGCTAATAAAAGGTAATTTTAGATAAAATATGAGATCATTTGACCCTTACATTTTCCTTCAATACTTGGCAATCACCTATGTGACTTAATTCTTCATACAAATTCCTAGCAACAAAAGCTTCTTACCATAAGCTGTTCAACAAGCATTTTGATACTGATTCATCATACTAAGACTACATTTCTTAGGGGAAATGTTCTTTGCCATTGCTCTTCTTAGCAGGTGGGAGTTAGGTTGGGTTTTATCTCTACCTCTGGTTTTTATTTTATGCCTTTCTGTCTCTTTCCTATAGACAGAATCTGAACCCATTAAAACCAGTGGCAGAAACTCCACTGTCTGCAGYTGAACTAAAATGTCACTTGTCATCTTCTTACCTGTTGTGGCTCTCTACTTGTCAGTGCTCCCAGGTGTTCACAGCAGCTATGAATTAAACAATTAATGTTTCATGTTTCAAAAACAATTATGAATAATTTGTGAATAAATTCCTTATTCTCRACCCCACCTTATAAGCTGCCAGCAACACCTCTCCTGAGAGCTCAGTTGAGACTTGAATTTATCTCTTAGTATATAAGTATTTCTGGCAGAAAGCTGACACCTATGAAGATATCAAATGTTCAAGGTGTTTCTGCTTCATGATTACTGATTAAACAATATGTATCCCCAATAGTCTCACAATTGCAAGCAGCATTTTTGGCAGTTGTCCTAGTGTTGTCTAATTGCTACATATCACATCAACATATCAGGTACTATGCCCTGTGTTCCCTRTCCAGAAAGGCTGTTCCAGTGAATTAGAACAGATATCCCAAGTGATATATTTTTAGATGGTTCACAAGAAGTTTTGTTACTGTGGCTTTTGGTGATTCTTTTTGTGGAACAGTCTTATATTACCCAAAAGAATTAGATATTCTTCCAAGAGAAGGGGAACAAAGGTAGGAAAACTTGTYATCTCAGTGCTAAAACAACACAAAATTCTTTTGGTTGTGGGTAGGTGGGCAGGCCCATAAACATATACGTTGAGGAGGAAGTCAATTTAAAAATATATTTTCTGGAACTTTTTGCTCAATTGTTAGCTCATTCCTTAGCTCTATTTTGAACTGCTCTGACTAACTCTCTCTAAAACATATCATCTATAAAGAGACTATAATCCCCTCACACTTGTCTATGGCACCAGGCATCAGTCTTTGTCCACCTTTTATTTAGCTGTTCAGACATAGCCAAAGTAAGCTGGACTTTGATGTTGTTACTTGCTCAGCCACTCCTGTCAGTAATAAGATCAGTGAGTTCATAGATAATTGTGGAGAGGTCAGGGAAGAAATGGAGAAAGCACATCATATTCAGTTACGAGAGTGGTTATCCCTTGCACACTAAAATGCTGCTAGTGATTTGGAACAGGCCAGAGATCAATATTGCCAGCTGCAATAAGAAATGTCAAAAAAAGTGTATTTCTGGCCAGTGTGGGAAATGGAGAAGCCAGGAGACTCATGGTCTTTCTCAGAAGTCAACAAGGATGAGAACAAAGGCTGTTTCGTGACGGAGAGGGAAACTCTCAATGGATTTGGGAGAAAAGGTGAAGTCTAACAGTTTCCAAACATTTCTAAACCTCACAGGAAAGCGTGGTTGAATCTGTGATGCAACCTGGGGAGAAGAGCTTAGGATCACAGTTCCCTGAAGAACACAGCATAAGAGGCAAAAACTTGCCTGAAAGGAGGGCAGTGCAAAGCTGCTGTCAGTGGTCTTGTGAGTCCTCTGAAAGGCACATCACATCTCTGTTGCAGCTCAGGTGACTTGTGAAGCTTCCTGTTAACACTGACAACTGGAAGAGTTTGTCTTAGACAGACAGTTTCTCCCAAATCAGCCCCCCAAACTTCCACAGGTCCCCATGTGCTCCAGAAAATACAGATTTCTGAAAGAGTTTGCTCAGTTCTGACAYGCTGCAAGGAAACCAGGAGTTAGTATAGATCTATAAACATGCTTGGAGGGAGCAATTACTTCTGGAGTGTGAATGATAAAATCAATAAGCACACACTCTGAATAGCCTTTGCCCAGGCCTGCTCAGCAGGTGGGGGAGATTATTTTAAGCAATGTTAGTTGTCTGCCAAGGTAGATTTTTCTAACTGTGCTATAGTTGTGAGGACTGGGGAAAGATATCTGGTGGAAGAATACTGATGGAGACCAAGCTTGCTTCTAAAAAGTAAAAAAGTTTGGACCGAGCTTGTAAGCGAAAAGCTAGGTTAACTAAAATATTTCATCCTGTCATTCTGATGCTTACGGAAGCAAAACAAAATATTTAATAGTGCCCTTCAGGGTCAGACCGTGCTTTCCTTCACTTCACTTTCTAGCTGCCTCTCCCAGACGTTGTTAAGTGCAAGCCTCTGGCTCATGGGACATCAAGGTTATTAATCAGAATTCAAGTGAGATCACATTATAATGGTGTCACTCTTAGGATCACCGGTTGTTTTCTGCTAAGGTGTGACTCTGGTCCTTTGGGTTGATCATCCRTTTCAGGGTATTTAGTGGAAGTCCATACATGCTGATAAGTAGTATACTTTCAAGTGAGGTACATCACAAGTCTTAAAACTGGATTTTATATTAGCAAGAGGTATTTGGGGCTGATAAAAGAATGGCATAGCATGGAAGGGAATGTCTTGAAACAAACCATTCCAAAGTCCACAAATGACCAGCAGGGAGGCTGCAGTATAGAGCTGTGTTGGGTTCCTACTGAATCTGTAGAATTTGAGCATTAATTTCTTCAAAGTCCTTAAAAAATCTCTAACTGAAGAAATCTTAGATTGAATCTCACTGAAGAACCATGCATCAAAATGATAGTTGAAGAATACATGTTTGCTGTGACTTGAGGCTGAAATCAGTACAACAGTCTCAATGACATGAGGAAAGAACAGAGAATATACAAAAAAAAGAGAAGATGATTGACTCAAAAAAAAARGGGGGGGGGAGGAATGAAGATCCGTCATGTTAGAGAAAAAGGCAAAATGATTTCCAAACCATTACACATCACAGCTACAGTGATACACTGGCATCCAGATTCTTTTCAGCATTTTCCTCCTCAGGTTCTCCAAACTGTTCCGCCTTCACCCTGCCRCCATGGGACAGCTCCTCCTCAGGCCAGTGGCAGCAGCAGGTGCCAGCCCCTGGTATATTTGCTCATGTTTAATCTGACCCTTGAGCCACTCTTGCTTTGATCTTGTTGCTAACAGAAAGGGTAGGTAGCTGGACACTCTCAAGTGCTGGAGAGTGGGCCAGCCACTTTGGCTAGCTGAAGTAGACATAAAAGCYACTGTTTCACCACTACCAGGAATCAGCTCTGAGGCAAAACCAGAAATGRATGTCTGCATGTCAAGGTTTATTTCTCCAGGTTAAGGTAGAGATTACTTTTTTCCTGGAACAATCTGAGGGAGTACACAGCAAGAAGAAACAGAGTAATGTCAGAAACTTTATTTTATGTGTTCCACAGCTACTTCTGAAATCATATAACCTTATTTCCTATTGTTTTCCTCTTCATTTTTCTTCAGTCACCACTTGTCCTGAATTAAACTGGAAGGTCATTTCATTCTCAGAGAGTAATGATGAAACGAGCAGCAGGAAGATGAGTTATAGCCAGTAGAAGTAACTGCCACAGGCATGGCAGGCTCCTCTCAGGCCTTGCAAATACCACTAGAAACAAGAAATTGAGTGATAGGTTCCTCAGATTGGACTGAATTCTCTAGAATTACTGTAGCTCTTCTCCTTGAAGCATTTCCTTCCTTCTGTATCTCAGCTGGCTTGTTTGGAGATCTCCAGCAYTCAGGCCAATGAGTAAGCGAGGCTGTAGGAAGGCCCTGTTGTCCTTATTTCCTCTGATAGAGGAGGAGTATTTGAGAGCTCACAAAGTCCTTCAGCATGACCTGTTTTACTGAATATTAGAGTAAAGCTCACAGTGGTAATGAGATTTTAGGCTTTGTTGTCAGGAAAATAAATGTAGAGACATTGACACAGTTCTGCCAACAAAGAGAGCAATGCTGACTTTCAGAGGCCCTCTGCAATGTTTCAGTGATTCAGTGTTTCCAACCACCATGTATTTCCTATGTTACTTGGGACTTTGTTTTTTGAGTTAAAGCGGTACACTGTGCTTCAGTCATATGCCGACAGCTTCAGGTCTGAGACTGAGATACGGAAGGATATGCAGAACTGCAACCCAAAACTGAGCATCGTTCTCCTGCTAGCAACAAATAGCTGTGAAATGCAATGGTAGAGAGCAGACCTTACTCGAATCTGGTGGTTGATCCCTGCAGATGGGGACACTGTAAAACTGCTGTAAGGACCTCTGCTAATCCTAAGCAATATAGCCAAGAATTCCAGCCCCTAGCTGAGTCAATAAGATGCTGCCTAAAGGAGCTCTGAATTTCTTTCCTATTTGCATTTTTTAAAAAGCTATGAAGACTTTATGTACAACTACACTCAAAAAACAAAACCAAAGAATGCCAAGTTTGCAAACTTAAAAGATAAGCAGTGTCAGAATCAGGTGCAAATCAGTATTTGATAAAATACGTATTAAATGTTGCCAGAGTCTTACAGAAAAAGTAGACTCTGAAAATGTAAAGAGTCTCTTATAAGGCATAAGCAATGGAGGAGGGGAATTAAAATTCAGAGTGCATAGGCTATTTAAATTCTGAGTTTTACCAGCTCATGAGTGCTTTTTTTGGCAACAATAATAGCATTATTTAAACTCTGTGTTTTCTATGCAAGCCAGTGCTGAAGTTAATGAGAGACAGTATACATTGACCTGCAAAATGACATCTTTTTTACTGTAAGAGTTTGGAACATTAGTGCCCTTTAAATAGTTTATAGATTTTGCTTAAGCTGGTGCTTTTTATTGCTCAGCCTTTCACATGTTTAAATTTAGCCTCCACAAATTCTGTGTATATGGTGTGTATGTATGTAAGTATATGTACACAGATATACCYATGTGCTTGTTCATGCTTGTATTTGTGAACATGTACGTATACGTGTTCTTATGTATATTTCTGTGTGTGTTCATTCTGCTAATACTTTTTCTCAGCAGCATCAAAGTTGACTTGGTGTTCATGAAGCAAAWGGGCAGACTGTATTTCTGTTGAGAATAAATGACAGTTCTTAACTGCATAAGCATGCTTCTGCTTTTCTTCTTAATAGAGGCTTTTTTTTGTTACACTCACTRAAAATGTTTACATCATGGCAGGAAAATTTCTCATAGGTTAATACAGTAACATTCCACCAGCTTCTTCAAGTGAACTACAAATGGAAACCTATTTGCTATTTTGCATTTTGTATATGGTACTTGTGAGTGGCATATGTGGACCTATGCTACGCACATRCATATGCAGTGGGCATTGAAGATTTTCTCAAAAAACATTGTCTTCTCATTCTGCTGTTTGTGTTGCTGTACACTTGGAATGCATGAATGTAGTAATGTTTTTTGTAACTAGGTAACTCATCTGTTTCCACAGCATTTTGACTTCTAGGAAACCTAACTGGTGTGCCATTAGGCACAGTGCTAGTTCCACTCCAAACAAGTGTAGCAAACTCTTCCAGTATGCRTCATTAATGCCTGCATAGCGCACAAAATCATTCTCCATGAAGAAAGACAGATGGATCCTTTATGTTTTTAATATTGTACACAGTTAAATTTTGCACTTGCTCTTTTATTCAATAGAATCTTTTGTCTYCTCTCCAGTAAGATATATTCCAGCCTTTATGGCCTCACAACTTATTAGATAAATAATTACTGAATTTCCRTCTATCATCAACAGCACAGATATGCTATAGATACAGATGGGACTGGAGTGTGTTTACGAAACTCATAGAACATGCTTAATCAGTAGGTTTCCAAAATGATCTTCAGAGACATAAAGAGCTACCTTCAGGTGTCTCAGCCAAAAGCCTAGCTTCCCCATGAAGAAAATGGAGGTAGATAGGCTTTTTCCAGAGGGCAGATAAGAGRAGGAAAATCAGTAAGGTGCTCTAAATGTTCTTTGATAAGAAGCCTATCTCTGCAGATTTGATAGTGTCCTTAGGAAAAGTACTTCACTATCATGAGACTTTTGTCTGAGGCCTAACAAACGCAGGCCCTGCCCCATTCCCTCTTCTCTTGCAAGTAGGACATATCAGAGGAGAGACTATCTTGGCAAGAGATTTGGTGATTAAAGAGTCTTCAGTCGCAAGGGGGTCCTGAGCACCCTGTGCAGGACTGGCCTTTTTGCAGCTGGGGCCRCTAAGGGTCACCTAGGCACTTGCATGATCTCTGTCTCAGGGGCCTTCCTTTCCCTCAGTGGTGTTAGGAGCTGGGCAGGCTGTATGGCAGCAGCAAGCAGGACTGGCATACACTCTTCCGTAACCTGTAACACAGGACTGATGTAAAGTCCTCTCCTACAGATCAGAGCAAAATTGTACCATGTATCCCTGCTCTCCCCCAGGAATTGGAGGGTCTCCAGCCACACCCTGATGTGCTTTTAGGGCCTGAGAGCAACCCTAGATAGACAAAATGTTCCCACGTTTGTTTGGGACAGGGGTCTTGATCTTAGGGTCCATTTTTGCCTGCTGATTCTGTGATATAACTGGAAATCAGCCTTTTTAAGAGACTATGTGGAAATGGATCCACAGGAAGGTTCTTCGGTCTTAAGATAAGGCAAAGCCTGGCTGTCTTCTGGGTCATTTTGTGTTGTGTTTCAAGAGCTGGAGCAACGTGGGAAAGGCAAAGTGAAACTCCTTGAAGGCMAAGAGTTAGTGATCTGATCTGAGCTAGTTACTTAAGTTCCTTGGAGAGTCAACGAAGGCAGAGAAGTGATTCTTCCCCACCATCTCAGGCTCTGATCTCAGGAGGAATGGTCCCTYCTGGAGCTGCCTGTCTCTCCCATGGGACTTTTTAAGTCACAGGTGACTGGCTCCACAAAACAACTACATTTTTGACAGCAAAAGTCAGCTGAGATAGATCCTCCCCTACACCTCCTGGTATCTAATTCCCTCTGTTTGCACCTGCCGCCCACAGTAGCTGTCACGTAGGGCAGTGTCTGCTTTCTCACACTGGTGTTTTAGGAAAAAGATCTGTCAGCCCGTGGGTGAGGGTTGATACATGTGTACTTAWGCACAGGAGAAGGGCAAGTTCTTTTTTTYGCAAGTCTTGGGTGACCTGTTGCAGCCATGTAGCCATTCTTCAGCTGGGGRCCATTCTAMAAGATGGGGGCTGACCTTCTGGAGAGCAGCTCTGCAGAGAAGGACCTGGGACTACTGGGGGATGACAASTTGACCATGAGCCAGCAATGTGCCYTTGTGGCCAAGAAGGCCAATGGTCTCCTGGGGTGCATTAGGAAGAGTGTTGCCAGCAGGTSGAGGGARGTGATCCTGCCCCTCTACTCAGCCCTGSTGAGGCCTCATCTCGAGTACTGCATCCAGKTCTGGGCTCCCCACTACAASAGAGACATGGAGCTACTGGAGAGAGTCCAGCGYAGGGCTAYRAAGATGAYCAGAGGGCTGGAGCACCTGCSCTATGAGGAAWGGCTGYGAGAGCTGGGCCTGTTYAGCCTGGGGAAGAGAAGACTGAGGGRGGATCTKATCAATGTGTRTAAGTACCTGAAGGGAGGGTGTCAAGGGGAYGGGGACAAACTCTTTTCAGTTGTCCCATGTGACAGGACAAGAGKCAATGGGCAGAARYTGAAGCACAGGAAGTTCCKCCTGACCGTGAGGGGGAATTTCTTCCCTGTGAGAGTGACRGAGCMCTGGASCAGGTTGCCCAGAGAKGTTGTGGAGTCTCCTTCTCTGGAGATCTTCAAGGCCCRCCTGGATGCAACCCTGTYTAMCATGCTGTAGGTGACCCTGCAGAGGAGGGAGGTTGGACTAGATGATCTCCAGAGGTCCCTTCCAACCTTACTGATTCTATTATTCTTCAGGTTGCTGAAGATAGGGCACAACAAAAGATGAGTACAYCCCTTTCCTTGTCATCAACAGAAGCAAAAGAGTGAAAGTAAAGGATGGAGCTCACTGGTACCATAAGCAAGCAAAAAGAAAGTGACTATTATGACACTCCACTCCAGAGAGAGCAGAAGAGTCTCATTAGGAAAGTCTTGTGCAGTCCCTCATTTGGGCACAGGTTTTACTGTGGGACCAAAGTCTTTATTCCAGAAGGACAAATGACTAAAAGTACAAACGCTCTGCCACAAGCAGCCCAAGTCTTGCACTAACCAAGGTCTTGAGTTTCCTCGGAAGTCAGCGAAAGGTGTCATTGAGAGTGAGGGGATCAAATGCTCAGTCTGACTGCTCAAGTGGATCAAAAGTGCATTATCCATCTAAGCAAAAAAACTCTGAACTAAAATAAAAACTGTTGCTTTCTTTTGCAGCTGTGTAACAAAGGCATAACACAGTTGGGCAATTTTTAAATTTTTGGGAAAGGGCACAATGAGTTCACACTTCCATTTTTGCAGTAGATTCATTTTTTTTTCTGTTGTTTTCCAAATCCAGATGATGAGGAAGCCCAGGCCATCTGTACTTTCAGAATAACCTGGGCAACAGCTGTGTTTTACATCAGTGATGAGCATTTTGATCTCCTTTGTGATTTGTCATGTTTTTTGTTTGTTCATTTTTGTTTTTACTGTCATCTTCTTGCCCTTATAGGTCTAATTTTTCTTACAGTTATAGGGGTGTAAATCAATAGCAAGACCACTGAAGTCAGTGGTGTGCTGGCATAGAGACAGCATTTCCTCAGCGCAGAAGCTGTCTTTGGTCATTGCTTCCTAACATTGTCGCACAGTCTTCTGTAATTGAGCAAGAGTGAAAGGTAGTGATTTTCTGGACCAGTATTGTTAGTGTTTACTTATAAAACATAGTCATATGGTCATATGGTTCTTGGTCATGAGGATGCATATAGCCTTACTTGCTTCCTCTCTAGGGTTACCACAAATAAGGAGTAACTTTGGGAATAAAAACAAAAATAGCAACAGCATAACTCACTTCAGCTGTGCAGGAGAATATTTGCACCATTCTCGAGTTGTTGTTGGGATCTTCCATTGGGAGTTTTTTTATTTTCATGTTACGTAAGGAAACTAGCTTGTATGTGAAAGAGATACACAGAGAGGGCGAATTCTTTCAATGCCTTTGTAAAAAAGTGCACTAGCTGGAAATGGTGAAAAATACAATTTGTTTAAGGTAAATATAAAAAATCTTTTCTCTCAGTTCTGAAATCTTATTTTTTTAGTTTAGTTTTTGTTTTCCTCTTGATCTACAGGTAGTCATCCAGGAATCAACAGTTTATCTCAATGTGATCACCATTTTAAGTAGCRTCTAACTTCTTGTGAAAAAATCCCCATTTCTCCCTATCCCTTCAGTTCCACTCCTACAGGTTCTGTTTCATTAATATGACTTTTACGTGGATTAGAAGGCTACTCCAAAATTATTCTTCTGGTTATTACAGTCAAGCAGAGATTACAGTATATCCTGACACTGCGTGCTTAGGTGTAATGACTGCATGTGACCAAGAGAACTAGCTATACCACCAGTCTCATAACATGTGCCATCTTCCTCACCTCCCTTCTTTTACATTTGATTTCTCTCTTTTGTTGAAGAATTAACTAATTACAATTTGGAATATCTGTTGATGCCAGAAGGTTAAGGCAGGTTGTGACTCCGCTGCTTGAATCCCAGCAGTTGGGGCTGTGCATCTGATTGCAGATGCAGGCGCCTAAAGATCTTAAAATTCAGAGAAGGAGATTAAAGGTAGGTGACTTTTTTTGATCGTGTTTCTAAAGTACTACTGTATGCACCTATGCTCTTTATTTGCCTTTCAGTCACAAACAAAAACTTACTACTGAGCTGTTCCTATTCCTCATATCTGYTAACAAATATCTCCCTGGCCATGCTGGATGGTTCTTCTCAGATACGTAATTGAAGTAAAGGAATCTCTGAG
This sequence comes from Rhea americana, assembly GCF_003343005.1. NCBI lineage: Eukaryota > Metazoa > Chordata > Aves > Rheiformes > Rheidae > Rhea > Rhea americana. The sequence continues at coordinate 9,194,186 of NW_028186867.1, read as the reverse complement.
GGAAAAAWGTACTTAACCATGTTTAACTTTCTGAATTAGTTGAATAAAAGTCTTTTACCCTAAGGATGATCTCACATAGATCCCAAACAAAATAAATATTGAGGAATGCTCTTCCAAGTGTTGTTCTGTACTCCAGCCTTCTTGAATTTCCCTCCTAGCTCAGACTAGTCTGTGCCACATTTCATGCAAGTTGTAAACTCCAAGGGGAAAAAAGCACTTAACCATACTGTCAGGCTCTTACTTCAGGCTCTCAAAAATATTATCCTTGCTCTGAACACTAGAGTGTATGTATGAGACTTATAGATATTGTCTGACTAAACAAATCAAACCACCAGCTATCTCATGGGAACTCCTGAGGTACGTTTACTTCTCTACTCTTCAAAATGCCGACACATTTTTAATATGATTGAAAGTCTATTAGAAATGCCATCTGAGGTGCAGCAGCTTGAACATAATCAAATGAGTTTAGGTAAATAAGTTTGATAACATTACCTTAATTAGATAGATTTTAGTAACAAGTAGTCAGAAAGGTTTATACATCATTTATGTATATATAATACATATATGCATGAGATAAAAGATACACTTTTTATTAYGTAGATAATAAATATTTATATAAGTAATATTATAGCATATATAATCTTTTTATACTACTATGTTACATTAGTTTCTAGACACCCTGAGAAATCTGGGAATTCTGAAGGAAGGATGTATGTATGACCAAGAGTATATTAAAGCTATCCTGAATCACACTTGGAAAAACACTAGTAAGATATAATGCCTTAAAATATTAATAATCTGCGTCTGAARAAAAACACACCTTGGTGGATGTTCCATGGATAAGTAGGTTATCTGGGAAAATACACAGTTCACAGAGGAACAGGCTGTCTGGAAAAGTATGCATCAATGGATTCTCCACAGAACATATGTGTTATCAAATTAAAGAAAGCAGGACCTTCTGTGGGAAAACTAACTAACCTTGTAAAAGGATCACATAAATTAATCACATAAAGAATCATCAAAGTTGACCATAACTAATAGCATCGGTTGTGTATGTAAGACTAATCACATGACTGAGTAGTTCAGACACTGCTTCTCATCAGAGCTGGATATGAAGAATTGTTCACTCTGATATCCTATACTATATTGCTATATATGTCAGTATTAGTTTCATAAGATTAAAGGGAAATGAACTTTTATTGCTGATGTTTGGTCTGTTACCCTACCCCTTGAGATCTGGTTGCAATTTGGAACAGAGGGATTTTTTTATGTACTGTTTCCACACTTCTTGCAGCCCTGCGGCATGCCAACACAGTCCTGCAGGAATATAAAGAACTAGTCTGGACCTATTTTTCATCCTTTCTTTTTTTCACTTTTTTTGCTTCTGTGCTGAGTCCTCTGGCCATAACCAAGACCCAACCCTCCATTCCTGAAGACACCTCAGAGAGCCCAATGAATGGCATTAAAAAAAGCTCTTGATGTAAATTCTTATACTCAGCATCCCTCCACAGCCAAGCAGTTGCAATTCCCCTTGGGTGTCTTTAATTATAATGTATGGTTTGTTAAAAAATGACAACAGAGTTCATCAAGCCTTCATTCTTGTGATTAATTGTAGTGTTCTCCTAAACAGTTGTTGTTATTTATACCTCTGCCTCTATGCAGCTGGTTATACTGTACATTTGCACCATTCAGAGAATAGGAGAAGGGATACGAGGGACATGTTCACATGATGCAGTGGAGCATGGTGTAGATGTGCCTGAACCAGCAGTGACCCAAGCTGTGTGCTGGCATCGCACAGTGTTGTGCTGAGCTAGAGACACCAGTCTGGGTCTCAGTCTCAGAGCTACAAGGAAGCTACRCTAAGCTCATAAACTCTGCCTCTCAGAAGGATTTATTAGACTCTATGAAGATCTATGGAGACATGATCTTTTTGCTTTCAGTTCCAGATCTAATGCTGTCTCAAGTCAGTGAGCASTCAAACACAGCTCAGTGCAGACATTTCTGGAGAAATCCATCTGAGAGTTGCTACATGTATACTCTGCTATGCAAGTATATATGCATACRTATACACATATATATTTTAATATATTAGAGATCAGATTTCAGCAACTAGGTGCTAAAGTCTTCATTTAAGCCTCCCCAAAATATCTTTAAAATATAATTCCACTGAYTAAGCAAAGCTGTATATTGAAGAACCCACTGGATAAAACTTTTWAAAAAATCTCTGAAAATCAACTCCTGTCCATCAGCAGGAGCAGAAATTTTGAGGGTGCAAAGTTCAATGTTAAGTTGCCGTTAACAAGACTGTAGTTTGATCCACTTTCAGTTTACATTTGTATGTAAAATATTTCTGGTTGCTTTTTTACAATCTTACCTAAAGGGGTAAGCAATTTGAGGGGCCCATGATGGAGACTCCCAGCTTGAGCYGTAATTGGGTTTCTGGAGAAATTGCAGAGCAGCTATCTCTGAAAATAAGTTAGCCCCTATTGAGTACCTAGGATGTGAGTATAAAAATTATGGCGCTGAAGCAACAGCTCAGTTTTTCAGAGCCTTTGTGTCRGGAAATCACAAGCTTTCTATGTTCTTACAGATCTTTCTTATGTCTTCCTCCTCTTTTGCTTCTGTTTCCTACACATCTGCTCTACACATCTCTTTTTTCTCAGTTTCAAGCTTTTAGTTGCAATCTAATGGTATTTGCACAGCATTATTGACTGGAGGCCTAACCCAACTTTGGCAAGTCTCCTACTGGCATGTTATATTAATAAGTGATTGGCTTTGTTCACAGCAAGAGCAATTTGTTCCAACAACTGGTATCCATCTCACTTTTTTAGTGAGTATACAGATATACTCTAGCACCAAGAGTAGGGGCCAAGGTCTTTAAAAATAGAAAGGGAGGGACCACCAGCATCACTACATCTGACCCAACAGCTGAAGGCAACCATGGATGAGCTGCCTGGTCCAAACTTATATCCACACTCAATCCTGCAGTCACAGAGCCTTTCCTAGCTCCTGATGACTAATTTACATTTTAAGACACCTGACTGATTTCCTGAAATTTTTAAGCATTCAAGTGCTACCACCAGCTCCAAACATTTAGACTGTTTAGCCAAGTAGTTTTTAAAATTTTGGCACAAGCTTTTACGTAGATGCTGCACAAAGGGAAAAATCGTGCAGATTAGAACCTGCAACAAACTGCATTTATGGGAATGAAGGTGGCAGAGAGCATACTTAGTCTATAGGGTATTTTTTCTTCAGCATGCTTAAAGTATGTATGTCCCTAGTTTTAACAAGCATTTATATTTGTCAATACAAGGATGTATCTCCACAGTTTAAGCAAGGAATTTTAAATGCCAGATTTCTAAACTGGGAAGTTTCCAAAAAGCCCCCAGACAAACAAAAAGCTGCACTCTTGAGCAACAAAAAATAGTATGGAAAAATTACTTTGTCATCACATGCAATTTGCAATTTCAAAATGTGTCTGTGAAATTTTACAGTCATTTGCATTTCGAGTCAGCAATTAGATTTAAAAGTCCCACAACTGCAGCTGTGACAAGTACTCTGTTATGTGAAAAACCATAAACAATCCTCTTGTCCCCCAGTAACAGCCCTGACGTGAATGCATTTTTGCATAGCTCTCAACTTCTGCCTCTTGAGGGCTGCTCCCATCCTTGATAATGGATAGCTGGAAAGAATCAGGACCCAAACAAGATTTGTGTCTAATAATCAAAATTGCTCCTGGTAATACACTTGACCCTTTTCAGAGCATCTTTTCGGGTGCCGTTAGAATCAGCTGTATATCCACCTTGGAGCCACAGCGAGGCTTTCTCACCACATGTTGGGGGGTGGGATGGGGTCCTTTGCTGCCCTTGCGATCCCCTTGCTGCTACTGTTTCCCGGTGCCCTGGTCTGCCCTAGACCACAGCACAGGGGAGGGACAGTGTCTCGGCTGGCACCGCTCCCTGTGCCCAGGGCACCCTTCCGTAGGGAAGCGCCAGATATTTGGCGTAGAGAGGACTGACACCAGCAGTTTAGTCATTCAACAGTTGCTCAAGAAACCGGTTTCTATACTGCACAACCTTTTTCCTTCATTCTTCTGCTTGCTTCCGTCCCATTAAATGAAATATCTCCCCATTTTGCATGAGAATTGTGCAGGCACGATGAGCTGTGGGGATCACAGCTTGCTRTGGTGTTTTAATGGGATCTAATTTTTGGCAGGGACATTTGAGAAATCAGGTCCCCATACAGCACTGTGAGTGCAGCACCAAAAAAAGAAAAGGAAAGGGCAGGCAGTTTTAGTCATTTTAGAAAATGTCAGCTAGTATTCAGTGGTGGTTTTTAAACATATCTCTGTATGAGGAGAAAATCTCCTTTGGCTTTCTGAAATACGCCTGCTTCGGTGGGCTTTGCCTGCACCCGTGGGACGCTATTTGCTCGGGGCAGCTGGAGATGACAATGATTTGTTATAACTGAAGCATGCTGCTCCACTTCATGTTTTGTTGTTGTCGTTGTTGCTTTTCCCATGGTGGTTATTAAGCAGAACATTTGTGAGCAATTTTTCTGCTTAGCTGAGCTGGTGAAAATAGGTGCTTCGGTCTGCCGTGGCACTGTCCTGTGCTTCCCGAACACGTTTACACAGGCATTTTGCTTCACGCACGTATGATGGCTTCAGCTGCAAATCCCGAGACACTTCAGTGTTCAAAGTCTCCCCTGCAGACAATTTCATGTCAGTGTGTTAGTGTTCACGTTGTAACAGAGTGTGTTAAACCTGAGCCCCAGGACTTTACAGAAGAAATATGGCACCTTGAAAAATACCCATCACCTGTAGTCTGGATTTCTCTGCACTTCAAAATCTRTTCTTGTCTTATTTGCCAGTGGGGCTTCATGGAAGACACAGAAGACTCTATTCTTCATCACTGAGATGAAATGCAGGCTTTTACTGCACCTTTAATTCAGAAATTCTKCTCCCCTGTAGGTGCTATTAATATGAATTCCTGTGCTAACATCAGAAGGCGAGCAGATAGTAGAGAGAGAAGAGACTTAGAGGCACAAAAAAAGAATGAAAACAAACGATGAGATAACAAAAGAGGTATCAGGGTCTGTAGGGGGAAAGACTGACAATGATTATTAGGAGAATGTTTTCAAATAGCAACAAAAGAGAGGAACTGCTCAGACAAAACGAAGAGAATAGCAATGGTGTATAAGATTKTGGTCATTTATGATCTGAAAGAGGAATTTGTTTTTAAATTCTGCAATAGATGCAGCGAAAGACTAATATGATGGTCAGAGGAGAGAAGAGCATGATGAGACTAAAAATAGCTGAACTTGTTTGAGCTCAGCAAAGTGAAGGATGAGAAAGATGTGATTTCTCTCTAGACATGTATCAAAAGAGTAAATGCCAGATAGAGAAGTGCTATTTGAGCTAAAGGGCAATTCTGGCACAAGAACAAAGGGGGGAAAAAATCAGCCATAAATACATTCAGTGTGGAAAGCTTTCTAACTATCTGAGCAGCGAGAATCTGCAACATCCTCTCAGCTGGAGTCACCAGGGCAATTTCGCTGCCTCAGAGGAAGAGTTTGATCACTTCCTGAAAAGGAGTGAACGACATGGCTGATCTGACAAGGGAGGATGACTCCATTCCTAATTTCTAGGTCTTGTTCTTGAAAAAAAAGCCGATAAAATTGGAAATTAGTGCAGCATTTGATGGTAGCCTTTTTGTTACAAAYCTCTAGCTTCTAGGAATAGGACTGAGTACACTAAAAATTTCCACAGCAAGTTATTAGACCCTTCATCCAGCCAGTCCCCTGAAGCTCTTACCATCATTTTTCACACTAACTTTACAATGGAAGAAAATGTGTGTCAGTAAAGTCAAATCCTTCTGTATTTAGCAACCATTTTTACTATTATACCTGAAGATGCTAAATATGCTTTTCAAGATCGTTTGACACGTCAGCTAGCATTGAATTCCAATCTGGTCACTTAAATTTTAAACAGAAGTTCTTCCCAATACGCTGCCTTCAGGCATCATGGTGGTAGCTCCTCCTATCTGCCTGTATTTGAGGCTCTCATCCTTTCCAGTTGCCATGATTTCTCAGTCCTCGTTCAACTATGTAGTAGCTCACRATCTGACTGCCAGGTAGGTGTCAGTGGGCAGCAAGTACAATAAGAATCAGGCCTTATTTTTACTTTTGTACATCTGAAAGCAATTTCCGGTCAAAACTTCCTCACTTCCCAGATGAGAGTTGCCTCACAGACCTGGGCTACTGCAGCCTGGCTCAAATAGTCAGCACTTGGCTTGTCAACAAAGCATGTAATATGTTTACATTGCTATTAAATAGCAATAATGTTGTTAATATTGAGCTCCAGAGGTCATTCCAGCAGTGTCCTAAATGACAGAGTGCTAAAAGTTGCATTCTGCTTCCGGAAGCAGGCAGAGCTGTCCAACCTGCCAGAGATGATCCACACCCATTTTTCTGGAGTTGGGTTTTTTATTTTTTTTTTGGTTTATTGATTTTTCTTTTAGCTGTTAAGGAACAAGCCTAGGCTTTGTGGACAACTGTGGGCAAATGAAAATGCAGTATGTCTATTTGCCACYTTGGCAGTAGCAATATACTCGATCAAACTAAACTTGCACAAATTTCTATCCCTTTGCCTATTGCAATTTCAGATTTTCAATCCTCTAATGTATTTAATTCTTTTCCATAGATTCCTTACATTCTGGCTTTTTTATATTTTGAATTTTRCATAATCAAATAAGATGGAAATTTTCCATCAGCCTGACTAATATTAACTTTGGGTCTTGCACAAAGCCTCTTGAAACCTTTGAGAGCTTTTCTGTTGACTGTAATGGGCTTTGGATCAGGACTCTTAGTAGCAGTCCTTTGTTTGGATCTATTCTAGTTTAATGAGTGATTAGCRGATGGTTTTTGTACTCTTTACCTAACAGTTGATAAACCATAATCCATGAGGAGTTGTATACTAAATAATGGTATGATTTTACAACCCTCAAATTGCTTTAGAAAATAGATTTATAAATCATTCACGTAAAAGTAAAGGATATTGACAAGTTCTGTGCTATAGAAGAGGAAGTTTACTGTGTTTTATGTAAGTCTCTCAACAATAAAGTGTTACCTACCATGGGACACTGGGAAAAACTGCATTTCTTTATGCATCTTAGTCATCTTGTGTACCTCTCTTTTTTTTCTGTTCTCTGTTATTTGAGGTAAATTACATGTCTTCAGTACTCCGGCTTGAATCCCTGCATCTCTAGGACAAAATTCTTGTTTAAACAAACTCTTTTTGCAGTAAGAGAGGTGTGTAAAGGAAAAAAAGCTCTTGATTTTCCAATTACTTGCTACTATTTTTAAGTCATCTTCCAATTCAAGCAATGTTTCTAATACCAAAAGATACCAACTATCTGGATTTGTTCTACTCGACCTTTCATGATATTTAGGCATCTGGCTTTCCAGCTCAAGTAATCAAGACGATAATTAAACCTACATCTTTGTGAATGTCAAAACTGTCATCTGCATTCAGAATGTTACAGGTCTGCAAGAAATGATGATCAAGAGAAATCTGGCATCAGTGAGGTTATTAGGAAATTATTCCAGCACTAWCTTAACCAAAAACTGTCTTGTCAAAGCAAATGATATACAGAGATGTATGCTAAATTAAATGCCTATATAGAATACCTAAACAGTGTCATTATAAACTAAGAATACTTTGCAAATGTTGCTGCTGATAGAATAATGTTCAAATAGTAATAGCAAGTTATGACTATCCCTTAGGTTGTTTCACTACARTCCCTGAGGTTGTTTCACAGTATGTTATGCATTATGTTCAGTTGTATACACATTTATTATACAGATTAATTACTTTCCTACTGAAAACGAGTATTACATTTTTAGTAAATCAAAACAACACAAACTCCAACTGCTTCCCATTAAATGATGAAAAACTTAATGATATTTCAAAACAGTTTTAGTGATGCAGTAGTTTCTAGCTTGGAACAAGCAAAGTCAAAAGCTTTAYGTTCATGGGAAAAGATTTCTTGGAATTGTTCCCTCTCGCACATGAGGTCATGTCACAGTTTTCTGAGCTCAGCAAGCAATCAGAAGTTATTTCACAGCAGCCGACTTGGTCCTTGAGTTTCAAGTAAAAGTTATAAGCCTGCATGTAGCTGATCCCCACTTAGCCTAGCACAGATACTAAAGGAGAGGTGAGTGGGACAGCACTGATCACGATATGGGATCATTTGCATCACACACTGTCACCGTGAAAGACCTGTCAGCTACAGATGAAAGAGTTTAGTCCTAAAAATTACAAATCTAGGTAACTGCAGGAATTATCTTCATTTCTCTGGGAAAAACCCAGCCCAGTTATGCCGTGCCAGGAGGACTTGTAGCAATACTGATTCTCGGGAAATTCCTTATGCAGCTGATCAGGTGACTTCTCAGCCTGCTGTGAGAACAGTTCTGCTTATTTCTCTCTTGCAATCCCTGCCGCAAGCAAACTTCACGTGATGCAACTCCAGCTACCGAGCACCGTGCAGCAGCACTGCTGTGCACACAGTTCCCTCTGTATCACGCACAAGTTTCCCTGGAAGCTGGTTTTGCAACCGGCTTAATTAAATTAAAAGAATTAACACCAAAARTGTTGGCTTGGAACTCCAAAGTGTGGGCTTTAAATAGCCCTAGGGAGCATCATTTTTATTTCCACTGATGACAAATAGAGTCTACAATAACTGAGGAACTAACCGGAACACCTCAATTAAATGTGCAATATGAGATAAAACAAATTTGGGCCTTGTGTCCCTCTGTAGTGGACAGGAGAATTCAACAGCTCTGAGTGGCAAACCAAACCAGGCAGCATGTTCAGTCTTTAATTGTCCAAAAATAAGAAATACAAAGAGGAAAAACTCAAAATAGAAAGCTTAGGGGAAATCTAGAGCCTAGAAGGCACTCACAGCTACTTGGAACCCAAACCATTTCCATKACAGGAGGCTTCAGTTTTTAAAATGCAGTTATCAGTAGTGCTTTTGCCCACTCCTACACTGTAGGCTAATGCCTAGAGTGCTTATGAGACAGATGGTCTAGGTCATGTCCTGGGAGAGTTCTTGTCTGGTGAAGTCAAACTGGGAATTTCTGCCAAAATTGTCCGGCTACTCAGCCAGGAAACCCTCTTTGAAACCACAAGGAGCACAGATGCTTGACTCCAGTGCCGTCTTCTGGCTGTGCGTAGCGCGAGCTTCCTGAGTGCTGGTTCCTACTCCCACAATAATTTGTGCACTTCACATTAAATATTTCTGGGACAAAAAAGAAAAAAAAAGAAGACAGAAAGACTTCATTGATAATAATTTTAAATATCTTTGCTTATGCCTACATCAGTGGTTTCTGGCACTGGAAACACTTACGAGAAGCCCTAGGCAGGAAGAATTTTGTACTAAATTACTTCTGCCCCTGTGGACTGAATACCTAACCTGGAGCAAAATTTAAGCATGGGTGTGTGGAGGGACTCTTAATGGCCTGACAGCCTGCAAATTCCCCATTTTTCTAGCAATTTTCAAAGGATGGGAAAATAGGGTCTCTAGTGGCAGTACTGGCATTTTAGATAGAAGAAGTGTGAAGAAGCAGTTACAGCAGCCTTTAATCTGTGAAACACTTTCTAAGCAAGCAGAGTATTTAAAGTCTGCTGGGGTGGCTCAGAGAAACAAACATTTTGCAGCACATCTGCAGGCTTGAGCTTGTGCTACCTGTAGATTGGGGCTCAACCTCGTACAACGGCAAGGTAAACTCTGACGTGTGATACAGATGTAACATAGCCGAGGTGGCCAAGGTGGTCCTACAGAACTGATTTAAAGCCATTAGAAAACTCCCCATGCTCAGCCCCAGACTCCCAAGCAAGTGCATATAAAAACCATCAGCACCTGGAGACAACTGTGCTAACACTCAAAAGCTACAACATAAAGGGAAATATATTTTAATCTTTAAATATTAAATAAATACAGCGTCAGAATGAATAACCTGGAGATTGCCATGATGTATCACAGCCCCAAGTGCAGGTTTTTGCAGCAGGAGCGATAACATCTGAAAAACCATAACTGCTGGTGGTAAACTGGGGGATAATTTGCACAGTTTAGCCTAAGGCTCCCTCTGTAGTCAAAGGAGAGCGATTGGTGCCTCAGCAAAGTGATTTGGAGCAARCACCTGAACGGCTTTTAGCAGGTCTGTTTAGGTCCATCTCTGTCTAGGTGGGAGAGCACACCCAGGGAGGTGCTCGTCCTGCTTCTCTCTGAAGGTACCTCGGGGGGGACAAGTTGGTCTGAATACTCATTTTCTGTGTTTTCTCAGGATTCCAAGGGAGAAAAACCCCAAAATCTAAATTAGGCTGCAATGCTGGGACAAAGGCCTACTGCTGTAGCACATTGCAAAGGTAAGGTACATTGACCAAACCAATATCCTTTTAATAAATATTGTATTTGCCTTACCTAAACTTCTGCTAATAAATGCAAGAAGAATTTAAACTCAGGGAGATTTTAAGGGCAGTAGTTGTTCTTTTTGTACTATTATATATGCCACCCCTATGTCTTTAGCTTTCAAGTACAAGCTATGCTGTATGTTTGGTAAGCTGCCAAAAGGTTGGATTTTCAGAAGATACATGTGACTCCACAAATTTGGCCCTCATAAGCCATATGAACCACAGAAATGAAACATCCAGAAACCAAAATCATTTTAGAAAAATTCAGACCCTGTATTTGGAGGAGAGCTTGAACGTGCTTGTAAGAGATTGTGTCTTTGCTCAAAGCAATTCAGAGAAGTTGCAGGATTCCCACTGTTTTTAGTTCAGTTTTCAGCCATAGGCCTTCCTTCTTCAACTAGCATTTTTCATTGGGATCTTTTGCAGGCTACGTTTGCTGTTGTGACTGTTGTGACAGTTGTGACTATAAAACTGACATTTATAGAAATAGTTTTCACACTAAGAATCATATTTTTGTTGGAAAAACTCCCAATCATTTCTAACAGAACTTGAAGTATTTTAATGGAATGATAGGTGTCTAAGCAATTAATTGATAATATTTATCCATACCTCAGCTTCAAAGTATACAAGGAAATATATCTCTGACCAGATTTCCTAATCGCAAAACTAAGCTTGGTATATCAGTAATTCTTTCTGGTTGATGATATGGGCTGGGCTGAAATAAATAGATTATTGATATTGCCTAGGATCTGAGAAAAGTTGATAGAACAAAGCAGAAACTTGCTAAAGTCAGAAGGAGTCTTCTTTTGACTTCAAAGGCCTTGCAATCAAATTTACTGTGCTGAGTATTTTCTATTAGAAGTTGCGTCATGTATCATCAGATATTGTGAAATTTAAGCAAGTGCATGACAGCTTGTTTTAATGCAAAACACAGCAGCTGAGTTTACAGCATCTCTTTTTGAATATCCTTTTGGTTTTAGAGGGTTTTTCAGGGTATTTTTTGTTTTTGAGGAAGGAGGTTGCTATATTATTTACTTAAAAAACCCTCCTGGAATATATCAGTATCCTGACTCCTCTAAAATAACTTTGTAATAGGTAGTAATAAAACATTATTTGCAGAATTTGCATTCCTGACATGATGAGCATAGTTGAAGAAGGGGTGGGGTTTCATTTATTAGTGAAAGAAATAAACAGAACATCACTGCCTTATTTGGATATCAAAAGCTCTTTTGCCTCCTGGACTGGTGGAGATTATATAAAGTAGAAGACAAACTTTCTGCAAGTAACGTGCCAACTCAAAGAGGGGTTAGTTTGCCAGTAAGAATCTTGCCAAGTCAGTGGATGTAATTTTTTCCTCTTCCTTTCCTTATGACAGAAAACACTGGGAAATATAGTATATTCAGGCTTAAGAAACCTTATTTCTCTTGTGAATCAATTTGAAAATATTTTCATCTAATTTTTTAAAGATTGTGTATGATATCATATGACATTAAAAAGCTAAATAAACATTAAAGTTTAGCCAAACATACTGTCATCATCCCCCCTGCATTCCCAGAAACAAACTCAAAAGCAAGCAGTTAATCTTTAAATCTTTTTAATAAATGAATAATCATTCAATATTTTCATAAAACGTCTCTTCATCATTCCATTTTACTATCCTTTTTTTTCCACTGCTGAAGAATACAAAAAATACAGAAATGTGTCTTAAGCAAAAAAGACTGGGTTTTAGTTTATCTTTACAATGGGATGAAATCAACTTAGAGTTAAACCACCATCATATTTCTACTGTTTATCGAACCTTTGGGCTATAACATAGGATAATTCCAGTTTTTTTTAATGCCTTTTACAAACAAATGATATGTGAATGTTATTTATAGTAGTGTGAGTTAGAAATGAGTTAATTAGCTATGAAATACATTACTCTGGTGCAATTTGGTTTGAATTACCATTTTTAGTCTTAAAGTCACCTATAGTTAAAATCATACACTGCAGTTAGCATAAAGTGACAATAGCCAGAAAATGAGAGATCAAGGCAAACACTATTCTTAACACATGGTTGTGTGTCCGTCTGTGTGCAAGAAGTGGTGCAGGGACCGAAGGAAGGGAATTGGCAAAAAAGGCACAAAAATGTGTGTTAAGGATGGAGTGTTAACCTTAAGTGAGTATTTCCGGCTTTTTTAAAACAAATCCATACCTGAATCTGTTCAAGGTTCAAGCTCTCTGTGCCCYGTGGAACTTGGCTAGACTTGTGAACATCATGAAATCCTGTGAAAAAGCTGAAATGTCCAACTGCCTACTTTTGGCAAGGAGAGGAGAGGGTGGTGGTCTAAAGTACTACCTCAAGAAAGGGGGTGCAGCAACCTGCCTCCTTCCAGTTGTGCAAGGGGAAGGAGGCATCCTCAAACACCCTGTTTGTTTTCCTGCCCACTCTGAAGTCCTGAAAATGCATAGTGCTTCTTTACTCAGGCAGGACTATAATTTTCCCACCTACTTGAAAATCCTGACTAAAGTCACTGATGATTTCGGTAAGATTCAGAATACACATTTCTATCACCACTAAAATAATCTCTTCTTCTTGTTGTTAAAGATCCATGCCTGACCACAGGATTCAGGAGCTGAGACTTTAAGAAAAAGCAAAAGCTGTGATTAAATCATTAGCATGAGACCACCATCTTCTTGAATCCCATTTTTCAGCACAGTTGTTCAAAGCACTTATTGAAAGGTTTGCTCGAAGATCGTTTTATGAAGGTAATTTTTCTCAGAAAAAGCTACAGGTTGTAAGTTTTTTAAATTCAGAATTTTTAATTATATTTTGATATTCAGAAAAAAAAAAGCTTGGGAAGGCTTTTAAACAATTCTACTAAATATGTACTTTGGGAGGAGGATAATTGTTTAATTACTTTGGTTATAATGATGACAATGTGCTCTTTAATGCCTTCACAGTTCCAATAGGTGTTAACAAGCTTATAATACATTATGCCTTACCAATGGGAGCTAATACTGAGGAGCTTTCAAAAACTGTTTTTTTCTGCTCCAGCTATACGGTTTTCTTTGACGCTCTTCATACTGCATAGTTGTTTACAGGCGCAGTGCTTGAGAACTGCAGTCTCAGGGGCTTTGCACCAGTGCAGCGATGCAGCAGGACTGCGGTGCAGATCCTGCGYGCGTTAACATCTGGGGTTACTGCGAACGCTCCCAGCTGGGGATCACACTGCAGTTTTGCTGCAAGGCAAAATAGCATGGAGCGTGCTGCGTTCAAGGAGCAGCCCCAAGGCTGGGATTACACCACGGACTTCGCAACCCAAGATTTTCCATGCTGACTTTCAGCCCAGAGCAAAGTTTCACAGTTCAGTTGCAAATAGTTGGGGATGGAAACAACGACGGACTGCACGCTGCAGCAGCACAAGTATCGTTGCCTTACTCACAGACAAATCAGGTAGTACTGAGAACACAGGTCACCACAGAGCCAAGGCAGCCTTTTCAGTTTCATCCCATTTGAGGTTTTTTGGTAGATGCATATCTACACATTTTTCTTCCACAGATGTCTGTAACTAGCATTCAAAGCTCTCTATCTGCCAAAAATTCCCATTGATTTCCACAGGAATTCTATATGCAGAGAACTGGCAGGGCMACACCTGATTTTTTTTATCTATTTATGCTACTGTATTTGTTGTTATTTGTGAACATACATGGTAGAAATGCTGTTTACAAAAAATATATTTTCTTTTTCTTTAGAAAGGTTTAGTTCTGATAAATAACAAATTCAGTTTTACAGATTTGAAACTGGCATACCTTGACAACTACAATCTACTAGGCTGAAAAAGTTAGAATCCCGATGAGGGAATGAATTGGAATGAAAACAAAACTGGCCACATTGACACAAAGAAAATGTTTGAACACAGTTAATGCTGAAACAAGACATACTGTTTGCTATCTTTTGTGATCTGTGACTGCAGCACACTAGATTTATAAGTGTATGTGTACATACTGTAAGTATATAAATAAAATATGAAAATGCTCCATTACTGAATCAAAGTTTTAGAAGTGCTCTATTTGCTCAATTCTAGAGAATAAAAAGTTGTAACACCACAGAAACAAAAATATGACATAGCATGCGGTCACAATAGCAAGCACAGAAAAGAAAAATATTGACAAAAATATACTCATATATGCATATTATGCAAACATATTTTACATTAACATACAATGTTATAAGAATGTTAAATAATGTGAATGCATGTTTAAAAAAGACTACATCTAGGCGGTTTCACGTTGAAGTAGCAAATAACCTGAGACATCTTCTATGCTTTCACTGGAATAACAATCTTTAAATCTATAGCAGATGTAGAACACATTGACAGTAGTTGAATTCTCAGCTAAATTACACTAAAAATGTGCTGTTCTCTTTCAAAATGACATGGCAGCTGGAATCAGTCCAAGGGAAGGAAAATGTGCTGCACATTTACAGTACTTACAAAAGATTCTTTTCACTGTTGATGGACACTTAAAATGCTTGTTTGAAATATTATGAACACGTATATGTCTCCAAAGACCTAGAGCAGCACTCCTATGATCAGCTTACTTACTGCAGAAGAGAAAGCAAGAGATCACTAAACAATGACGCCCATTCATGACTGGGAAAAAACCTATTACAACACATACAAAACCAGGAAATTTTAGCAAAGAAAAACAAATTTGGCTTGATGAAATTACAGTCGATGGATCTGCAATATAAATGACTTATTTTAAACTCACCAGCRTATCTCTATTGTTTTATGATTAGTGTGTATGGCAGCATTTACAAACCATGTTACTAAATACTGACTATATACACCATTATAGCTGTTTGAAAATTTCTATGACAATCAAAGTTTTGTAGTGATAATATACAACACTTACTTTCTCAAGGCTTGTTCTTGGGACGACACCTGCCTTTCAACGTAAAAAGTTCCTTTGAAGTGCATTCTATGATAAATTGTCCGTAACCTCAAGAGCGAACGTGTACATGTATGTGTGCATAAATATACTTTTCCTTTCCAGTGTGTGCTTATATATACACACAATTTTATGATATATGTATTCACACATACATGGGTATTCTCTACATAGTAAAAGTTCATATATATATATATTTTTATATATAAATATATATAAACTCTGCAGGCAAGTAGTACTTCACTTGTAATTGAAGTCCTTTAAAAAAGTTGAGTCACTCAGTTAACATAGTATAGCCAGTAAATTAAGTTGAAAAGAGAAAATGTGAATGGAAACACCATTCTTGACCATCTGTCGATGGCATTCACATCTGTTAGATCAGGGATTTTTATTTTCAGTTGTGAAGACCGTCTTCGTAAATGGGTCCTCTTGCTGTGGGGGCCTGTTCTTTCTGACGAACGCCTTCCAAGGCTTTCACGATGTGAGCTTTGTTTTCTGTACTGGATTCCTGAGCTGTCAAAGGATATTGTTGAATTTCTGGCATCAGTAACACTAGTTGTGACCTCATTGCTCGCCACCTCATTGTGGATTTCAAGTGATGTTAACAAAATGTTTCCATGAGTGTCCACCTAGGGGGCAAAAACAGAAAAAAGATACTATTTTAGAAGATTTGACATGCACTAGCWAAATTTGAGCTCATTAAAATTTCATAAAAACATATTTTAAGAAAGTATRTATTCACTTTAAGCACATGACAATCTTATAAAAATGGGACTACTCAGCTGCTKGAAAACAAGCAAGTATTTGAATACTTTTACAGACAGGATTACAATCGTATTACCAGCATACAGTACAAAAACACATTAGGCATAACCACACACTTTTATCTCCCTCTAAACCAGCTGTGTTTTAAAGGATGGTATAAATCAGTGAAATCTCTAAACAGTTGGTGGGGGAGAGTGAGGCTAAGTGATGGAATGTCACTGACCGCTCTTCTACAGTAGGAAATTAAAGTTAACTAGAACATTTTTTTTCTATCCAGGATTTAAAGTCAGATGAACAAAGGGCATATGAAGTTTGATAAAATTACAAGAATAGTTCTGGCTTGCTTAACATTTTGAATTTGGGAATCCACTGAGCTTAAACTTTTCATTCTGGAGTCAGTTGCTCAGTTTTGTAATCACAGTAATGCATAACTGCACTTGAATGAGTGACCATAAAGAGCAACGAAGTAAGTCGACGAAGAAAGCTGCTGAACTGAAGAGATGATGGTACTCTTCCCTTCAACCTTTGTATCCAACYGTGGGTGAGCACAGAGCTGAAGGGCGATGTTCTAGCATTTTGAGCAAACACAAGGAAGGTCCTGGTCAATGGGACTCCTTAAGAAATTCAGGGTAGACTCTCTGTTCCCCTTCTGTGCCAGTAGAGAAGGAGCAGCTAAGAGTCAGGCATGGCTCCTTCAATTCAAAAGTTGTTCCAGTTCCAGTGAGTGGCACTGACAGAACATCCAAATGAGGCTGTGTCAATCAATATTGGGTAACTTCAGTGGTGGGGTCCCACATGCCTTTGTATCCTCTTCACTCCCCACTGGAAGAGAGGCAGAGGACAAAGCTGGTGCGGGGAGCAGCTCCAACCTTCCCGCCAGCATTTAGGAAATGAAAATGACTCCTAAATTTATTTTATGTTTATGTTTTTTTTTACAATAACTGTTTGGCTGGGTATTTTCAACCAGTTAATGAATGTTGACTCTGTTCAAATGAACTCAGTCCCCCTGTCAGAAATAGACTGTGAACTGTGGCATACAGGATAATTTCCAATTCTGCTTATACAATTTATTCATCTATAATTCATTCTGCACTTTTGTTCTTTAACTCAAATCTGCTATGTGATCTAGCTGTGTGCAGTTAAACATCTCATCCTAGAAACATCTGTATAAAAGTGGTTGAAAAACAGACTTTTACCATGGCCTTTAGTTGRTATAGTCATCTGACAGCAGTTCCTTTGCAAGCTTTGTGTGATGCATTGGGAGTATACAAACCTATGTGTCTCTGTGAATAGGCATCCAACTTTTTTCAGTCCTGCTAAAATACTTTAAAACTGATATTTCTTTCATCAAATATAGATACTATAGTTTATTTTTTTCTCAGTGAAAACAATTATGATAGTATATCACTAAAGCTTTGCCAAGATGCATATAAAAGGCATAAGTATATATAAGGCTACGAATGAGAAACAAGCAAGTAGAGAAAAAATAACCTAAGATGTTGTAGGCAGCCATATGTTATGCTGATGAGTGCCTATCAATAAAAATAAACAATGTGAACCAAAATAATGGGGTGAAGAAACCTCAGGGGTCATTAAGGAGAATTTATTTTCCCCATGCTAGAAACCCACTGGGTACAGAAGTGTGGGCTTGAGGTTTGTAAAAACGAGTTCATGCTTTTGAGCAGGATCTGTAATGAGGGAATATACACAGCTGTAAAATACAGCCTTGGGTACCATCACTGCCTACAGTGGTCTCTGAAAATAATTTATTTAGTCTGTTCTGTTGTGGTTCTTTTTAATTGGTACAAATTATGATTAGGTTTTGTAACATCATGGTGTAAAACATCTCTAAGATCCGTGGGGTTTTTTAGGAAGTATAAAACTAAGTATCTCATCCAGGCCTCCACTACATCACATGTTATATCCTTTCCTTTCTCCTCTTAAGCTTTGAGAACGGTTATATCATTTTCCTTTAACTTATTCAAAAGGCTGGCAAAGACCACGTGATCCTATTGCTCTGACAGTATCGGMTGCTCTTTGGTGGTCTCTGCTCCCTGTCCTTCCATCCCTACAGATGTCATTTCATTTGCTTATTTCCTCGGGACTTCCTGATCTCTCCTGATTCTGTCTGCCACCAGTACACACACACACACACACACAAAGACATTAGCCTGTCCTTGGGTACTTTCTCCTTCCATACTGAGTACTGGATTTTTGTGAGGTGTCAACCTGCACTCTTAGAGGGTGAGGGCAAGAGAACCTATGCAGTCAAGGTTCTCCTGTCCCACAAAAGTATTACTTTGATTTCACTTATTTGATCACGCTTTATAGCCTGATTCATCTGCCAACATTACATGCCACCCTACTGTAACTTCTGCCTCTGATCTTCCATTCCACAAGCGATACCACCAATTTTCATTGTTAGTCACTGCATCTATAAATCAAGCCTGAAAGGTGGCCAAGATTGTTATAATGTTTATGTAAATGTCCTGTTTGAACAAAACATTATGTCCTATGAGGTTGCATTACAGCATATATTTTCTCAAAATGAAAAATGAAACATACTTGGAAATACATATTTGAAAATGTATGCCCTGGTTAATAGACTGAGAGACTGGCATGGCAAATTCAAAGAAGAAGCAGATGGAGAGAAGATGATCTCTGCAGAAACTGAAATCACTCTTCTGGTCCACAGATATTCTTGAGACCTGTTCTGCAAATTATAATAATTCCCTCTGAGGTTTTGGACAAACCACCTAAATTCCCAACAGAATGAGAGCAATATACAGTAATGCTTTGTGGCAGTCTTAAGGTGATATTGTGAAGTATGAATAGTTAATATATGCAACATGTTAAAAAGTATTTGTACATAAGCATGACTTCTGAGTGATTTAAGTGACTTTTTGAAAAACAGACATCAGCTCTTTTGATGAGTAAAAGARGCAAACTGATAATGGCAGGGTGTCCTGTGCAAGTTGATTCATGTTTGCCTGAAGGTACAGGCAAAACCCTCCATGAGTGAACATGAGGGCACCTCAGGGGCTTCAGGMAAGCCATGCAGTTACTTCAGGTACATACTAAGATTAAGAAAACTCACTGAGCTGATTACAGATGGTCATGGCTGCAGAGATACATGATCCATCCTATGATTAAGAACCTGACCAGTATCTTTGACAAAACTTAGTTTTACTCCCTATGAGCCTTAGAATACAGTCTTATTATCTGGCTCACAAATATCATTGTGCACTGGAAATTCTCCCCAAAATATTAATGCTAAGCTTTGTTTTTAAACTCTGCTAAAAACTGGAAGTTACTCTGTATTTAGCTGCCTTCCCCTCATTCCCCTAGTAATGATCCTACTTTAACTTAAAGATTTTCCTATCYTGTCTTCTCTCCCTGGACCTCCATACGATCTTCTTTCTGCTTCTCTGAATGTGGCTCAAAGTGAACCCATTCATTACCCTTTTCCCTGCAGCTGGGCTCCGCTGCCCATACTCCCATTGCTTTCCTGACATAATCCAGAGTTGGTTGTTTCCATGGAGTGCTTCCCAGCAAGCTCATCAGAGCAGATGGAAACAGCTGAGCACCAAATCATTAATTAATTCCCTGCTGAATCAGCATGGACCTAAATATGCAAAACTGATGCTCTTATTTCAGAATCAATTTTAATCAAACCCCATTCCTCCCACCTCTGCACAATTACAGTTCCTGCACAAGGGTGAAATGATTAGTTCTCACATAATTCCAGTTAGAAGCTGAGAAATATGAAACACTTTGAGGCATTCTGCACATATATAAACACGCTCCTTTCAGAAGGTTCGCCATTTCTAAACCAGACATGTCACATTAAAAAAAAAAAAAAAAAAAAAAATGAAGACTCTAGTTGCCTAACGTCATCACAGAAAAATGGTCATAGCTTATCTAACTGACACTAAAAAGAGGATTACCAAGAGTTTCATAAAGAAACCCTGGGCCTTACTCTTGGAGGAACATGACTTCACCAATATGCTCAATCGTGTGCAGAACAGTAAGTTCTGCTCTGTTTGGAGTTTATATTATAGATCTGAAYCTCAACATTCTTTTTACTCCTGGAGAGCCTCAAATCTACTCCTTAATTATAGATAATAAGATATGGTCTTCTTAAGATGCTAAGTATTGTATTTTTATAGAAATAAAAGAAAAAAAGCTGCTATTGAATACTATTCTCTAATCAAGATTCTTGGAAAACTTCCATTTTAATTCCAATTTGAAAACACTTTATTATGGTCAGAAACCTACCATGAAGCTTGATTTACTATTAGTAGTAAATAGTAAATAGTATCTGAATTATTTAAGGTTCATTTAGTTCTCTGTTTAATACTTCATAAATTTTAAGGAGTACTTTACAATTAAATTTCTTTTTCCTGGTAAGTTCTTCACTCTGTTCCACAAGAAAAAGGAAATATTTTGCTCAAATCCAATAGGTATATTCAGGAGTTCATCAATCCCAAACTTGTGAATACCATGTAAACACTTTCYGTCATATGAAATAATATAAATACAAATGCCGGCTTTCAAGAACAGCATGAAAAGCTGTCTCTGTAGTTAGTCTTGCAATATTTTACACCAAAATTATTATGCAACTACATTATCATGAAAAATAGGTATCTCTTAAAATTATTATAAAATGGAAATTATTTTGGGTGGAAATTCTGATCTAGACTCCAGCTACCTGATTCTTACCTGATCTGCCCTGGTGCATATGTAGTTATGCAAGGGGTAAACTACCTGCCAGCAGTTTTGATCTTCTTATGAGTAAACGGCTTTCCAACATATAGAATAGTAAGCTATCAGGAACTAAGTGTTATCTATGCCTAGAGCAAAATTCATTGACCATATTAGACTGTTGATATTTTTAAACAATCTAGAACTGCAGGCACACAAAAAAATGATATTGTTGAATATTCTCACTATTGAGTCTAAAAATTGGTGTTTCTCTAAATTTCATTTTAATCTAACTGTTTATGGCAGTTATAACTGCCATATGCAAACAGTTTATAACTGTTTATAAGCATAAACGAATGAAAGAGAAAATTATGTTACTACTAGCCCAGTAGAACCTAGGGCAGCCAGCAGAACTGGAAAGATGGAAAAATATTGAAAATAAAGGCAAGTATGAAAATAAAAAGGCATAGGAAGCTGCATATTAATATCACTGATATTAACCTTGATGAATTTGAACTGATGAAGAAAAGGAAATAAATGTATGGTCAGCCCTAGTCCTACGTTTCCTATCATCTGTAGATTCATACAATCTGTAGATTGTACTATGGATTGTACATACAATCTTTCTTATGGCGTGTGCATTGGCACCATTCATACTTGTGCAAAGCTATTGTAGAACAAAGTAAGTACACGTGTGACTCTCCCAGTGTACGTTGAGTGCCTCTATCATAAATGCTACGGAACTAGACTTCTTCCCACAGGAATTGTGTTCGTTGCCCTGAGAGATATTTTTCAAAATTTGGCACCTACTCATCACACTCATGTTTCAAAAATATCCCACTATTCAAAATAGCACCAAGAAAAGTAYCCAGAAAAAATGAAGATGCACAGAATACTGCCAGCTTTGCTATTCTCATATTTCTTAATTTAATTTGAATGATAATTCTACCACGGCAGCCAAGACACTCATTCTCAGAATAAAATCCCACTTGTGAGAATCAGCTCTAAAATTATCAATTCTTTAAAAGCGCTAAGTAGACAAAAGCAGCCTGGACCTCTAATCTAAATAACGCCTGATGGGAAGCCGCTGCCTTGGCCAACAGTAGGAGTTTGAACTAGGGATCTCCACAGCAGGGGAAAAAAAAAAAAAAAAAAAGTAATACTACTGAACTAGAAGGGCCTTTTTACAAAGGGTTATGTATTATTTCTGTTCAAACGAAGCTCTTCCCACATGTCTGGCAGCCACAGGGGTTTGAAGCTTGAATGAGCCTGTGTGATAGTTACCCTCCTGATTGATACCCTGGGGCTGAACTCTCAGTCCCACCAAACGGAAAACGTAAATTGCCACAGCTTGAACTAAGAAGCAATATTTTTAGCAGGGGACTGTAACAAATCATAACCTCTGTGGACTGGCCCAGAAGGAGCAATACCCAAAACACATGCTCAGCAGCTGATTTGCCAGAAGCCTCTACCACAAGAGTGAACAACAAGTGAAAACAGGATTGCCTTAGAGCTCTCTCATGCTGATTTRGTTGTAAATTAGGCTGTATCTGAGCCTTATTTAAAAGCAACAATTTATATAACAAAACTGAAGTGCTGCAAGCTACAAATGAAACCTGAAACTGCCAACACAAACAGGAGAAACAGAACTGATTCGAGAAACAGGTGATCAGTTTTCAAGGAAAACATTTTTAMGGGCTATTCATTGTTTTGTGTGAAATTCTTCCATAAACACAGSACTTCAGGCACCAATACCACAGGCAGACTATTTTATGAAAAATCAGGATTCAGTTCTTCCTAGAGCTTGTCCCCATACATAACCCAGTGTATCAAGGTTTTCAATCCTAAACTGAAACCAGTAGAAAGTTCATGCAAAGAAAGAGTATCCTATGATTATCTCCAGCAACCAGGGTTTACAGGGATAGGCTGAAAAAGCTCAGAAAGGAATACTATTTAAAGTGTGTTATCCAAAATAAAATAGGATGAAAAAGGAGTCAAAAGAAGAAATGGCTATGCGTGAAATTTTCTTTGTAGKCAACCACTGATCCATATACGAGCCACTTGCAAAGGTTCTCTCGGGTTTCACATCCTCACCAGCTTTGAATCTTCTGAAACCATTTGCCGAAATTCGAGTTACTCAGACACGCCTCAGTCACCATTCTACCTGCAAATAGTGCTACGCAGGAGAAAATAGGGCACAGTTTTCCTTTCCCTCTTGCTTTTCTTTGCCGCCTCTGCAATGTGAGAACGCTGGCTGTGCCGTTCGCTTGCTACAGGGGCTCTTACGCCTGGAGCTATTGTGCTTGTTGGCTTCRACACAGAGACAGAGCCGGACACGAAGCCGGACGGGGCGGCAGGGACGCCGGCAGGCAGCTCGGCAGCAGCTGGCAGAGTCCTCCACAGCACAGCAGGTCTCAGCAACAGCCTGTCAGCAGCGCAGGAGAGAAGCGTGCCTAAAAGCTTGAYGTGTCTGTAGCAGTACTACCAACATGACGGGAAATACAGTTATTTGTACCACAATGCCAATTTTTTGAATCCAGACCTCTCACCCCTCCAACACAGTACGGTGTGAACAAATTCATCAGGAAACAGTGTTTCAGAGTGTCAACAGTGGCCACTTTATGAAGCAATTATCAGATAAAATAGAATCATACCCAAATCTACGGATTCTGTGGCCTTGAACATTKTTGTTCTTAAAAGTCTCTTGCTCTATAATCAAGTAAGACCAGGAAAGCATGCAAAGCCCTTTTATTGCACATGTAAGAGGAGTGTTTACAACCAAACCTGGTAGCTTGCATGCCAGACTTCARTCCTCCGATACATAAAAAATGAACTGCAGTATCAGCTTCCCTGCTGGTTTTACAGGTTTCCTTGGGCTAGAATGTTCCTGAGTGAAAATATCATGACATTTTCCCTTGTCCTTCTCCTGTTCCCTTTGCCTGAGAGAGAAATGTGCTGCACCAGTAGCACTCCCAGCCTCAGCCACYTCCAGAGYAATGGTCAAACTCAGGGCCTGAACTCCAGGCAATCCATTGTGCTCTGTAAGTTCTGCCTTCAAAAATAAACAAGGGATTTCCACAGCGCCATAGCCCCTCCTATCTGAGCACTGACTCAAGCTCAATTTCTGGACCTGATATAGCACAGAGCTGTTTTGTCACTACACCCACAGGTTACAGCTCCTGATGTGGACAATAAGYGGAATGTTGTTTATGTGTTTGTTCGTTTTTTTTTTCTGGTGCTCTGAGCTAGGACTCTAAATCCATGACAGGGAGTTCATGCACACGGTTCATAAGCAAACAAAGTCAATTACTAAAACAAAACAGCAACAAAAATCAGCCAAAAATAGTAGTCTCAGAAACAAACTAAAAATAATGCCTTTTTCAGTTTTATATTTRAATTCTTTTTAATCTTCTTTCCATCTCAGTGCACATTTTCACAGTCACCAAATAGTGGAGATAACTGCAAATGTGCTTCTAGTTTTTAGGTATTTTGTTTTTTAAAAAAAATGTGGCTCAGGCCTAAATCATGTCCAATATGAAATATTTCCCAGGATTRGACACCTTGCCCTTCTGAACTGAAATAGGCTCCACGGAAGCCCAAAGCCTCGGTGAAATGACAAAAGCTRTAATTTCATTGAGTTCATGCAAGATAGTCTAAATCTATGCCTCTAAGTCTCCCTTACCATGCACTATGCCTCTCAGTTCGTGACCCTCTCCCAGGACATCCAGCTCCTTGGTCACAACTCTACAGTAAGAAGCCAGCAACAGCCAAGAAGCCATTACTTCCATCAGATTCAACGATCTTCAAGACCCACTGAAGAAAAGGTTGGAATCTGATGCCTCTTTACTCTTCCTGAAGAGGTCAGAGCCAATGCTGTAYATCTTTCATGTACATTCATGGCAAATACGTTAAAACTCTGGAATGACCACCTGTCCTGCTATATCCATGGATGCCTGTATAGCACAGCACATGGTGGGCATGGCCCAGGACTGTGGAAACAGTTTTACTGCTTCAGAGCTGAGGTCTTTGGAAGGCCTGGTAACTGAGTGCTCTGGAGCACTTTGTCCAAAGTGGTTCTGCTAGATGGATTTCCCTTGAACTGCCAGTACTGAAAACCATGGGATTGATCTGCTCTGAGCAATCTCCTCTGGAGATTTGGTTAGTGTTTCCCAAATAAGAAATTCAGATTAGACATCCTACACCCACTGAATCTGCACCTTCTGCCTATTTTTTGTTCCAGCAGAACAATATATAAATATATATGTATGTATGTATGTGTATATATACATATATGTATGTATATCAGCAGCAAGAGGAGGACTAGGGAAATGTGGGCCCGCTAYTGAATGRKGYGGGGGYCCTGGTGACAAGGGATACAGAGAAGGCAGAATTACTGAATGCCTTCTTTGCTTCAGTCTTCACTGCTGAGGGCAGCCCCCAGGAATCCTGTAGCCTGGATGTGAGGAAGAAAGTCCACAGAAGGGAAGACTTTCCTTGGTTGAGGAGGATAGGATTAGAGACCTTCTGGGCATGCTAGACATTCACAAATCCATGGGCCCTGATGGGACGCACCCATGGGTACTGAGGGAGCTGGTGGATGTTGTTGCCAAGCCACTCTCCATCATTTTTGAAAGGTCCTGGAGAACTGGGGAGGTGCCTGAGGACTAGAAGAAAGCCAAGGTCACTCCAGTCTTCAAGAAGGGCAAGGAGGAGGACCCAGGCAACTAGAGGCCAGTCAGCCTCACCTCCATCCCTGGAAAGSGGATGGAACAGCTCATTCTGGATGTCATCTCCAAACATATGGAGGAAAAGGGGGGGGGGATCTTATTAGTACCTGAAGGGAGGGTGTCAAGGGGATGGAGACAAACTCTTTTCAGTTGTCCCATGTGACAGGACAAGAGGCAATGGTCAGAAACTGAAGTGCAGGAAGTTCCGACTGAAGGTGAGGGGGAATTTCTTCCCTGTGAGAGTGATGGAGCACTGGACCAGGTTGCCCAGGGAGGTTGTGGAGTCTCCTTCTCTGGAGATCTTCAAGGCCCGCCTGGATGCAACCCTGTCTACCATGCTCTAGGTGACCCTACAGAGGAGGGAGGTTGGACTAGATGATCTCCAGAGGTCCCTTCCAACCTCACTGATTCTATCATTCTATGATTTATATTCAGCTCTACCAATGGCATTGTCTTTATTGCATTCTGGCAACGATCCTCTGAAGGCATTGATTTTAATGACTGCAATGAAGCTCTGTTGACTTCACCCCCTGCAGACAAAATGTTTAACTCACAGAATGGGAACGTATCATGTGATTTATCCTAAATGTATTTGAACAGTAAATATTCACATTCATTATTAGTATATGTGTTTCAACCAAGTATACAGAGTTTTATTTTGCAGCTAGGATCCCTAAGGAACAAAGGAGCACACTCATTTACCTCTGGTGTGCTGAATCTGTATCCTAAGTTCAGTCCATGCATGGTCAATATTAAACCAGAAGAAAATTCAGAACAACCCACAGTATTTGCTTAGGATGGTCCAGAAAGAAAAGAAAAGGTCGTAAGTCAAAAGTGAGATAAAATGTTGAAAAATGGTATGATCAGATATGGGATATACACATGACATGATCTCGGTATGACAACCCCTTGTTTTCATTAGTTAAGGTGTTCATGCTTCTTTTAACAACATAGATCCATTGATCTCAATACAGAAGAAAATTCAGACATGGGGAGATACTGGTCCCATTAACAAGACTTATACTGAATTACRTAAATCATTTAAATGAATGAGATCTGCCAGATGGTTCTCACTGGGAGAACTGAACCTTAGTGCATACATCTGCATTACCTGCTTGCAGCAAAATTCTCTATTGCTTTCAGTTGTAATACTCTTTTCCATCTGTTTTTTTATTATTATAATTATCTATTTTCAAAGAAAGAGAATTCATTCTTCTTGCTAGCTTAGTCCTAAGCAGTGCTGCCAACTGTGATGAGATTCTGTTTCTATAATACAGTGGACAAAAATGAGTTTATTGGTTCAAAATATATTTCACAGAGATGAGCTTTTGACAATCAGGCGTAGTTCTGTATTGCATTTTCTGTATAGCAGCCAGTGCCATTAGAATCGTAAAATACAGTCTGCAATTACTCCTATGATATTTCTATTTAATAAACAGGCAGTAGTTTTGTCACTGTGAACTCTTTTAATTTATAAATGATAGAAAAAACAGTCTTACACCACAGAACTGAATGGAAAGGCCTCACTGGAATCATTTTAGCCMAAAAAAAGACTTTCAGTTGAAATTGATATTTGCTAATATCATATTGTGTTGATTACCCTGTTTTGTTTTGTTTTGTTTTTTTCAAAGGAGAAAAAATGCATTGCATTAACTAATACTCAAGGCAAAGAAATATGCTGGTATGTAATTGGCACTGGCYTCATCAACATTTTGTTTCAGAAATCAATCTGAAAGTTTCTCTAGGTATTGTAATTTTCTGCTGGTCTTCAACACCAGCAGATGATAATGCCACATACWGTGGTTCAGCTATGCAGGCCAACTAATTAGCATGCTACAACTAATCCTYTATCTGTTTTCTCCCATTACAAATATATTTGCTCTAAGAGAAGGGAAAACAAGTGTGCTCAGATCCAGGATTCCCTCATGTAGGTACTGAGACCAAATCACAAYAAAATTAGATTTGATTTAGTCAAATAAATGACTTTGTAAATCTGTGCTTTTATTTTTAAGCTAGCTGTACTCCATTTCCTTCTTATTAGTTTCTTGTCATGCAAATCATACTCATTTAGTTTTCTATATATCTAAACACATTCTTCTATTTAGATTCTTGGATATAAAAATGCCAAAGTTTGCCTACAAATGTAGAYATAGTTTGCATTGTTTTTAAGTATGATATTTCTGTTTATTTCATATAATTAGTTTTTGTAATAGGAGGAAAAGAAAGACCATATATAGGTTAAAGAATCCTACCCGGTTGCCTTCAAATTTTGAGCGATCGTTGTTTGCCTTTGCTGTTTTTTCTGCAAGTTTCTTCTGCCTTTGAGGGCCTTTTCCGAAGAAAATATAGTTGACAAAGGCGTATTCAAGTAAGGCCAAGAAGACAAATACAAAGCAGCCCATAAGATACATGTCAATGGCTTTAACATATGGAATTTTAGGCAAAGTCTCTCTCAGGTGAGTGTTGATTGTTGTCATAGTCAGCACAGTTGTAATTCCTAGACAAAGAAATAAAAGAACGTGTATCTTACAAACCTAAGCAGAACACAGAATCACATAATGCYTCAGTTTTTGTTCTCCTTTTTGGCAAATTTCCCTTGTCAGTGTGCAGAAGCTTAAAAATTTGTGAAAGAAGTCTCTCAAGTGAGTCTCACCACAAATGAAAGCAAAATTAAAGCTTGATGCATTATTATTCTCTTACAATATTTTCTACACATTATCTGGGAGATTAGCAAACCAGGCGGCATAGCATCACTTCAGTGAGTTAACATAGCTTTATYGAAGCCAGTGTAGCAGTCCTGAGCATCTGCTCCATTAAAACCAAAGTGATCCGACATAGGAAGGCAAACAGTCTGTAAAATACTAAAAGATGTGCTCTTTCAGCACCATGCTAGCATCACACAGCAGAGAGAAATTGTTAGGAAGAAACAAAACTAATTAGGGGTCTGCACAGATAAAGCCACATGAACATATTAAGTGAGAGTGCTTGCATAGCCCGCTGCCTTGGCAAGAGATTCCTCATTTTAAATTTCTAACAATTTAACAGCTGGCTGAAGTCAGATTCCTTATAGAAGATGGAGAGAGATAGGCACTTCTCTTGAGCCGTTCATGCCATCCATTTTAAACACCAGTTTCAGGATAAGACAATGTATCTTCATGAAAGAGGTTGAGATGACTAGTTTAGATTAGTTGCCTGATTTTTAGATAGTTAGAAAGAGATGAGATGAACAGYGATAAGCAGATTGCTATGCATACTTGAGGAAAGAAAAAGCCAAGGAGGCCAAAAGGGGCTGAGTAGTATTTTTAAAGTGATCCACTGGATGCTAATAAAGTACCCAGAAGATCTTCTAGGTATGTGAAACCCTCATTTATTTACCTAAGGATGGACATAGCATTTAAAAATATATTACAGAGCTCTATTTTTGAGAAGTCAGTAAAAAAGCATATTTATTGACAGTGTATTTGAACTCACAATAAACTGCAGGGTCTGTACCTCTGCTGGAAATTTTATGGGAATCACAAATCCCAGAAGGCTGAAAACACTGATTTGTAGAATAATTCTGCATTGGTAAAAATGGCAAGCCATTCTAACAGATCCCCCTCCACTACTATTTTCTTTGATTCCATAATTACACCATCAGTTTGTAAGTAGACACTAAAATGCAGGCAGAACGAAAATTAAGAACAAAAGAAAAATTGTGGCATATTAGAAATCACAGCTTCTTTTACCTGCAGACAGAAATAAAGACAATGTAACTCAAAATCAAGCTGTTTGTGTAAACAGTGTCACTCTAGGGAACAACAGTAGTAGCCTACGATTGTCTGTAAGAGATATTTTGTATAGTTAGTAGGTCAGGGTCATGTGGTTTTCAATGCTTTCCTCTAAACTGTGAAACAAGTGCGTGCTGATGTCCAGTGTTTCACAGTTGGAAATACAGCAGTCATATACAGCACAAGCTTATTTAAAAAACTGTTTTGTGTATAAAACACTCAACTTTCCAGCCAAATTAGGAGTATAATTGACATGTTAGAGTCACGTTAGAGTTATTTTTACCTAAAGAAACTGTGACAAGCTCTCTAGAAAACCTCATTGCCAGGACAGGAAAAAGGTGCGAGAAGGCTGGAGGACAGTAGCAAACAGTAACACACATTTTCATCCCAGGCGATTTCTCTAGCCTGAATTAGCGTCTTTCCTTGTAGGACTTCCTGTTGTTGCTTTCTATAAGGGATTCCAAGAAAGATAAAATTGACTCCTGTATCAGAACMCACAGATTCATCTTTTAACACACCTTTGGCATCTCATTATCATCCCACAGGAGCTACCAAAGCTTAGATCCACTAGGGGGCTTAGCAGCCCGCCCAGCTGGTACTGTAAAGCCACATTTTTGGTGCTGGATCCCGGGATGGAACCTGTATTCTGAAGGTAAGTCCCTACAYACTACCTTGGGATAGTCCAGTGACTCTTCTGGTGATCCAGAACAGTAAGCACACGGAATACAGGGTGCTTACCACTAACCAAAAGGAAAGATGTTCCCTGGGAGATCCTGAGTTAAACACTGCAGACACATGCCACACTCATTTAGGATCAATAACTCCCTTCTGAAGACCATGAACTTCTTTTAAAGCACAGCTGGAGGACAAGCAGCTGTCATTTACCCATCATATAAAAATAGCATAACAGCCCTTCCCAAGGACTGAGAACCCCAATATTATTTTTCTCCTTACTCAAAGGACTGCATTCAGGAACCTCAAGGGCTAAGTAGCAAAAGCTCACAGTTCTGAGCACTGGTGCCCCACAATTRAAGGGTCTGAATACTTTTCTTGACATCAGCATCCATTTGTAGCACAAAGCACTGAAATGAACTGTCCTTTGTTCTGTGTCTGGGTTTCTTGGTTGAYGGAACTATTTGGTTCACTCCAGGCTGAAGCACAGATAATGTATACACTGAGGGACCAAAGGTTGGAGTAAAACAAGGGAYTGAATGAATTAGAATCAGGCTTTCAGAGAATACAGGCTTCCTGCAGRGGTTGAGTAAGAGCTTGTCTCTATGTCTATAAGGATTGCACCAGGAATCTTTCCTCTAACAAATACATAGGACAGCTAGCCTTACTCTCCTCTGTGCTGAGCTTTCCAGAGTCAGGTATGTTCAAAGATGCAACACTGCCTTTAAGCTTTGATACAATTTCCTATCAGCTTCAGACTCATAAAACTGGCTATACAAAGGAACACAGGATTAGACCTGTGGTACAGAACTTTATTATACAAATATGAAGTGATACAAGCCATTATCACCAAGGCACTRATTGCTTTCTCAGAAGAACCTAGCACATGGATTTTCATCCCCTCCAAAGGACTTTCTATCAACTGGAAAGAGAACATYGGGGATCTTGAGATTCCTTTGAATATACTGACTGACTTTTGTTCTAGTATCTGTGTTATCACAGTATGGCACTTTATGAACCAGGAYCCCTTGTGCAACACAGAAATAGGTCACATGAGACAGTCCTGTTTCTTAAACAAGGAACAAATTTGAAAAATTTGTGAGTCCATACTAGGAGGCTGTGGAGTGTCACCAGGTTTGGTAATTTCTGTCTAACCACCTCTGTTTACTGCAGTTCTGGCCAGTATTCAAAATCTAGATGCTAGTAGATGATTCTGAAGTGTTCTCCTCCCCACTACATCCTATAAGAGGCCATAATGTTTCTGAGTGGATCTTCGGTATCAGTAGTTCATCTATGAATATAACAGAGCTGCTTGGACTCTATGTCTCACCTTCCRCTAAGGTACTACATATCTGTAACCTGCTGAAAATACATTAGCTGTTGTGTAGTAATGCCGTATTGTATGACCTGTACTATGCACATAAGTACCAGCTAATCCACAGTATCTGAAAAATTACTGTACAAAAACTGCACTTAATCTSCAATATTTTCAGCTACTCCAGTTCAGATACTAACGCATAGTATGATATTGCACCTAGGTATAGTTTTGGCTGTCCAGTCTGCTTTGGTATGTGGTACCTATGGAGGTAAGKGGTACAGAGACAGGTAAGAAGATGGGCATGGCTTGGAGTCTTTGTTTGCTGTGGTACATATCAGAAAAATAAGGGAACTAAAGGATATGCTTCTCTTTAAAAAGAGAAGAGAGTAGAGTCAGAAATTACATAGTATGGGTTTAGTGTCAAGTTTTGGGTGGGAAGGTATGGTGTACTGGGAAGCACCGGCTGGAGATARGATTTGGGATTAGATGAAAGGCAGCAGGAGTCATAAGGATTATTTATGGATCCATTTAATCTTCCTTGTCTATCGCTACCTCAGAGTATACTTTTGTAACAAATGAAGTATCTCCTATGGGATATCCTGAAGCTAACTTCCCTTACCTAAAGGACACTTTGACCTGAAAAAGTCTGGGATTGTTCACCAACTTGTATAAAATCTATGTTTTTCTGCCATGGGGTAAAAGGCACTTAAAGCTGTCACAAAAATGCACAGCATACTGAGCATTCTGAGCGTGAGATGGGACGTCATGGGCTGTAGCTGAAGTGCTCCTGCATTCTGATATTCCTAGTTAGCATAGAAGACCTTGAGGTCTGTTTCTGCCTCTGTAAGTTACAGCAGCCCCAGTAACTTGACCCAGAACCCCAGGTGGAGGCTTTGAGCCACATTCTTCCTCCTACACTGAGCTGCACTAAAAGTCCATGCTCAAACTCTTGGAGTATGTCTCTGGAACTGGTCCCTCATTGAAGTTACTGACGACAACATTAACTTTGTTGAAAACAAGGCTGGGACCTGTATGAATGTCTCATGTCAGAGATTTAGTAGTAGTTAAGTTTTTGTATGTGGGAAGAATTCATCACTTCTGAGGCAATATTGAATGACATGATTTTGATGTAAATGATTCTGGAATATCAAAATACTGACATCATGTTGCAGGGTTTAAAAACCTCCAAAAGTCATACTCAGTCTGACATTTTAACATCCCACTCATCCTTATCACATACCAAGGGCAACTCTTGCTGCTGATGCATCATAATTGATCCAGAATGACACCCATGATAAAATGGTAATCAGTATGGAGGGCATGTAGGTTTGAAGAATAAAGTATCCAATATTTCTCTTCAACCTGAAGCTCAGTGAGAGTCTTGGATAGGCACCTAAGGAAAGGGAGGGAAAATCAATGTTACTTATACTAGAGACAAGACATTTACAGATATTTGTCTTCAGTTTCCGTAGAAACTAAAACATGCACATTTTATTGGTGCCTTCACTATATTGCTGGTTGGTATTAAAAGAAACCTTGCAGAGAATATAGTGATATTCAAGCAATTTGAATTTGGGAAGAATAGAGAAAGTCATTCTAAATTACTGAAGAGATGAGTGAGCACTGGTTAATTTTTAGAAACAGATGCCTAGGTCATTTTTATGTATAGTGTTTTTATTTAGAGGATTAGTAGAGTTCCAAATATTAAATGTACATTGTTTGCTATTTACATGAAACAGTTGTTCTTGACATGGTGCTTTTTAATTACATCTGAACTATGAGAAACATGCTACCTGAAGTGTCAAAAGTAAATTGTATTGAATTACAGTGAGAAAAAGCCTTCAGTCCTGATTCAAAGTCCATAACATCAATTAGAGCTGGACAGCATTTTTCTTTCAGAACTGTTTTAGCAAAAATGAAGAAAAGGGTACATGAAATATTTYCAGCTATATATAATTCATGAATTGTTGCAACTGGAGCAAATAATTAACGAAAAAATGAATAACATCAATGTCAATTTTTTCAAACAAAACATTTCATTGTTTTAACTTCAAAWTGGTATATTTCAGAATTAGTATCAACTTTACTGAATATATTTTAAACAGTAAGAATGCTCAAATATAAAAAARTGTGACTTCCTTAAAAAATGTAAAAAGGATTAAATCTGAGTATGCTTGGTTTTATAGTTGTAYGAGGAAAAGTTAGTATTTCACATAACATTAGTTCCTTGATTTCAGTGTTTGCATTACTAGTCTTAGCTATGATACTTCTAATGGCTCTTCAAAAATCTCTATTTATAGTCAGTATTCTAAAAAATATTTCTGAACATSATGACGTAGGTAGTTTTAGACAGTWGATCATTTCCTATCCATTCTAATACAAACATATATAAAGTACAAAAGATTAGATCTGTAAACAACTAAAAATTTACAAACTTTGCTTAAAATTATTACATTTAYATTTTTGCATACGAGCACAAGAAATTATATATGTCTGTATATACAAGAAAGACGGATGTCCTTGAAGAGAAAGAAGGAATAGAAAACTGCAKATTTCTCTTCATCATGTTCCTGATAGTTAGGTATACTTTGGGTCATGTGACAGAAAAATGCTATACAGTTTTCAAGCAACAGGAGCATCTAGGGAGCTTAAAATCTTATGCAACAATACTTGATTGTGTTATCAAACACATCTCAGCAGAACTATCACTAAAAAAAGGAAGTAGCTGGTAGATGCACTTGATTGTTGTCATTGCTTCAATCAATACTATTTTTTCCAGAATGAAGTAGAATTGTCTTGTAGTTTCACAAATAGATAAATATTGGTAGAGCAAAAGCAATTTATTTCATTACGGAACCCAGACCAACATTTTCTATTGTCTAAAGCATTCTACATAGTTCTCAGCAAAGAATCATGCAGACTTTAGTTTGCTTAACACCTTCATTTTCCAATTGTATCGTTTCATTTTCAGTGACAAACTTTCTCCTTTAAATCACGCTAGGTTTTTTGCTAACAGAGCTTAACTTTTTCACTGAGTTTTCTCATGAAACAGTTTCTATCAYCTTATGCCTGCAGACTGTGTAAATGAAACAGGAACATCTCCTGCCATTAAATACACTAAAAATTTAGTAGGCATGATCACCTTTTTGCAGTAAGAGGAGTAGTGCATCAGACAGAAATCTTTATAAAGCACTGTTGAGGAAAATTACTTCATAAAATATACCACCCATGGAAAGGATTCTCTACAAATCTCTTCCATTCAAAAGCCCTACCCAAGTCTGAGTGTCTGGGGTTTGATAGAGGTGATAATTAGAAAGTCTTCCATACAATACTGCTTCTTCAACAGTCTAAAGGATTCATTCAAGAATATGTGAGGTTCAATGGACTATCACGGAATCAATGCCTCTTCTTGGGCTGTTCCAGTACCAAGCACCCTGAAAGCACTGGAGAATCTCAGAGAGTGAAGAAAGAGATCATTTTGCTAACAGCAAATTGGGAAGTCTGGTTCTCAGTAGATTTCAGAATAATTTGGTCTTTGTGTAGTACAGCCTGAAACTGAAACATGAAGTAGTAGTCTTGTTTTTTCAGACTGTTCTACCTCCTGCCACTTCCACACAGCACAAATACCACACTGCCATGCTTTTCCATTATGTAGCTGTCCCTGAGATTATAGAAGTTTGTATTACTTTCATCTGTTTTACTTTTATGCATTCACAGATGGTTTATGGGTCCTGCCTCCAGCCTGGCTTCCCTGCTGTCCTTTCTCATTTCCAACAAACACAGGGCTCTGTAGAAAAAAGACCTAAAAGAAGGAACACTCCTGTGAATGCAGCTTATTTCCCCTCTTTATGTGGATGACTAAAGCYAAGTGAATGGGGTGGGCTTTCACCTGCATGAATCAAAGATTGTAAGCCCAGATCTTTATTTACCTAAGAAGGAATCATCATACATAATTTCTTTAATAAAAATGGATTTCTTGATGAGCGTAACAATTACACTGTTACTTGCCTTATTATGCTTGGATAACGATTTGTCAGTTAAAGCTCCATGCATTTAGAGATTAATTACCAGAAAATTCTAGCTGTTAACATTTCATCAAAATATGCTTTTTGCCTAACGAACAGCGGTGYTGTCCAAAGATCAGATTTGTTACCTTTCCTCTCACATCACAAAACATGTGGATGTCTCTGAGATCATTTAAATAGTACAGGAATAGCAGAATTTGGCCTTCAATATTTAAATCTAACCACAGGATTGAGAATGCAGACACGAAAACAAATACTTAATCAATAACTGAGCTGAAAACATTCCTCCTTCATATATTGAAGCAATTGGTAAAAAGTAATTACTTGTTCCTGTTTCAATTTCATTAAAAGCTAGCAAGCTGAAATATCTAGCTCCAAGGCTAAATTAGTCTCTTGCTGTTTTATCCAAGTATGAACCAAGATAACAGAGTTGGTCAGTTACAGAATTTTTGTATTAAGGTTTTCTTCCAGGAAACTTCTTCAGCTAATTGGAAATGTACTTTACAGMTTGATCTTTCAGAATATGCTAAATAATTAATTTTCAAACCTTTCAGGACTACCTTCCTCTTAAAAACAGGTTGTTAATTTGGCTCAAACTGCTATGAATCTTAACGTTTCTAGCCTGTGTGTTATATTTCCCCATCCCTGCGGAGGTTCTTAGGATTCCTATCATTTAGGAGGGGGATTCACCTCACAAACTTAGGCATTTAATTTCAGGTGTTTGCATAGAGGTATTTACATATGRAAGGTGCCTATGCTCTCAGAATAAATCACGGAGACCTAGATTTACAACTAGCTGATTCTAAGGGTGTGATTCAGTTATCAGGTGCCTAATGCCATTTGACATGCCTTAGGATGCTGAATACTAGGATTTAGAGAATATTAATTAAATAATTAATACTGATGTAATGGGCTGGCACATAAGACACAGGACTCTTAAGATTCTTTGGAAGGGCTGCCTAATTGCTAAGCAGGATGCTCCACAGAATCTCAAGSGGTACCAGATACCTATACAAAGGTACTAACTGAAGAGTGTCCTAGGATATATTCAGTTTATAAAATAGAGGTGTTTAAGAGTTGAATAGCACTTTAGACTCCACTGACAGCACTGATTTGACTAAGGGTTTGACTGACACATAGACATACAGTGCCATTTGAGAYGTCTTAAGGTAGGCTGTATGACCTTCAAYTGCCATTAGAAGGATAGTCAAACCAGAATTTTTTTTCACAGTAGTTTCACAGCAGTTACTTTCTGCTCTATTCTTCATGGATAAATAGAATAGGTTATTCTTGTGATATTCTCTGCACAAATACAAATGGTTCTCTTTTTTCCCCATGGATTAAATCTGCTAGACTTCCATTCATTCTTGCCACTTTTTCCTAGACTGTCTTCTGTTGGTCCACAATTTTCTTAAAGAATGTTACTCAGTTGAGGCCTTAGCAGTGCAAGTCAGACTCCTTGTAGGATGTTTGYTTCTTTGCAAACAAGATGTTACTAGCTCATGTTCACTCTGTGATCAACAATAATTGCCACATCTCTAGACACAAAAATCTTGCCTCACCAGTTATGCCTCCTCCTGAATTTGGATAGGTATAATTAGCTGTATAGTTGTATCTTTACTTGTCCACACTGACTTTTATAGGTTTTCTTCAGATCCATTTTGCCCATTTGACAAGATCATTTTTAACTCCAATGCTARGCTTCAATATGCTTGCAGTTCCTCCAATACTTTTACCATCCCTCCCAGCTTTATGTCATTAGCTATATTCTTTTTCATGCTTACTGTTTCTGCCTAGTTGTAACTATGGGAACAGATTTCTCCATTTGAATAAGTTACATGAGATTATACAGTACTGCTCCTTCATGGAGGATAGGAGAAATAACAACTCCAAAAGCTGTTTATGGCATGACTCTGAAGTCTGCTTTTAGTTTTATACAAAGTGCAACTGTATTGAAATCTCTGAAATGTTCACTAGATATTGTACTCAAAGAATTAGTATCTTGCCTTGAGACGCTAATAGCCTCAAAGCCAAAAAAAAATATGCTAGACTTATTTTCCACAAAAATATAGAAACTGGCCCTAATTATTWTCAGGAACATAAAAAATGAGGGTCTTGAGAAGAAATGGGAAGGGACTCTGCTGGCTTTATCCACCAGATTGACTAGTATGTTTCAGGCTTAGCATTAGATGTGCTGTTTTGAGAAATAAATGTGCTAATTCCCTTGCATAGAAATATTTGTCATAAAAATTCAAAATTTTTTAGATCTTATACCAAAACAACAGTAGATGTAGTATCCTTTCTTGAACAGTGACAAAAAATATATGCTTCAGAAAATGGTAGAAGAAACACAGAGTGGTTTGTTCTCCATGACAATCTCATCCTAGTCCCTACTCTCAAACTTAGAAACTTACTAGTGTCTTACACCCTGACACATGAGATTTTACATTCCTTCTGAAAATTTATTGGAAAGAACTGTTATGATTCTCAGTATTCCATTAGCCATATAAATGTCTACCCTTAGTTTTTATTTTTTCTTCATTCTCTTTCAGATTTGTCTCATAGCTTTTTGGATTTCTTTTTTTTCTTAAATTTAACAGATCTCTCTCATGTCTAAATTATTAAACCATTTTTTTACTGAAATACTTCAAACTGAACGAAAAAGTGGTTTTGGACTGTCATCAAAACATCCCTTATATGAAGTTCTCTGTATTGTCATTGTTGTCCAAAAAGCTGCTCTACAAAAGTAYATCCAGTCTTGTGGAGGGTCCTGACTGCCAAAGGTGACACTAGCTGCAGAAGGGAGAGATACAGGATTGAAGTACCTTTTTTTCTTTCTGCTAAAAACGATTAAAAAAAAAAAAGCTTCATTTGCAATGACAACCAAAGATGGCAGCAGTTGACAATACCCCTCATATTAATTTCACTCCCATCACTATATATATTTTGTTCTGAAATGCAGCTAGTGTTTCTGTGTACTTTGAAACAGATGCTGCGTCCAAAGAGTGGGTGAAGTGATGCTTATAAACATAACAAAGCTGTGCTTCATTTGTTCTAGTGCTCTGGGATAGAAGGAACAGCACAATTCCAATGTCTGTCTTGGACTGAAAATGCAGAGGTCCCAAACAAYGGCCCCCACTGGTGATGACTTTCTGTGTTGCTTTGGTCTTGTCACACATAGCAACATTTTAATATGCTGATGTCTAATGTTAAGCACGTAAATCCATGCTGTGCTTTGTCAGAAGAGGTCCAGTGCTGTAAGGTACTGGAATTTCTTGTTACTTTTTCAAGGGAACAAGAAGGAGGCAACSCAGGGAGTTCATTCTTTGGCATCTTAACAATGATGACAAAATGCATTGGCTATGCATACAATACTATTTAGTAACATCAGTACAAATCAAGATATAAAAGGTATTATATTCACTGTGCAACAACAAAACAAACATGCCCTGAAAAGCTGTAGGGAGGTGTTCAAAAATATGTGGCTTTTTGACCTAGTACGCCATAGCATACTCTGTATGATCAGCAACCCTGCAGGCTACAGTTAAAATGATGATTCAGAGGTGAACGACTTTGTACTTATTTAAATCATAGATATTTAGGTGCCTGGTTAAATACCACGCACACACACACACACGCACACACAAACAGAAAAATGCAGCAAGAAAAACTATTTCATGGATATCTGCATAAAAACTTTATGAAGTAAATCATCTCCTTAGCCAATCACTGAACACACTGCTAAGACTATGTTGATAATGATTAATAAAGTAGTAATTGTACACAAAGAAGTTAAGCACTGAATAGACAAATGATGATACTTGCCTGTGGCAAAGACAACATTCTTTGACACCAGTCTGTATTCCACAATAGAGAACTGAGGAAGTTCAATCCTTTCTACACCAGTGACAGCATTATCTCCACCTCGCCAATAGAACTCAATGTCATCGGTTGTGTAGCCATCTGCAGACAAAGTATGAGGACAAGGTGGAAGAAACAGYAGAGTCTAATGGAGCTTCAGGCATAGTATAGGTGGCTTGTCATTTGAGACAATTAAAGAATTAGAACAGCTGGAACGGTGTATGGTATTTTGGTATGTATGTCTGTGTCTTTTGGTATGTATGCTAGCATTCAGAGAAGCTCTCCTGAAGAGCTGTTCCATTACAATCTACACAGAAATCTGAGGCAAACTACTCCGATTTCTTCTTTTTCAGTATCAGTCTCATGAAATCTACAAAGGATGAATGGTGCCTATGAGCCAGAAAATACTACGCATTACCAGTTCCAGGGTAATCTCCAAGATCGCAGAATAGTGTGAATTAAGACATCCTATGTATCTAGAACCAAAATCAAGTGCACTCCCACACCAATAATTATCAGAAAAAGAAGGATTATTCTATGAATGCAGACAAACATAGTTGCACAGGTATTTCCCACTCATACTAAAGAGTGTGAGTGGCACCATTTTCATTAGCTTCTGCAGCAGAGGACTGCAGTATTTTCTGTATAAGGCACACAACCTTCAGTCAGCAGCAGAAAAGGAGCAGGAGCTCCTGAAGCTCAAGCATACATCTGAATATTCCAGTTATAGGACATGACTAGGTTGAAGAGAGAATCTATTTCTGTGTAGAACAGAATTCCAAAYCATAAATGGAGCCTATCTGAAGGCCCAGGGGGTCCTGCAGCAAGACCATCCATGCATAATAAAGCACATTGAAGGAAAATTGTACCACAGTGTTTGCTCTCTTTAAAATGAATCTGATTAAAATATGAACATTCATTCTCTTGTGTTGAAGAAAAGCATCCAGGCACCGCCTCTGGAATAATAAACCGTTTCATTCTGTCCTACATCCATTTTTCTCTATCACATTTGCAAAACAGAAATGAATGACCCCTTATATATTAAAAACCGCCAAATAAGCAAAAAGTAAAAAAAAAAAAATACAAAGTGCTAATTAAACAATTACTTAATGGTTAAAGACAGCAATGTAACTATTCTAAAGATGTTTTAAAGGAAAAATGCCCCACATCTGAACTATGTTTTGCATGCATCTTCTGATATACATACAGCTTTCTATTTCCARAGTACAGTTCTGTTCATCTAATGGGTATCTTCTCAAGTCCATCATACAAGCTGCAGTGGTTGTGATTCTGAAATAAGAGCATCAAATAAAATTACCACCCATCCAGGTGTTTTTGTCAAGTGAGAACGGTTTGAATAATGGCTTACAATAATTGAGAATCTGGTCCACATTTTTGTGAATGTGTAAAAACATTGAGTAGTAGCTTACTACAAGAGTGGTTACATTGATTTAAATGGAACAACTCGCTGTAACTCACATTTATTGACCAGTCCCTTTGGGGTTCAATAGACCTATCTGCATGTGTAAATACATACAAAACAATTGCTGAGATTAAACAACATGACTTTATACAAGAAAATGTGAAATGATAAAAGTCTGCTACAAATGGCAAAATGATTCAAGCAGYGTGAGCAACTGATTTTTGTGTGGTATTTGTAGAAAAAAAAGGTAAACTGCAATGCTGAAAAGATGTTGTTAAGTCCAACAAGATGTTTTGTTTCAAAGACAAGTATGTTTCTCTTCTTTTCAAAATTTAATTGAAAGAGATTTTACAATAAAGAGTCATACTGAATTTTATATTTTTCCCCAAAGTCAGAATATAATTTTGCTTTTTTTATTTCCAGTGTAGGCAATATAGCAAAATCAAGATGAATTTGTGAAACATCTCAATATTGATGAATCTACATTTTTTATCCAGCTCTTTTGTGTCCAAAGTAAGAGCCAGCAATACACATACACAATGAAAACAAGTACATTAACAGCTGCACATAGCATTTGCATTTTTTTAATTAATGGCTTTATATATTTGTACTAACTTTTAGACAGCTATAACCACGCAAACTAGCTCATGATTCATCTTCAGTATATTTCAGTGTTCTGCTGAATCATAGCCTTCCTCAAGAGTATGTACATCACTGTGCATCATTTTCTTTATAATGCCTTCAGGTTAATTTCACATTTAAATTGTCTTCTGTGTTTGACTAGGCCCATTCCTCACTGATCTTTAACAAGGCATGGACTCCGTACGCAGTTAATTCCTAAACAAATTCCATTAGCAAAAATTTATGCTAATAACACAAGGGGAGAAATCCTTTAAATATACCTCTAAAAGCTGGAACCATCAGTGTTAAGGTTTTGTCCATGTGTTTTCTCAATTTTGAAACTTACTATTTAATCCCTTTAACTTCCTAACTGACAGGCTCGTAATTTGGTAGACTAGATTGAAATTCAGGAGCAGGAAAATCTTTTAGGTGTGTTTTTTCATTTCTTTCACACTAAAAAACTCTGCTGTTATTATGAATACCTTACCTAATTCTCCTGGAATAGAAATGAAAGTATGCTTATATTTTGCATGTAAGTTATTTCAGGTGGATAGGTTCACCTAACACCCAAAGGAAAGGAGTGAGATCATTAGAACTGATTTGTAGGACAACAGAAGATAGACTAGAAGGTCCTTTTGCAATAAAATATTTTAATTTCTTTGCACAGGGCCACAAAAGCAATGGATGGGCCAGGAGAAAGAAAATCTCGAGGATCTGAGCATATATTCAGCATATCTTCTCATTTGCATTCCTACTGGTAGTCAGTGAGAAAGGTCTATACCCGGTCTTTGTCCTTCCTAGATATACTTATGGCATGGTCATGACTTCATTACTGCTGTCCACTCTGAGCTGTCCTCTGCATGCCCTCTATGTTAGCCCCCCAAAGTTTTTAGGTACCAAGTATTGTATCATAGGAGGATACTTTAGGTCAGCCCTTCTACCTGGTCCTCCAGCTACCTGTTGGCAGATGCTCTGGTTCCTCTGTTGACACATGTCCCTGTGGGCTAGAATAGTTTGCAAACAGCAATTTCTCAGCTGCTCTGTGGTTTAGCAGGTTGTTTTCTCTACACTGAATGATTGCAAGTGCCTTTCTGAACCCTCAAGCATGGCGCTAGAGACAGGGCTATTAGTTATGGAGATGAATGTCTCTCCAGTATTAGTAGCTCTAGCTAAGCCTAGGATCTTAGAGGAGAAAAGTTAACCTTAAATCTGTAATCACTGATGAACATATTAAATAACAAACTTAGCAGTTATTATCTTTACAAAGCCATACTGATTATGCAATCAAATGATCTTGCCTCTGAGTCAACTGATAATTGTGCTGCAAGCAAAGCTATCAGGCACACTTGGGCAATGTAACTATGAGGTTTCTATCCCATGTTTTAGTACATTCAGCTATATTGAACGAGGGCTCATTTAAGATCCTGCAATAGAAAATAAATGAGCTAAATGGATACAAGTGTGAGGGTGATACAAGGAATTCCAACTGTTATGTTGTATAATTAGTTTTAAATGCCACCCATATAGAAATATGCATTTATAAATGATTAATATGTCAAATTTATTAAAAATTATGCAGCTTGCAAACTTTCATTCAACATATTAATTGCCTTATGACTTTTTAAGGAATGTGTTTTGATTTTAGTTTGTCCATGTACCACAGTGGTTCTGTTTGACAAGTTCCAGTACCATAAGTTGCACATTCTTTCCAAGGACTGGCTTACACAACTGCAAAATGTGTATTTTTAATTTCACAGAGATCTACTAAAAAAAGAAGATACAGATAGATATGAGTAGAAATAGATTTACTATATTTACTCAAAGTTATTACAGTTCCCTTCTGAATGAAATTTCAAGTAAAAAAAATTAACTTGCACAAATGCTCACTGAAAGCAAATGTTAATTGCTCAGATTTGTGCATGCTCCTGAAAAGAACAGGTTTATTTCTTATGGGATGGGATGATCCCTGGCCCAGGAGGACAATAAGGTTTCAAGAACTCATCATCACAGCATTGACAGGGAAACAACTACATGAGCCAGACAAAGAAAGCTGTACACAGATACGCATGCATTTGGGTGAAAACAACACACAGAAGAAACATTTTTGATTGTTTAAAATTCCCCAGTCCAGATATCTGTTTTCTGTATATGGTTTCTCTTATTTTTTTCTGCTACTTTATTGCTGGACTGATTATACTTAGTTTATATTGATATATTGCATAGAGACGCCCATCGCTGAAATGCTAGGTGATGTTACATAAACAATAACAGAAAGCTATGTTTACAATTTAAATTAGTTTAAGCAACATAAATACTATTTTGTGACAGGGTCACAGTTCTGATTGCTTATTTGACCCTCTTTTCATCTTGATGCAGAAATGCATTCTTCCAATAATGAACAGAACCAAGGCCAGTTGCATTGTCTGACCAAACACAACTAATTGCCTCACTTTGCAAGTATCCATCATGTTTTATGTATGGGTGACAACTACATGAATAATCCTTTCAGACAAAAAAAAATATATTCCTCCACTCTCTCTATTTATAACATTCAACTTTGTAGTGCCTGAGAACAACAGATCTATACACAGCAAGCTCGCAGGCAGTCAGAAAGACTCTATTTTTGATCCCAGCATATAAATGTCATTATGTGTGTTTTATTCTATTATGAACAAACCTGTTCTATAGTCATATGCTTTGTATATTGCTATGAACAAGGTGGGATAAAATCAGTATAATGCCCAAAGCAAAAAATTGCCCAGTAATGGGTTGAACTTCAAAAAGCTACAGATCCATTCCCCCATGTTCACAGCCTTTTGCTGTTGCAGCAAACTGTTTTTTCTGAAGTAGGGAGAAACCTGAGATAACTGAAGGTTAAGTCTTTCAAAACTATGAAAAAATCTAAATTATTCAGAATAGAACACGGAAACAGCGTAGCCCAGCTATCACTTTTATTACATATTTTTTGAGGATCTGCTTTGCTCAGTGGATATTTTATAATACCTTTTTACCCCTAAAATTTGCCTTTCTATTCTCACTGACCCTGTGTTTTGTGGCACATATGAAAAACTCCAGGTTCCGGTTCCCAGTCCATAGTATGAATCATTGTCTCCAGACAGTGGCTTGAGGCCAATGTCATTTRGCTATTCATAAGCCACAAGAAGTTAGTCTAGCAGTAGAGCAATGCAAAGTCTTAAAGTCTTTAGATCAAGGGAGCTAATGTTCACAGATATTTTCTTCCTTCTTGTAATAGTATCTTGTATTTTGCCAAGATTTAATTTCAGACAGTTGTCCTTCATTAAGCAGCCGCTTGCTCTCACATGCAGCAAAATC
Source organism: Rhea americana (assembly GCF_003343005.1). NCBI lineage: Eukaryota > Metazoa > Chordata > Aves > Rheiformes > Rheidae > Rhea > Rhea americana. The sequence goes on along the minus strand of NW_028186867.1, from coordinate 9,149,558 downwards.
TGATCATGAATATTGCTTGTGTCCAGAACAAAGAAAATGGGAAAAAGATTGCTGCATCAAGTGAGTGCAATCTGCTTATGGACATTCACATTTTGCAGAAGAAGAGTCTAATTTATTCAAATACACTATTTTATGACAAATAATCTTCACCTGAAAGACTTTAAATATTTTTAGAGTGAGACAGRAAGATTTTTGTACAATGTTATGATCACAAGAGCTCTAATCTCTGTAACTTCTTTATCTCTTTGCTTGTGGGGATGGTTCTTGAGACAGAGTAAAGGGAACAAAAAGATCTTACTTCTTTTTTTAACGTTTAAGTATCTGCAGCATTCAATACTGGGTACAAAGTATACAAGATGAAAGCTTAAATTTGCTAAAACAGTTAATTCTGAAAACATCATTTCCTGAACATGCTGGGTTTCTTCAAGGCTTCATAGTAGGTTGAGTATGTTTTCTCTAGAGAGTCTCACCTAACTATCACCCATATATAGCATATAATAGGAGTTAAAGAGGTGAGGGGTCAAAACCCAAGTCAGGTAAAAGATTGAACCACTGATAAAAAACAAAAGCAGATAAAATAATGATGCAAGAAACACAACCCATCTGCCCCACTTTTCAGATCTGATTCACTTTTGTACTGGGCATTCTTTGCCCCACACTGCCATGTGCAGCAGCCCTGAGTATTATCTGTGCTTAAAAATACAAGAAACTTCCTATGATGGAAATGGAGACTTGTTTTGTTGGTATACTTCGAACCACTGAATCAAACAGAATAACCCGTCCAAACAGAAGGACGTTTTGATACTATTGAGTCTCTTGCTAGTGTAATAATGTTTAAGTGAATGATTTTGTGTCATTCCTAACCACAAAAGCTATGAGAAAAAAAAAGAATAAATAAAAGCATAGGTCAAGGCTAAAATAGGTAAAGAGAAGGATAGTGCAAGGTCACTTTATACCTCTGTGTTAAAATATAAAACATTGCAATGCTGGTCCTTGTTTGAAGGAACTGTTGAAGTAAAACCAGCCATGTTTAACTAGTTGTTTTCAATTAACCGGGGTTATTTGTGATTTTCTTTTTCTTCATAGACTACAGACACATCAAAAGACGACATAAGCACTCACATTCAGTCTTACCGCCTGTGTTTTGAATGAAATTTTCAGGTTTGCAATGAATGCTTGCCTTTCTGCTTTCTACTGCCACTGGGCTTTCCAGATATGGTGACTCTACATAAACAGATAAAACCTGACTGAAGACGCTCCTGGCAAAATTAAGAAACATTGAGTGTGTCATTTATTTTCTACGGGCATCTTTCAGAGTTGCAGGGAAGGTTACATAATATGCTACACAATGTTTGTAATAACCTTGTACCAGGAAACAAATATCAACAATACATAACAATGGGTATGAAATCTTCATCATAAAAGTACAGACCTGAGGCCGTAAAGCACCGTTCCATCTGGGTGAAGGCGAATCATTCGATTTTTCACAGTAACGCCATGCACAAATGATTTCTTGTCATTTAAGAAGTAAGTGTCAGGCACCCAGAGTTGATCTGCCACTCGATTATCAAGCGTGAGGTTGAGAGGTATGCCAGCATAAGCCAGTCTCTTATCTCTCCAGTACTGTTGAAAATACATAGTCAAAGTATAATCCTAGAGAGGGAAAAAGAAAGAATCACAATAGTCAATCATATTTTGCATAACTTGAAAAATAATCATTTTTTTCTGTTGCTAGTCAATTTTGCTGGTTTGGTTTAATGTATTTTTAATATTTTCTTGCAAAAATAATGATTAATCAAAATATTCAATATTTCTAACAGTTTTAAAATAATTTTACCATTTCAAGAGCCATCCTGGTCTAAGCAGTATTTCAAGATCTTAAGAAATTCAGCTACTATTGTTATCTTTTGTCCTTTTTTTCCATGTACCTACATCCCTGAAGATTACCTGAAATTATATGTTTRTGGAATGCTAAACTAGATATTCAGTAAATGTTGTCATCTTTCCCATGTTTAAAACCGATAGATGAACTGAAAAACATTTCAAATAATTTAAAGCGGTATTCAAAATCACACCTGGAAAATAAGCTGGATAGATGCTGTTTATATGTGTGCCTTTTCTGAAACTGCATCTTGCAGTGGCATAAAGATTTTCTCATCTGGCTACACCAGGAGTTAGACAAGCAGTAAACTGTAGCACAGGTCCTACAAGAGTAAAGGCTTGGTTTTCATAATTTTGTAAATAAAGGTCTATGTTGTCTGCTAAGGGCTCTGATAACTAACTTAAGAGCCTACAGATAGATCTAGAAGCTTAATTTTATTCGTGTATTTTAAAAATATTTCCTGAATTTCAGAATTTACTAATTTGACTTGGTCATATGTTAATAAAGCTACATTGAAACACTCTGGAAAGTCGTAAGACAATATGCCTCATTTGTTAGCAGCATGGTATTAAAAAAGAGTATAAAAATGTATTGGAACATATCAAAGTTAAGCATCAGCAAATTGAAAAAAAAATGTGAATTTGATAGCAAAATTTCCTGTCAGAATAGAGAAATCTTTATGTTCCTTTGTGGAAGGACATTTTCACTTTTAGAAAACTTATTTATRTTGCATAAGACAAAACAGGTTAACATCTGAAAATATTACTTTCTTACATATGAAAATGAATGTTCCAAATTAAAGAAAACATTGCTTTTAGTCTGATAATGCCATGTTTTATAGTGAAAAAAAAGGAGGCTGTTAAGTACAGGTCATTAAAACCCTGATTTTCAAATTATAGAAGTGCTTTAAACAATAAAACCCTTCATGAAACACTGAGAAATTTATGTGATCTCCAAACCCATTTAAATATTTAGCAGCAGGTGTGCAAGCCACAGGATACCTGCATTTGCATCTGCTTCTACAAGCTGGCGACACAAAACCCTTTAGGCTTGCTGCTTGTTTGGGAAAAGGATGCTCAGTGGTTCTAAGTACGACTGTTGGGAATGGTCCATTCCTGTAATGGGTTTCACGTGGAGACAACCCAATTTCAGGCATCGATCCTGCCTGCGCTCCTCTCAACCCCTAAAGCCTTTCTTTGAAATCAAATGAAATTTCAGAATGCCTTTCACATGCAGAGCCTTTCTGGGTTTTTATTTAGTGATTCATTTTCTTTAATGAGGTAGCTGCTGTAGCTTTAAAAAATCAATTTTAATTGCTTAGAAAATAAATCATTATAAGTATCAAGGACAAGCTGCTCCCTTTTTAAGAAARTATTAAGAGACCTTTGAAAACGAAGGACCCACTAACGGGAGAAAAGGAGGTCTTGTGGAACTGGCTGAATGTAAGCTCCTTCTTTAAAACCCAGATCTGACACGACTGCTCAGAAGAATTTGCTCCAATCTTTTTGTTGAAAGCTTTCATCTGTAGGACTAATCATCACCGCTCATCATGAACAAGGTATGTGTTACACTCAGAGCACATCCCTCGCTCCCATTAGCACATCAGGAAGACCACATCTCTCCACATGATCTGTGCAACTAATTTTCTGACATTGATGCACTGGAATGAATATCTTTCACCAGTTCAGTTTTGGCTTAATTAAAGCTTGTTTCTATTAACATTTAAAATTTGCTATGTGCTTGGCTTTTTAAATGCTTTGCACATCAATGTCAAGAGACTGGGGATTATAAAAGCAGCAGACACAAATGCAATAGACCAAAAGTTCACTACATAGAAATGCACAATGTATATTAAAATAATCAAAATTGAAATAAAGTAGTAGAGTGTCACTGTATTGCACTGAAATAAGTGGAACCTGCTAGCGCTAAAATACAATGGAGGCAGTACATCTGAAAAGAAAAGAGCTTTAGGCTAGGTTCCTTTTTCCTTTGGCATGAAATAAAATACATGCTAACAGCTAATGAATGGAGTAATTAACTAGCTAAGTGAAACATATGTAACAATACAAGCAGTAATACTCTGTCATTATATTTGTTTATTCAACTAAAGTTTACTGTGTCAGGGAACAACAGAGAAAGGACTTTAAAAACCACATGCAGAAACAGCAACATACAACAAACATCAGGAATTTTCAGCATCTTGACTGAAAAAAACCCTTCCAAAATACTTTCTAAGGTACAAATTTCATCAACAGTTTCTCAAATATCCTTCACTTCTTATTTCATCTTAACTTAAATAAAAACATCTCTCTATATGCATACTAATGTATATGACTATTTTTATGTAAGGTAAATAGTGATACTCCATCTAGTTACTTGGTAATAGTATAGTACCACATGCGAAATATCAGCTCCTTCCCAGTTCTTAAATGCTTAAGTGATATCTTCTGTAATGCCTACATACTATCCAGATGCACTGAMATGTCTGCCTAACCCCACTCCCTGGACTTTGAACAACAGACACAGCAGAGGCAGAATATCTGTCAGATCTCTTATGCCCCARAAAGCACGCGTGCTCCCGTACACCTTGAAGGGTGATTGCATGTTTGTGCTCTGCCAGTCTGACCTGCTCTGAAAACGATGCGATAGGAAGAATGAACACGAACCATGTTTGCTCACTATCACACTTTTTCTGATCAGCTCAAATCAAAAGAAATGGCAAACTCTCCTAATAGACTCATGCTTAAAACTGCTTGGTTGTGCAAGGACTGATAAAGGAAGGAACAGCAAAAGCCAGCTCCTTAGAGTAGTTCAACCAAAGTCACCACTGGCAACAAAGCTTATTAAACCCCCCAAACAGTGTCAGTATTAATTATCTGATTAGCTTATTCGCTAGGCTCTGTACCCACAAAGGAAGTCTTCTCCTTTTCTACGTGCCAGAGGAAATGCTAAAGTGGCTTTCAGTGTGGACTGGAAAAAATTCACAAGGTATTTGGTGAGTAAGATGAGAAAATGCACTTCTACTCCTAGGTAAGTAGCCTAGAAGTTTATCAAGCACCACCTTCCTCCAGGGGAGCTTAAGACGACTAGCTCAGATATAGAGGTCAAGAGGGTAGATGTCTAAAGCTGAGMGAAATTAATCCCCCCAGCAGCTACCGTATCAGGGTGCTGTCAAAGAGGACACAGAGTTGCCAGCTTCAGGAAATTCTAACTACTGCATAGAGCAGCAGACAATTTCCTCAGCAGCAAAGACTTCCATAAATCATGRTATTTATTTTTAATACAATACCATACCGTATTCAAGATCCCACTTTCCCCATCCCTTCTCCTCAGTTCCTCACAGTATTAGGTGCTTTGGGGCTAAAATGCTAACAAAATACCTCAAAGCCCCAACAGAAGGACGAACACAGCACTTCTGGAGTACAGGACAAACACCCTCGAAATCGGAAAAGCTTGACTGCACATGCAACAAGAGTTTTTTCCCATGGGCTGTTCAAAGACCACAGAACTTCATCCCACAGAGATAAAGAAYCATGACAAATGTCACTGACTTTTTCTATCACTGCAAGAGATGCATCTCTGAGTGTGCTGCTACCAATTTAAGGAAATGCACACATGCAGTTTTGATGTTGTTTCTTAAACATAATTTTCCCTAGGGAAAAAAAAAAAGAAGAAAAGAAACCAAAAGATAAACAGCAAATAATATTTGGGAAATCACCAAGATACAATGCTAAAGAAGTATCACAACTTCAAAAGAACACAGTACATCTGTCCTCTTCATGTGTATTATCTGTGATTTCAGCAAATATTAAGGAAGAATGATACAGACTCAAAAATACCATTATGTGTGCCAACTGTGTATGAAGAAATTAGCATTTTCTACATGGTACTCTCTCTTCATAGACTGAACATACCTGTAAGAAACATAACTATAAATTAACTACAAAGTCATTTCAGACAATCATAATGTATTATATTACAGTATTCCACAGTACCTAATGCACTAACTATAGGACTAATGATCTACAAATACTAATAYGCTGTAATATTAGAAGCAAACAATAATTTGTTTTCTTTTATGGAGTTAGCTATTTTTATCTTTTCTCTCCTGCACTCAATAAAAGGAAAGAAATTTTTAAAAATAGTGTTTGCTCATCAAAATAAAATTAACAGCATTACAGGAGCAATAATCCTCTAAAATGGACTATCAGTGCTTACAGTCTTAGTGTGTTATATATCAAGGATGTTAACATTATCTATTAGCTACAAAAAACATTATGTTTCTTCAAAATGACTGATAAAGAGAATATTATAATTAATAATTATGATGGAATAATGTTGATATTACAGCTGGTCATAAGCAATATTTAATTATAATATTATATTTAAATATAATAATAAGCAATTGTTAATGCAAAATAAATAAATATATTGGAAATTACTGGAAATAAGTTATGCAAAAAAATAGCTATTCCAGTGCTTTGGAGGACAGTCTTGGAAGCTGCTTAGAATGCAGGCTACTGTCTTAGCTTTTTATTTGGATGTAAATTCATACCCTTTCTTGACCTACCGAAAAAGTATTTCCATCAACTTTGGGATGATTTATTTTTGATGAACTATTAAAAATCACCAAACCACTATTTCAATGTGATATCAATGGATAAAAAGATATATTGAAAATCCAACCCCTAGTCTCCATATAACTTCAARGTTCCTTCCCTTGYCTTCCACATCAAAATTACATAAGGCTGCTGTAGAATGAGGAGTTATTCTTGAAGCACCGRTATGACTGAGTTATGTTCATCCCCATCAACACAGTGAGTTGCACAGCCAAACTTATGAATCCTGTGCTTTGTCAACGTATCTGGAGGTCTTTCCTCCTACTATACACAGAAAAAAGGTGAGAAATAAGATTCATACACACATATGCCTTAYTCAAGAGGTCAACCTTAAGAAGTCAGAATTTACCAGCAGCACTATTCAGTTGTCTGAGATGAGCAAGTACCTATTTTTCTGAGTGTTCAAAATGTTCGGAAAAGCTTAATATCTTTCCTATTAAAGACAAACATTATTCATTATGTTTATCTGCTGACATTTCAATTTGCCCAATACGTCTAAAATATACATCAGTCAGTATTGTTAATAGTCAGTGAAAGGAAAAAAAATCAGCAAAGCCTATTGTTCAGTAAAGCCTTTTACAAGAAAATTGCCTGATTAGAATCTCCCACTGTGAGACCTCTGTGAGATGTAGTTCATGAGCAGCCTGAGTGAAGGAGACATTTGCACACAGATCMCCCCTGCCCCACCAAAGCCTCTAATGTTTCTTGATCTACTTGTTTTTATTTTAAAGATTCATTTTACCTTTAAGATCTTGCCTCAGGCGTCTCCTCGACACCAATCAAGAACCCTTCCGCAGTGACAGGCTGCAAGCATGGCACACATCCTCCCTAGCAGAAGTACTGTTTTGGCTGTGGTTAAAATACTGTTCTGTTAAGAAAATGCAATGCTAAAGCATCTCAGTTACACTGATTTCACTGGGATCTTTCATACATCTATGTTGTCTTGGTATCTTTTCTACCAAATTACCATGATTTTTGTTCATCTTCCACTGAAGCACACAGAGGTGGAGTTATAAATAGCTATAAAAAAATACTCAGCCACCAAGAACCCACTTGATGCTACAAAAGAAAAGTTTCCCAAATAAAAATATGATTCCTGGCGGGGAGGGTCCACCTTTAGTGGCAGGGGAGTTTCCATTTCTGAAAGCCCAACCGAAGTGCCTTCTCCAAGGTGCCGGTCCCCTGCCTGGAGCGGAGGGAGGGTTGCCATACCAACCAGCGCCGGGCTTTCTGCAGCACSGGGAGCGCGGTTGGCATAGCAACGGGCCAAAGCAGCCTTCCCTCCAGCTTGCCGGGGAAGGAAGGTGGTGGCCAGCGAGGAAAGGAGCTGCTGTCTGGAAAGGATGAGAGCAGCGGGGCCGGCTGCAGCGGGCGCTGGGCAGCGCGGCTTGTTCCTGCCACCGGAGCCCACGCAAGAGCGTTCGCCCTCTGGAAGCGGGATCGCGGCTTTTCTCTGCGTGTGCTCCTCTGCCTAAAGTCATGGGAATGCCTCCCCTGTCTCGGGGTACGCTCTCATCCAAACGGCACAGGACACGTGGCAAGAGAGAGGTGCTTGGCTGTACTATGGTAGGTGGATGCACAAAGAGGGAGAAAAAAGTCCTGTAAATACTTTAGTTTTGGGACATAACTTGGGACAAAATAAGTCAATCTGGGCTATTTAATTCCTGACAGATGGGAGTGGGGGCAGAATACTGAATATTCGTTCTCTAACTCAGAGTGTCATTRGTATTACAACACCATAGACATCCCAGTAATCACGGGTTTCTAAACCCAGTTACCAATCAAAGAAAATCTAATATATATGTTTACATGTCAGGGGCATAATACCCTCATTGATCTGGTGACAGGAAACTAGCTAGAAGACAGAAGTATGGTCTTGTGCTACATCCCTAAAGATCTATCCAAAGATTGTGTGATAGGTTGCAATGAAAATCCACYAGATGATGGGCAGATATGTCAAAAAATTCACTTCTAATGGAGCCTCTCCTTAAAAAAAATACATTAAAAAGAGGAAAACAGAAATGTCAAATATTTAGATACCGTGCTCAGAATAAAACTCTAGAAGTTCAAAAAAAAAAGAAACCCACCAAATATCCCCAAAACTACTCATCAAAAAGAAAAATAATCCTAGGCTCAGCGAGGCATGGAATTTGTTTCATGCAACACAAATTTATTTATTTTAGAGCTGTCAGATCCTCAAGGAAACAGGTATATTTAATRGCACTAATTGAAATCCTGCTAAGAACCTACAGGGGAAAAAAATCAACCTTTATCAGCTGTCAGCTGGTTCTCACGACTGAAGCAGCTGACCTTAGTGAAACGGGAACTGACAGCTAATGGCTTCTGTGCCTCCTACACAGCAGGGGGATGTGCCACCAGCTAGTCAGAGACCTGAGTGGTGCCCTAAACTCGTGAAGCTAAGGGATTTTTTGCTAGTTATGAGTTAGGGATCTACTATGTATCTKTTTCAGAAAAGGAAGGATTTCTCATACTTTTACTTGTTCTTTTCAGAAATGTATGTTATATCTCTCTTTGGCATTACTTGAATTATCAGTAAACACTGGGAAGGAGAAATAAAACTCAGAGCTTTGTAAGTTGATATTATTTGGCATATACATTCAGTACTTAGCTATTTCATAGGCTATTGCACATATAATTTCTTCAGTGTCTCCAAGATGTTCCAGGACAGCAGTGGCTGGAGGTACTAAGAATCTACACRGCTGTGGAGATACAGATGTGTTTTAAATATTGTGACCATAAACACACAACTTCATACACCTATTATTTGCTAACACTGCACGCGAAAACCACCCAGAACAGTTTTCAGTAAAAACAGTATTTTTCTTCTTCAGAAGTCCATAAGGCTTTTTGTCACTATGTAATTTCCAAGGACCTTTTAAAAGGYACTTCAGAACTCATATGACACTTTTTTCTTACTTAAGAGTTAACAAATAAGACTATATTTAAGTATAGAGAGCTAAGGAAAATACACCCTTTAAAAAGACCTGAAATACTTGTCTGTTCATGGCCATACTCTTGGTTGAAAAAAAAAAAAAAGAATATCTACTCCACTGTGGAAAGAACTTTTTAAATTTCATACCCAAACTTGTCCATTGTGCTCACTTTGGGACCGTAAACTCTTGTTGATATTAGAATATCAYGGTTGAGGCCCAAATTTTTACTTGTTGTCTGTGGTTATTTGAACCCCCAAATATTCTTAAACTAAATTCTGTGCAAAAAAAGGTCGGTATGAACCAAATTCTATTTGAAGGAAAGAGTAAGAACATTCTGTGCATCAGACAGTTTTAAAATGCGYAACCTAAAACATTACGTATGTACGTGTCAGAGCTGCAGCACGCACTGCTGTGTGGGTGTTCCCAGGGGACTCCAGCAGCCCTCCCCGGCCCTGGCTCCCCTCCTTGCCCCCCTCCCGGGCTTCCCAGCCCTGGCGCCATCGCAGCGCAGCCCGGGGCCGTCAGCCACCGCCCCGCAACGCTGCGGGCTGCGGGTTAGTTTCGCTAACATAGAAGAGAGTTGCAAAGCTAATTAGGTAACTTCAGCCCATTTCCCTTCCTCTGAACAAGTTACTTRTGTTTCCAGCTTCCTTTATTTCTTTCTCTCACTCTGCCTATCAGTACTGTTAAATTCAATTTTCTATCTTGCAGTAACAAAATTTGGGCCTGTGGTAAGTCAAAAAGAAAACAATGTATTCAGTACAAGCTCATTACCTCACATAGGATAAACTGATCAGGTGCCAGTTTTGCTCATAAAGCTCAGTAAAAAACAGAATAAATAAAYGGGTAAAAAAGCCAAACACTGCATCCAAAAAGAAGTATTACAAATATACAATATACTCAAACCCCCTTCTTCATGCACGAAAGTTTGYCAAGAAGTGGAATCTTACCCTGCCAGTGCCCTTCAATAAATTTAGCTATGAGTGAGTTTAAAGGAACATGGCTTGCTAAGGGAATGTTTTTCTTTTGCATGTGATTTGAACACTGCAGAAACTTCTTGCTAGCTTCAGTAATTACAGAATCAGAGTGTATCGCTATATAAACAAAGATAGGGACAGTTTCAAACTGTTATGTTCTCTGACTTCTGAAGCAGCAAACAGGATGGTCTAAATGATCAATATGAAATACATATTTAATTACAAGTTTTCAAAACTTACAGTTTTAATAGCTGAATTTTTTTTAAACAGAATTCACTGRTGATAGCTGACACTCTCATGGACTTGTATCTATGCTGCATATTTAGAATATAACTGGTTCTGTAGTGGATAATGTGTTGGCTATTCTCCCTCCTTTTCTCTATGTGCAATATTATTTTTTAATATTAATTCTATTCTGCAACATCAGCACAACTGTCCAACACAGGACACATGTAACAAGGAAAAGTTGTTGTGAATATATTCTGCAGTATGTTCACTTCAAATAACTGAATGTAGAAAGAGCTAATTGTGTACTGTGACATTCCTCCTAATTTAGTACTGATTAAAAGAACAGAGGAAAATTCTTCTATTTCTTCAGTAAGCTGGCTAAAACAATAAGAGCTTAACACTAGGTGTATCCATCTCCCTTATACAAACTATCATCTTCTCTGTGATCTTAGCCTTCTTCATCTGGCCTCCACAGCCACTTTGCTTCCTATCGTAGTGTCTTTTCCCTTGGGCGTAGAGCAAGTCTTTGCCCTTCTTGTACAGGGTCACCTTGTGAGACTGGTGCTTGCCGCTCTTCTTGCAGTAGGTCTGGAGCATTTTCAGGACTTTCACCACCTTGCTGATGGTGGTCCCTTCTACTCAGACCTGGTTAAGCCGCATCTGGAGTGATGTATCTAGCTCTGGGCTCCAAATACAAGAGACACGGAGCTCTGGGAGTGAGACCAGTGAAAGGCCACTAAAATGATTAAGGGATTAGAGCAGCTCTTACATGAGGAAAGGCTGAAAGAGCTGGGACTCTTCAGCCTGGAGAGAAGGCTGCAGGAGGATCTCATCAATGTGTATAAATATCTGAAGGGAGGGTGCAAAGACGATGTTCAGTGGTGCCCAGTGACAGGATGAGAGGCAACAGGCACAAACTGAAACATGGGAAGTTCTGTTTGAATATCAGGAAAAACTTCCTTACTGTGACAGTGGCTGAGCACTGGAAAAGGTTGCCCTAAAAGGTTGTGATTTATTTCTCACAACCTTGGAGATATTCAAAAGCCACCTGGATAGGGTCCTGGGCAACCTGCTTCAGGTAACTCTGAGCGGGGGCGGGGGGGGGGRGTTGGGGGAGTGGAGTAGATGATCTCCAGAGGTTCCTTCCAATCTCAGCTGTTCTGTGATTCTGTGAAGTGTTTTCCCTTTATTTAATGCTTACTCTGTTGTATCTGAATGCTKCTTCTACAGCAAAATTACTCACATACATCCATGTTAGCTGGACTCACCAACTTCAGTGGGGCTACTCAAGTTCAAAACACACAGACTACGTATTTAAGGACAGAATTCTTCCCTAACACAGGTACAGTCTTATAACCACTGTTAAATTACCAATTCAGCTACTATTGTCATATACCTCAGATACAGTAAAGCCTAYTTAGGAAGTACAAAATCATTTTCCCTCATTCTCTACTAAGCCTTTGCTTCAACAAAATGTGGCTGAGTAAAGGAGTGTTAAAAAGGTACATTATATAACAGTGATTTCAGTCAGAGATTAGTATTCTACAGATCATTACAATTACAATAACCATATGGCCTCCTCAAACACAAAAATGTTATCCTCCACCTTTCTCAGCACTTGTTTCAGCAGTGCTTTTTCAAGCTATCTGTAGAATGGATGTTTTAAAAAACAATGTAGTGATGGAGAGTTTGGATTCATCATGAACTGGACAAACTTGTGGAATAGACAAAGCCTGTACAGCAAAAATAGGATTCAGCAAAAGTTGCTGGGACTCAAGCATACAAAAGTTACCACAGAAAGGGTCTAAATTTGAGAATATAGGAAAGCCAATAGGTACAGACGAAAATCTGACCCGGGGTGAAGAATCACAGAGGAGTGAAATCATAAAAGCTCTGCGTCTTTGAGAAAAAGGTAAGTGAGAAGCTGGTGAAACTCATTTAGGACACAAGTTAAGCTCATTCTGCATTCAAAAACACCATTTAAACATAGAAAGCATAGAAGCATAGAAAAATAAGCAACCAGATCAAATGTATACATGCTACTACTCAAACATCAGAAGTCTAAAAAAAAGATGGAGGAACTAGACTATCTAGTTTTAAGCAAGAATATTGACCTAATAGGAGTATCAGACACTTGATGGAAGAAAGCAGTCAGTGGGAAACCTTAATATACAAAACAGACTACAYAGACAAGAAAGAGAAGGCTGTACTGTATATTAAAGAAAGCTTTGCACCACAGAATGAACTGTATTGAATGTAACACAAAATCTCTAAGGATTAAAACTCCAGGCGTACATAGGCATTCGAAATAAATTATCGCTGTCTAATCAGGATGACAATGGTGCCAGGGAGGTGCCAAAAAAGATCTAAGAGACAGCAAAAAAACATACAGTAATCAGAAACTTCAATCACCCCCACACARACCAATCACCCCCACTTGACAGATAAACGTCAGGTTGAGGTGTAATGCAGAGATTAAATGACACCACAAATGACTGACTCATGGAAGAGCCTGTGGTGAAACCTGAAACAAGACAAGACATTCTTGACTTGAGCAATGCATAAGCCATGGTTCAAAATGCAGTTGTAACTGTGACCCTAATGGAATTATGTAAACACCTTTAAAACCAAAAAAGACTAAAATTCCATTGCAATAGTGTTTAATTTCAAAAAGTAAACTACACAAATGAAGAAGCTTGTTCCCAAGTGGTAAAAAAGATTGTTTGTAGTTATCATCAGTTTCTATCTATCATCAGTATCTTACCAAAGATAACTGTAGAGTTAAAAACAAACAGAAAACCTTGAATGCTTATAATTTAGGGTAAAYTATTTATTACATGTAAAAAGACCTGCTTCAAAAATATGAAGTCATATCTGAAGAAAAGAAGATAAGAAGAGAAACACAGAAAAACAAGCCAAAAACACTTAATTGAAAACTTGCTAAAGACATAAACACCTGTTATAAATCATWAAATGGTCTTCTAGAAACTCTCATAGAATGAGCAGTTCCTGTTGTGGATTAATGACAGGTAAAAGACAAGAAACTAATAGCAGAATAATTTTCACAGCTGCAGGAGCTCCCTAGCAGAGCTGTACAGGGATCTGAGCAGGACTCCATTCTGTTCATCATACTCATAAATGCCATAGAAAAGGGATGAACACTAAGATGATTATATTTGCTACACTGTTTCTCAGAATACTAAAAATGAAAGATGTGATTGTGGAGAGGTGCAGAAGGACAGCAGTATACTACATAACTCATGATAAAATAGGAAATGAAATTCATTGTTGGTAAGTGCAAAGTGATGCACATCAGGAAAAAGCAATCTTTACTATGCACATAATGGTCGGTTCTGATCTAACTATGATCAGTCCGGGAAAAAAAACATTGTGATATTAATCAATAGTTTTATGAAGAGATCAGTTAAATATTCTGTAAAGGTCAAAATAAAAAAAAATCAGAACGTTAATATTATTAGGAAAAGAAATAGACAGAAGAAAAATCATTATACCACACATTTTAGTGTACTGCCATCTTAAATATTGTATGCAGTTCTGGTCTCCATCTCTAACAGGGCCAAGTATAACTACAAAAAGTACCAAGAACCGCAGTAAGAGTTATAGAAGACACAGAATATCTCCAACATAAAGAGAGACTAAACAAATAAGGACTCTTCTGCATGAAAAAGGCTAAGCAAGTAAGAAGTATATCTATAAAAAAAAATATTGTGGAGGAGGCCAACAATTATTCACTGTTTGTCATTTGTAAGAAACAGCAGCCAAAGAAATTATCAGATGTCAGGCACAAAGCAAATGAAAAGATATTTTGTTTTCATCCGTATGTAGATGGATGTTCATGTTTCAACTGTGCAATTCTTACCCACAGAATATGTTTAACACCAAAAATTTGCAGAGGTTCAAAATAAAAGATGAAAATCAGACACCTTCTCTGTTTCTGAAAGTCCCTATGCTGACTCATGATTTAACACTGGGAGAATACCAGGGAAAAACCAGTCTTATTCTTATATTCCTCCTCAGCCTGCACCATTAGCCACACTTGAAAACCTGCTGCTGAGAAAGATGGGCTTTTAGTTTAACTTAATAAGGCCATTTTTACGTCCTTATTTTCTTGGAGCGTGCTATTGAATCACTTACAACTCTGCTGCGTTGCTCATGAGCTGATGGGATTGTCCTGTGGTGTTAATAAGCATTGCTGCCATGGCTGACAACTTACTATTCCAAGGGGAAAGGAAGTAGAAATTGTGACCTGGAACACTTTACAATTAATTTTTGATTTGAATGCATATGAAGATAATTTTGTACATGAGATTTTTGCAAATAGCATAAATATGCCAATGTAGAATATTTAACTGCTTGTCGAAATTTAGAAATTATTATAGAGTTGCTTCTTTAATGATGTTGAGTGATAGTTACGTTCATTTTAATTTGTCTAACATCTGCTACTGGCAAATGAACACAGATGCATCTAATTTTTACCTTTCAATATTTGTATATGCATAGCATGAATAAGAACATGAAAAAATTAGATTTCTATGAAGAAGAGTTAAAATGCCGTTGAAGCAAATGACATGGCAATGAATCAGGTAACTAAAACATCTACTTTATAGCTCGGAAGTTACCAAATAAACATAGGAGATATATTATTCAAAGTGAAAATATTAYTTAAAGATGATAGATACATTTATTCTATATGGAATTTAAATTAGTTTGGAACTTGAGGTCCGTCCATCTCAATTTATGTTGATCATTAGGGGAAATATTCTTGAACTTATTTTCCTACTATAACACCATGTTCTTTTAAAATTTTAAAATATTTTTAAATCAGTAAAAATCCCAGTTAATGGTGCAGTTACCCTTTTTTAACACAACACAACAAAGAAACAGATTTCTGATCTCGCTTTAGGAGAAAAAGTTTAACTTAAATCCCCTGTGATACTATACTCAAATACCCGTCTCCTCAAATTGTGCCAGTCTTACAGCCCCTAACGTTTTCTCTCTCTCTCTCTGCAAACTCGCATCCTTTTGCATCTTCCACACTCCACCGTTCTCACCTATGTGCATCCCCCCTGATTTGGGGTCAGTTCTTGGCAGCACTACAGAGCAGCTGGTGAACTCGTTGCCTTGCACAGGGAAGAACTGCTGCCAGTCAGCTGGCTGCTGCTGCCATGCGACTGCCACACGGGCCTGCAGGCAGTCACTGCTGTTAGCGTGACCTGCAGGGTCTTCCTTCTGGGCAAGGGAGAAGCTCCCGGCTTCAGCTCCATCTTTGTGGCAGATCACTGCCCACTCCGTTCCAGGCAATGCTGTGGCTCTGGACTGCAGCAGTCTGGAGAGTTTCTAGATTCCTCCTGATTATCAAATGCATTGTAAGAAGAAGGTGAAACAAGTTTCCAGGGCAATTTTATTAGGAAAAACTGAACTCTGTAGACTATTTCATTAGCAAGAACCACAACATCATGTCAAGCAAATCAAGAAGCTGCGTTACTCACATCAAGAGCAAAGCTGGTTAGGGTATCAGCTCTCATACAAAGAGCACTGATTATGGCAATGAAAAAGGGAACATTTCACTTTAAAGTATATATTCCAATCTGCAGATACATTCTATTATTGTTTAAATTTTAAGAACATTTGTTTCACCATTACATCATCTGATGTTACACATCGGGTGGACCAAATGGCTCTGTTCATTACCAAAATAAATATCAAATCTGCTACATGGTATGATATTCATAAATAAGTTTAAATTCTGCTAGATGAGAAAGACGTACCAGAAATCAGATTACATACCAGTRTAAATCAGTGGACAAGCTGAAAATAATTGTTCATGCAGTTTACTGTGTTACAGTGAACTTTAATTCTGTTCTGTTTTTTGCAAGCAAACAGTTTCTGAACATAATTAACTTGCTTGTGTGATGATCAAGATTAGTTTGCAATTTTTGTTAATTAGAATTACAATTATCAACTATTAGCTGAAACACAATTACCAAATCACTTGATTATATAAAACAACAATAAAAAGCAGGACATATTTTGCACTCTGAAACTAAATGTATGTGTGATTTGTAATATAGGATATAAACTAGTTTTACATCATCTCTTTCACATTTGTCCACGTTCATCTTATAAAGAATTCCTTCATACATAACTTTTCTGCATTGTCCCAAATCCTACAGCTCGCCTTCAGAATAGAAGCTGCTAGACGTTAAGCACAGTAAAACATCTCATGCTATACTAGGAGAAAAGCTCTTGGAAATCTTATCCTACTGATGGAAATCAGATACATTCAAAAAACTTGTTTTTTTGGTTATCTTTTACAACTAACTGTAATGAATGTGTTTATCCTTTTAAAATAATTGACTTTCTTTGGAATCAGATGCTAGACTGATTTACTTTATGCTTGGAAAAGGCCTTTGCTAGGATTATTGATGTATTTGTTGTTATTAGAATGACCTGACACGGTATAAATATTCCAAATGGATTTATAAAGTGGATGCCTGATAACATAATAATTAGATAAAAATACAAACAATTTATCTTTCTTACCAGGAATACTGATTATACATGCATTTATATATGCAGGYAAGCAGGGTTCTGTGTTAATGTGCAAGAACAAAATATCCAATGGCTTCAAGTTACACCAGCTTGCACTTCCAGTAACATAGCTAACCTACCTAGACATCACAAAGCTATTGTTTTAGTTTTACCATTTAAAAAAGTAACTTCTGGTCATTCATAAGCCATCTGAAATACATGAAGTGTGACTGTTTGAAGCTGGTATTTTAAAATATTTACCTAGGGCCATGAATTCTAGGTTAACTTGAGTTAATTTAAAAATATCAGTAGATAATATTGCTTTTTTGGAGTACAACGGTTTATTTATACACTTTGTGTTTTCAGAATTGGTTGACCTTCATTTGCAGGAATACTTCTCAAATGACTATGGAATGTAATGTCACTTACGTGTTTCCCATAATGACAAATAATTATTATATTGAAAACAGTAGGAAATTAGCCACTGCCTTTCATAAGGCCAGGTTTTCATAAGGTCTCTTATGCTCAGGGCATATTCCGCTTACTTCTATTCAGTTAAGCTCTGTTTTCAGCAAATATAAACTTCCTGAGGATGAAGTGGGTTGAAATTAAGTAACGTGAAAGCGGAAAGTCACGCCCCACGTGACTAAATATGAGAGCATTAGCTAATCAGTTGAAAAGAAGTGTGGAAGATGGAGCTGGGTATTTTCGTTGGCTGCAAGAGAACTATGAGTTATCAGTGATATACTTATGTGAAAGATACTATTGCAATCCCAGCAGGCATCAGGTAATGAAAGTTTCAGTGCCACTTCACGAGATATCAGYTAAGATTTCATCGAAAATGCACTGTGAAGTTCTGACCACCTTTGCTTAAAAAAAACTGGAAAACATGTAGAGAAGACCTACTTAAAAGACTAAGGGAAGAGACAGCCTGGCTTTTGAAACACTGGCTTGTTTAGCTCAGTGAAATGAGAAATAAATATATCCCAACTCCTGCCCTGCACACGCACTCTGATGTCTTTCAAACCGAGTAAGAGAAGATGGAGGGAATGTGCATACCTATGTCTTATCACATATCACATAACATGCTGTCAGGATGTGTGTGAATTGTTTACTCAGATTCTAGGGAAGGAAATATTCCTGAGACCCTCTGTTTAGAAGTAATCTAAGTGAGTTTAGAAGTGGTTGCCTCAGGAACCACTAACCACACTGTACCATCATTTAGCAATAATCTTTCTCAGGTAGACCTGAAATCAACTCCTATTTATACAAGAAGCAGGCAACAGGTCTTTTCTTTTCAAAGATGCTGTTAGGATGTGGGCTCCTAAGCCAATTAGGATCTTGAACTCCTTACCCAAGATCTCATCAAACATGCTTTTCAAGTTTTAATGGGAATTAGTCAGAATAAATTCATCAGAATTTTTCTAAACTTTTAGGAAATAAAATGTATTAATTTATTTAAAAGTAAGAGTTTTAATGTTGATTTGATTCATTAGTCACTGTCATTGATTATTACTAAAGTAAGATTCAAGTTACATTATGTTTATTTCTCATTTCACCGAGCTAAATAAGCCAATGTTTCATAAGCCAAGTAAGATTCAAAGTGTTTATTTTAGATGATTTAGTATTGAAAGAGAAAATTGGAACTAAGCACAATAAATTTGTCCTACTAGGTTATCTGAGTGCACTTCAGGCTAAAGCCTCAAAGCTATTCTTATGTCTCATTCCTATTTAGGTGCACACTTCACATTGCACATATGCATCAGTATGAACGTGGAAGCTGAAAAACAAGACTTCTGGAGTGTGTGAAACCACATTCACCGAGTCAAAAGGTATCAGAGGGATGATGGTGCCAAGCTGAAACTCTGGAATGTGTCTTCTAGAGGTGC
Source organism: Rhea americana (assembly GCF_003343005.1). Lineage (NCBI taxonomy): Eukaryota > Metazoa > Chordata > Aves > Rheiformes > Rheidae > Rhea > Rhea americana. The sequence goes on along the minus strand of NW_028186867.1, from coordinate 9,130,457 downwards.
TCCCAAGATACCATCTGCTGATGGGCTGYGTCTACAAAAAGTGACATAAATGTCCTGCAGTGCAGGAGGGTGAGACAAGAACCCACTATGAAAGTGCAGTGTGAATGGCTTGATGGGCTCATAAATAGGATTTTGAGACTTCTGTGCCTTTGTGAATCTGGAGCTCAGAGTTTTACTTTGCCTCACAGTATCAAGATACAAGTCTGATGCACGAGAAAAAATCATGAGAAAGGCTGGTGAAGAAAGAAGACACAAAGCAGAGCTAAAGCTCTGCTCGAGAAGTTTGCTTTGGCATCTCTGACACTTGGTAAAACCAGGTCTTATAATACATAATTATAAACAATAGCCCARATATAAGCAGTTGCTGCTTTCAGACTGCTTCCATCTCAACTTTATTTTTGTCAGAAAGGAAGCACTAAAAAGACAAGATATTGTTGATTAATGTCTTCAAAAATGATAGCATGCTGTTTAGCTGTAACTACTGCAGTTATATAGGATGACAGCATATTCATGGTTTTAATATACCAGACCTGTGATATATCCATGCCTGGATAAGCACTCTCTACAACAGGTCACAGCAAAGGGATTGCACATTTTAAAATATTTCTATTATGTATTTCAGATTCTGGACTAAGCTCATAGATATAATTTACAGTAATGTGTCAGACTCAGCTTACTCTTAGAATTCTACTGATTTTTATGAGGTTGCACTCATGTAAAGCAGATGTATTTTTCTCCCAGTAAACAATAAAATAATGCGTAGAACACTACGATGCAGCACTGTATACAACCCAAAATTAAACACGTAAACTCCCCCRCTTTCACAGCAAACATTGTTCTTTTGCTGTTTTTTGCCTACTAGATGTTACTTTCTACTTCCATAAATCAAGTTAGTGCTCAGAAAAAATCTATTGTGTATACTRAGTATATTTTTGCTTTTTTAGTATTCCGTCCATAGTCAGCTGTTACATAGGTTATCCCATGGAGCTTTATCCCCTTTTCTGTGTTTTTGTTCCTTAGTTTATCTTATTTGATCTGTGTTTTTAAATTCATTCCATCTTCAGAAATCATATTTCTCCACTTAATTAATTCCCTCATACTTATGTGTGTCCCTATCCACTTTTCAGATCATGCTTACAGTWACAGTATTATCAGTCCAGAGCAATGGATTCATCATATTTTCTCTGCTGAGGAGTTTGTTTAAGTTTGCACAGATGTAACAGTGCAGAAACTGAATCAGAACATTTTAAGGTTTTGAACTAGTATTTTTGTGCAGGTTAGCATTTTTATTTACATGAATATGTTTTAATAAACATTTCTYCTCCTTACCAAAGTGTGAGGAACAACAAAACTATGCAGTTCCGCAGGGCTAATCCGGAGAACCTTGCTGATGTTTTTTGCCATATTTTTGTGTACCAGCTTTGATAATTCACTGTTTCAACCTCATTAATATAAATCTCTCCCAACCACATAGGTAATAAATGTACCTTAATACCTTGGTAAARAATACAGTAGGTCACTGAAGCCACCTAATCACTGACTAGTTTGTCAATATCAACAGGTTTTTAAATACAGTTTGAACTACTCAGGTTCAAATTTACCAGGCCATGAATTCAATACACAGAAATAAAAGACAGAAGTTAAAAGACTTACACAGTTCAGGTAAAAGCATTCCATATTTTATCCTAAGATTTACAYGCAGATAAAAAGTAGGTGACTATAAGCCACAGATTCCCCTCCTTCTGTCAAATTCCACTGATATTGTGTGTTTTAATGAAAAGAAGATATTTACAGAAAAGAAGATATTCATACAAGAGTGAGTCAGCTCATTTAGGTGTAACTACCTGAATAGTTATATCTATATATACTATATAAGGAATATATATACACATATATAAATACACACACACACTATATAACTATATAACTGTATACACACACACACACACACACACACACACACACACCCCACACCCCACCATATAAGGAAATGGTATTTAGTTATTCAGAGAGTTTCCTTCAAATTAAATAGGTTTCAAATCCGTTTCTCAAAATCACCTCAGAATAACTGCTGAGAGTAACTGGAATATTCATTAGCAAGGGGCAAATCATGGCAGATTTCAGCCAAACTAATCTGATATAGTCCTTATACTTTCTTATTTATTTCTCTCATACACAGTACAAATCATAACTTTCTCAGAATGTTCAAACTCCATTACAGATGGATTAGCCAATTATATCTTTCTAAATAATTCCAAATATTTATGTCTAAAAATCGTTCTTAGAAATTCTTACTCAGAATATTGCATATTGCATCTTTGCTGAACATTTTACTCTACGTACACAGTAAATAATAAAAAATATTCATACTCTTAACTCAAAGCACAGTCTTTAGCCACAATACTTAAGAACATTCCGGGTTGTATAAACTTTCCTTTACTGAACACTTGAATTGTCTCCAGTTACCAGAAAATTCTCGGCAATGCTGGTCCTGCATAACTAAAATACTGGTCTTTTTGAAAAAAAATTTTTACACTTTACTGAGTAACTTCCCAAATCCCATGTTGTTTTCCACCTCAGAAGCAAACTAGAGCAACACTACCTTAGTCCCATACAACTTCAGCCCTAACATTTAAACCTTCACAAATTACTGTGCAGTTGTTACTAAGCTGTTACTCTAATCAATAATGAAATCACAYGCATTTTTTCCAGCTATCAATTCATGAGAGAAAATTGCTTTTCACAAAATACTACAAATGAGTTTTAACTTTTTGTAAGTATGTGCACGATCCAGCTAAACTACAGAAAGAATCCCTACAGCAGAGATTAAAATTATTTAGGAAAAAGTTCTGTTGTGATGAAGTCAGACAGAGTGGCTTTAGGGGTTGTGCTCTCCCTTGTTTGGCATTAAAAGAAAGAAATACTTTGTTTTGATTATCTATCACCATCACATGATACAGTGGCAGTAGCTGACAAGTTTTAAACCAGTATAAATAAAAGGAACACAGAGTGACACATATACGAAATACAGATTGACACTGAAAATATTTATCTGTCAGTTGCCTTCACTGACGCCAGACATTAAAAAAATAAAAAATAGAAAAAAAAAAAATAAAGTACTATCCTTAAGAAGCCTGGCAAGTATTTTGATAAAAAGGAGATACAATATTTGAGCACCAAAGAGCTCAGAGTTCCAGTGAAAGAACGGAAATCTTTCCAAAYCTTTTTTTTTAGATGTATAAGTGGAACAGTCTGATTTTGATAATCCAGGAGAACCTTTTAATAACACACAGACCTAGAGCTGGACATTTTGCTGCGATACCTCTTTGTCTACRTCTTCCTGAAGTAGACAACCAAACCTCGGCCTGAAAAAAGTGTCGCCTCCTTTCCTCTGTCTACAAAGGGAGCTTAGGTTTCCTAGCGAGGTGGCAGGCATCAGTGCTGCAGACTTCTCCTGTCAGATGGGATCAGGTGGGATAACTGGGATACTCAGTTATTTATCACAGTCCTGATAAGGTCAATGGGTGTATTAAGTATGCTACATTTGGATCAAAAAAGGAGGAATTAAAATACTTTTGTTTAGTGCTAGCAGAAATACTAGGAGGACAGCACCTGATGCATGATTCATGTATGATGAATCAATGCATGATTCATGACAGTACCTTATGCAGCAGGAAAAGGCATGTAATATGCCAGTGTCTTGCAAAAGTTTGCAAATGAAGATCCTGGAGATTTAATTTAGTTAAAAAGATATATATGAAAGAATCTGAGTAAAAATGCATTAACAGTGAGGACAACTCTGCGTGCACAGCCCTGGAAGAAAGCCAAGACCCACAGATTTTTTGCTTAGAGTGCTTGTGGCAAAGACTGATTTGTTTCTGAACACATGGGAGTTCCCTGTTGTTTACGCACAGTGTGAACAGGAAAACAGTATTTTATATATGTTCTTAGCTTTGTGTATTGCTTTAGTAAATAAACAGAATTGGATCAAAAGGCTATTCACTGCCCTTTCTCACCAGAAAGGTAATAAGACTCTAACTGCATGAACCATGACACAATACTATCCACATATGTGCTGTTACAGTTTTAATGATTAATTAATTAACATTTACAACAAAGATTTCATTAATTAGCATTAAAATCGGATTTGGTCTGGAATATACATTATGAARTACTACATATATGGAAAAGACAAAAAGAAACATGCTTGAAGACTGTTTATATACTGATGTGTTTGTATTAAATGTAGTATTTTTTAGTAGAACCTTTAGTTTTCACTTCAACTTTTGAGATTTAAGCTACTGTTAAAATAAAAAGTAACTGACATCCTGTGGAACTCTAGAACAAAGAAAGATAGTGTTATTTTATACTTAACAATATAAAAAGGGTAAAGAAATAAGTTCATAATTGCCCACATATTGAACTCAAGGGCTGAATCAGCTCGTTCCCAGAACAAGGCTATCATTTCAGCATTTCCAATTCAGGAAAACATYGGTACATAACTAACTAAATAGAGTGCGTGATTAAAATCCAAGTTTTTCTCATTTCCTGCTCATACAACGTAGAGACTAACAATAGGACAATTTAAAGTTTTTTTTTACTATTATTTTTAGAAATGGTATGAATTAAAAAAGTTGCCTGCTTAGAAATAGCAAACATCTTCAGCTTAATGCATTTGATGGGGGTAGCAGGTGAAAACACCTCTTTCTTTCAGAATCAGTGACTGCCATTTCAGACTGCAAAAAATAGAAAGCAGTAAAATGTCAGCTGACACAATGAATTTCTGTATAAAAGCAATGATACAACTTGGCTAAAGCTAGAGAGATATATGTGATAGCTGAGGGCAGTAGAGCTGTCAGCCTGCTATGCAGATTTTATTGTATTTCTCCTAAAACAATAGTAACACTGTTTATGTTATGCACTACAGATGCAATATCTTTGCCTTTGTTAGTGCTCACCTTCCTATCAGCACTTTTATTTTGTCACTGACATAAATCGGCAATATTAGCAGCAGCAGAACGAAAGCATATGCAACAGGAYGTAATGACTTTGTTAACTGGTATTGGCATATTCAATTAAATCAACTCAATTAAAATATTAAAGCAAACGATTAAAATGTGACTTTATTTAGATAAAAAGATACAATAATCAAAATACAGTGTCTGCCAAATTTCTGTCATACCAGTTTTAGTGAAGAAGTAAACACAAAATTCCAAGGGCAGACACACTAATGTTTCAGAGGATATTTAATATAGACAAGTACAGATCATTTGCACCCTCATAAACATTGGATAAACACATTTCTTCTTTGCTTTCTTCTTTTGGTAGCTTTTGACTATTATGTGATCTTTGTCTAMCAATATAATCTGGCTGGAACTAATTCAAAGACTGTGTTCCTGCCAAACAGTTTYCCCTATGACAAAAATGCTTCATATTTTTCCCTTCTGCACTCCCACACATATTTATACCTATCCTTGATAGCCTGTGGGCTCTTAGTCTTTAAAATGCACTCAGAAACTTTGTAGGAAAAAAAGCACTATTTTAGCTGCAGAAAGATTTTTATTGTCTTAGGAAATATTCTAATATTCAAATTGTCYTTGGTAGTCAGTTGCCAACATTACTCTCATTGACAGTACAGAAAGTCCAAAAGRACCAAGCACCACACAGACGATGGGTTTTTAAAAAGTACCCAAATGTTAAATAACTTTTGTAAACTGGAGTCATGAACAGACACCATGATGAAGCCAGAATGCATTTGGCTAGTATACAGTGCTGATCTGACAATATACATGAATAGTGTGACTGCAAGTGAATTATGTAAATCACTTAAAATGATGCCAGTACAGGAACTTTCCCTCTGTTTTTTATAAAACAAATGACAACATATATAAACAGGATAGAAAATCAGTGGTAGTGATTACTAGGTTGGGTTGTTTTTGCTTCTTGACTCTTAAAAAGAGACATTAAAACAAATTACAAATGAAAACAAATTAAAAATTGTATCTGACACTGTTTATTTATAGACTGTAAAAWTTTAACATATTGTAAACTAAGACTTACAATCTCTGCATTGTCCCTTAGATATATATGTGTATACATCATTTCAAATAATATATCATAAAGTTTTCTTCTGAAATCTATGTTAAAGAAGTCATGGAAGCCTATTTGTTCTGAATGTGAGAAATCCTGTTCAAATATAAAAATACAAATACTGATTATGAGATAGATTAACTTACAAACTAACTGATAAAGCAGGTAAATAATTTTTTTGAGTGAATGAAATAAATAGTTGGCACTTATTGTACGACGATTTCTTGGGATTTCATTTAGTGGCTCTTTACACGATTGCTGTTCAGAATATACTGTCTTTCTTACACTGTGTTRCTTATAGCTCTTTTAGTGCTCAAGGTTTTGTTTTTTCAGAGCACTCACAATCTGGTACCCAAACACTAGCTTGCGACCTTGCAATACAGTAACCAATCTCACATCTTTCAAGAAAAAGGAACATTTTCACTCTACTGGATACTTGACACAAGATGACTCATGAACTGAACACTTCATAACTTTAGGCAATCAGATTAAAACACCATTTCTGAACTTTCTGTTAGCTTGTTGATTACCTAACACAAATGGAAAATGTCCCATTCCTAATCATTCCACCTCTTTTCTTTCTCCTTCTACGTATTTTTTCTCTCTTCTTTTCCTTTCAAAAATAGCAAAGCCTGTAACTGAATATTTGATCCAATACGTAGTGAAGGCAGCATCTGACTTTTCAGGAATGGTACACCACACTAAGCTTGTCCAGGATATACCACTGTATTTTACTCCTGGCATATTGCTTTCTTACTACAATACTCAAGTCCTGGACCTCTCCTGAGCACAGATTTGTGATCCTTTCTAAGTAGAAAGATCTGATTGCATACTACACCCTACAAAAAAACCCTGAAACCTAGCCAGTCTTCTAATTGTTGTTAGGATAATGATTCTAAATATATACTGTGTGACTACCACTTTTTCATGAAAGACATGAAACAGAAAAAGAAAACATCTATTACCCATTCAGAGAAAATAGGTCCTTAGGCCAAATTCATACCACTGAATTTTAGGCACTTGAATGAATGAGGTGAAATTGCCCTAGATCAATGGAAGAAGACAGGCAACACGAGCGCAAGCTAGATCTTAGGCGAACTGAATCCTCTGGAGATGCGTTTTTCTTTTTCCATTGATTGTATATGCAGACTAGGACAAATGCACTTGTAATATAGATACCTCATGAACTTTGATTCAGTTTTACATGTAGTTATACATGTATAGAAATTCTTTACCATTTTAGCCCCTCATTATATTTCTGAATGTGAAGAGTTGATATTTGCCTTTAATAGGTTTAGGAAAAAAAAACTTTTTATTTTGCTTTCCTGTTGACTGTAAATGTTAATAAGAAGTATCAACCATTATATACTTGCAATTCAAGACAGTAACTAGGAAGATAACCAAGCTCTTCTAGTACAATGCATGCCTCTACACTGGCAAAAGTAAAGGAAGGAATAACACACCTATCATGAACTTAAAATTGTTTCTGGCAGTTACACTTGATAAAGAGAGTCCAAGATTAATGGAAAAACATTTGTGTCCTGCTGTCATCTTGCAAATACACTCCATTTTTTCATTGTAATGCAGTACATAAATTGTTTATATACACAATCATTAGCTTAATTTTTGCAGATGGCCTAAAGCTGTAATTTCTTATTTATTAGAAACTCCTTTCATATTTACAGCAGGAAAATAAAGCTAGATAAAAGAACAAATAGTTCAACTCTAAACTCTTTAACATTATGAAACGAATTCAGACATACAACCAGACCCTAAACTCAAGAGTCTTTCTGTTTCCAGAACATTAACTTTTGGTCTGGAGGACTAATTAATCATAAGGCCAAACAAATATTTTCATAATTGAATCATAACATGGGAAAGCACTGCTTGTGCTATTTCACTATAAAAGGTGTTAATATATAGAGGTGAACGGATTTGTGACATAAAAATTCATTCCGCTGGAGCTGGTGCACTTCTGCATTCTGGTGGCTCTGGCAGATCCCAGTGATGTGCTACCGTGCTTTAGGGCACCTAGTAATACGGCCTCTCTGCTGGCCTAGAAGCTGATTCACATGTCGGTTTAGTGACTGCGGGCACAATTAAGTTGCCAGAGTACAGGAACATAGTCCTCTCAGGTATCTAGGACTTCTGCACAGGACTGCCAGATAGGACATGTGACCTTCAGAAGACTCAACTCTCTTTCTGGGAGTGTAGCTGGAGGCCAGGGGAAATATCTGCAGGAGCTAAAGGGATACTAGAATCATAGAATCAGTAAAGTTGGAAGGGACCTCAGGAGATCATCTAGTCCAACACCCCTGCTCAAGCAGGGTCACCTACAGCATGGTAGACAGGGTTGCATCCAGGCGGGCCTTGAAGATCTCCAGAGAAGGAGACTCCACAACCTCTCTGGGCAACCTGGTCCAGTGCTCTGTCACTCTCACAGGGAAGAAATTCCCCCTCACGCTCAGGCGGAACTTCCTGCGCTTCAAWTTCTGMCCATTGCCTCTTGTCCTGTCACATGGGACAACTGAAAAGAGTTTGTCCCTGTCCCCTTGACACCCTCCCTTCAGGTACTTCTACACATTGATCAGATCCCCCCTCAGTCTTCTCTTCCCCAGGCTRAACAGGCCCAGCTCTCGCAGCCATTCCTCATAGGGCAGGTGCTCCAGCCCTCCGATCATCTTCATAGCCCTACGCTGGACTCTCTCCAGTAGCTCCATGTCTCTCTTGTAGTGGGGAGCCCAGAACTGGACACAGGACTTGAGATGAGGCCTCACCAGGGCTGAGCAGAGGGGCAGGATCACCTCCCTCCACCTGCTGGCAACACTCTTCCYAATGCACSCCGGGAGACCATTGGCCTTCTTGGCCACAAGGGCACATTGCTGGCTCRTGGTCAATCTGTCATCCACCAGCACTCCCAGGTCCTTCTCTGCAGAGCTGCTCTCCAGAAGGTCAGCCCCCAGCTTGTACTGGTGCCTAGGGTTATTTTTCCCTAGGTGCAGGACTCTGCACTTGCCCTTGTTGAACCTCACAAGGTTCCTCTCTGACCAGCTCTCCAGCCTGKCCAGGTCTCTCCGAGTGGCAGCACAGCCCTCAGGTGTGTCAGCCACTCCTCCCAGCTTGGCATCATCAGCAAACTTGCTGAGGAGGCACTCTGTCCCCTCATCCAGGTCRTCGATGAAGAAGTTGAACAGGATGGGACCGAGTACTGAGCCCTGGGGGACACCACTAGCCACAGGCCTCCAACTAGACTCCACGCCACCGATGACAACCCTCTGAGCTCTGCCTTTCAGCCAGTTCTCAATCCACCTCACTCTCCACTCATCTAACCCACACTTCCTGAGCTTCTCTAGGAGGATGGTAAGGGAGACAGTGTCAAAAGCCTTGCTGAAGTCAAGGTACACAGCGTCCACTGCTCTCCCCTCATCTACCCAGCCACTCATGCCATCACACAAGGCTATCAGGTTGGTTAAGCATGATTTCCCCTTGCTGAATCCATGTTGACTACTCCTGATCACCTTCTTTTCCTCCGTTATGTCTGGAGATGACATCCAGAATGAGCTGTTCCATCCCCTTTCCAGGGATGGAGGTGAGGCTGACTGGCCTCTAGTTGCCTAGGTCCTCCTCCTTGCCCTTCTTGAAGACTGGAGTGACACTGGCTTTCTTCCAGTCCTCAGGCACCTCTCCAGTTCTCCAGGACYTTTCAAAGATGATGGAGAGCGGCTTGTCAACAACATCCGCCAGCTCCCTCAGTACCCGTGGGTGCATCCCATCAGGGCCCATGGATGTGTGGATGTCTAGCCTGCCCAGAAGGTCTCTAACCCTATCCTCCTCAACCAAAGGAAAGTCTTCCCTTCTCTTGGACTTTCTCCCTCACGTCTAGGTTCCAGGATTCCTGGGGGCTGCCCTTAGCAGTGAAGACTGAAGCAAAGAAGGCATTCAGTAATTCTGCCTTCTCTGTATCCCTTGTCACCAGTGCCCCCGCACCATTCAGTAGCGGGTCCACATTTTCCCTAGTCTTCCTCTTGCTGCTGATGTATTTGAAGAAGCCCTTCCTGTTGTCCTTAACATCCCTTGCCAGACTCAATTCCAGCTGGGCCTTAGCCTTCCTCGCCGCATCTCTACATACTCTGACTGCATTCCTGTAATTCTCCCAAGTAGCCTGTCCCCTCTTCYACATTCTGTGTATTTTCTTCTTCTGCCTGAATTTGGCCAAGAACTCCTTGCTCACCCATGCACTCCTGCCCCCTTTGCTGCACTTCTTACTCATAGGGAGGCACTGCTCTTCAGCTTGGAGGAAGTGATGTTTGAATACTAGATGCTTATAATTCACTGAAGGATTCCAACTCTGTCATTATAAAATCAATACAGATTAAAAAAAAATAGAAAGAGGAACAGAAGTATTTTAAAGCTATAGATACACTAGACTGAAATAGCTGAGTGAGTCACAAGTAGTAGGCAAAAGGATGGTCCACAAATTTCGATGTCAAACAAATTTCATGCCTCCTGTGTAACTTCTACTTTCTGTTCTATTCTGCTTAGTCATATAAAAAGCTCCTGCTGTTCAAAGTTTCATTTTTTTTACTAAATGAGTCAAAGTAGAAATGAGATGAAATACGACAAGAAATACTTAACTGATTCAACTACTCCTTTTTTAGTCCATTTCTGTGATGTTCACTTACAACTCTTCCACCCAGACATGCCCAAAATAAGTTACCAGCATGGGAATTTCAACTCCTAAAGCTGTGAGGTGTCCAGATAAGCAATTCTTGAAAATATAACCAGTGATAGGGCGAATATCTTCTTTCCTGAATGGTATATTGCCAATGCCTTCAAAGATGACATGATTTTATCCTGAATAGGCAGATAGACCAGTTCCTAATATCTCTGTGATGCTCAGGAAATAGATAGATACATAGATACATATATCTTCAGAAGGAATTTATCTTGCTGGTGCATAATTTTTCTGTAACAGTTATATACATGGCATCTGTGTTTGTGTAAAAGTTGTCTTCTGGTTCAAGCACTACAGCATTTTCCAAATAGGAAGAGAAATCAAAGTATAAGTTAATTAAATTGATATCACCCTTCTTTTCTACCTTAAAAGAAATAAGTTTAAGATGCACATAACTGTGCATCTCCAGAATTCAGGAGTGTTTGCATCTTATTCATCTCCTTTTCTAGTGAACAAATGTGATCTTTGAATGCTCACAAAACAGAGCCAACAAGAACAGCAGAAAAAAATTCAGTCATTCTAGTTAATTCTACATTGAATTAATTAAGCTAATTAGCAGCAGAAACATACTGTATCTGTCAGAACTCTCACTCATTTTACACAATCATTAAAACCTTATCTGAAAAATCACCTCACTCTTTTGGTAAGACCAGCCCTCAGGAATCCCGAGCCCTGGAGACCAGGAAGAAAGTCTGGAGAAAGGAAGACTTTATCTTGATGGAGAAGGACCAGGTTAGCGATCACTTAAACAAACTAGACATGCATAAGCCTTGATGGGACACACCCACGAGTGCTAAGGGAGCTGGCTGATGTCATTGCAAGGCCACTCTCAGTCATCTTTGAAAGGACATGTAGAACAGGAGATGTGCCTAAGGACTGGAAAAAAGCTAATGTCACTCCAGTCTTCAAAAAGGGCAAGAGAGGACCTATGGATCATCCTGATCCCTGGAAATATGATGGAGAAGCTCATGCTGAATGTTATCTCCAAGCATGTGGAGGAAAAGGTGGTGGTCAAATGTAGTCAGCATCGATTCACCAAGGGGAAATCATGCTTACCCAACCTCATAGCCTTCTGTGATGGAATGACTGACTGGGCGGATGGGGGAAGAGCAGTGGATGTTGTCTACCTTGACTTCAGTAAGGCTTTTGACAGTCTCCCATAACACCCTCACAGGCAAACTCAGGAAGTGTGGGCTAGATGGGCAGACACATAGACTGAGAAGTGACTGAATGGCAGAGCTCCAAGGGTTGTGATTAGCAGTGCAAAGCCTAGCTGAAGGCCAGTAGCTAGCAGTGCTCCCCAAGGGTCAATGCTGGGTCCAAGTCTATTCAACTTTCTCATCAATGACTTGGATGATGATCCTATGTGACCTTTAGAAACTTGGAAAAGACATTCAAGCCATTTCTGCCTATGTTAGCTTAGGGGAATTTGTTCAGGATAGATGTAATGGAAGGACATGTCTGTGTTATAAACAAGCATGACAGCAGGTCCTCTGTAGGCAAAACTGTGGTATCAAATTTGCAAAAGATTCTTGTAACAGATTCAGCACTGAGTTTACCTCTACTGGTGCTTGCCATGAGGGAGAGAAGAAAGAAGGGAAAGAGGGAGGGAGGGAAGGAAAGATGTAAGGCAGGGTGGAAGCAATAGAGGGTGGACAGGAGGGAGGAGCTTAGGTATTTCTTATGACATGGTGAAACACAGGCAAGCTAAATTTAAGCAATGGCAAAGTATTGAAGTTCTGGGTGAACTTCAGTAAGATTCAGGCTATTATAGTGATAGCATGAGTATGTTTATACGTCCAAGTACAGGATAGTTCTAGAAGAGCACCCAAGGATCAGTCATACATCTCCCTAGTCACTTCTGTGCTTCTTCCACCTTGTATAGGGTATCCATGCTGTCTGTGAGTGCACAGAGTAGGCTGGCAGAGAACTACTGAAGTTGGAACATAACTAAAACATCCTTTGCATCAGAGCACTTACGGACAGCAGGCAGCCACCAGCAAGACTCAATCTGAATTGCACCTTTGCTTTAAAACACAAAGAAAACCCAGGCCAGCCTAAATACCAGTAGATGAGGTCAGCAGCTGCAGTACAGTTTTGCAGTTTTGTTTTCTCACGAAACAAATTAATGTAAGAAGATTTGTTCTACTGATACCAGGTGTGTGGGAGGGGAGAGCTCAAGCATCTGTAGATCAAATTGAAGGCTTCAGGCAAGCCACAGACACAATTGCATGGCATTGCACATCATCATCCACTCATGAATTGTACCAGGGAAAACCAAAACAAACAAGCAAGCAAACACAAACAAACAAACCTGGAGGCATTTCCATAATGTTTTATGCATTAGCCATGCAACGTATTGCTATGATTTTTTTGTGGCTAGGTATCCCAGCAAGGACACAAGGCAAAATTAATACAGCCAAGCACATCAATTTTGATAGACGTATACAAAGTATGAAATCAGAAACAGTTTGCTTTTTAAGTAATAACATACATCCATTCACATAGCAGACACGTTTACTGTATGTAAGTTTACATGGCTGTAAAACTGTATGTGGCCATTTTTCTGCTCAGTTTAGCCACACTAAATGTGTGATGGTTTTGCTTTCTTTCTCTCTTCTTCCTCCTTCCTCAGAATTTAACATGTACCTCTTTACTGGTCGTTTGTGTTGAGGGACAAAAAAGACAACAACAAATTAATGGTGTTTTTATTAACAATTCAGCAGAAGAACCAATACCAACACTTCAGAAATCTCAAGACGGTACTTCAGGGCTTGACTGTGCCTTTTTCAATGGTCTGTGTATACAGTAATTAGTTTAGACTTATGGTGCATTATCTACTTATCATCTCCAAATGAGAGCAGTGATTTTCACCAGCACTTGCTCTGCTGCAGACAGCTTATTTTTGCTGCTCCTACTGTTCTCTGTGAGCCAGATGCACAGAAAGGTTGGAATAGAAATTCCATCTATTTCCTCCTTTCCTACCCAAACTTGTGTGGGCGAGTGAGAGCCACACAGGTCTTCCTCTGCYTCTTTCTCTGGTTCAGTGACAAAATTTATGGGAGACTGCCCACGTTAGCATATGTAATGACAAGCTACAGCTCTTTAATCCCCAATCTAGCTTWATCAAAACTAACCATAAACAGTTAGAAAGGATGCCAAAGAGACATCATTTAACTGGGTAGCCATTTCAAACATTTTAAATACAACCAGAGTAAAACAAGCAGAGCGCTAGGCTTTGAACTATTCACAATACATGAAAGATGGAAAACAAAAAAAGAAGGTATAATTCAGTAGGACACTGCAGGGATGACACCTACCTTTAGCTGTAGATATCTGAATTCAGATTTCTCAAGGATGTGTCCATTCCCATGGGTATTTTAAAGAGTATTTTGAAATGCCTTTAAGCTACTCCTGTCTCTTAGGCTTCTTGTTCTGCCACTAAGTTTAAAGCGCTCAAATTCTCATGAATCCATAAGGAAGCAGATAGGAAGTTAACTATATCACAAGATGATTAAGACATTCACCTACAAAATGGGCTCCTACTCCTGCTCCAATGAACACTGTAGTGTTACGTGCAAAGTACACCACCTTCAAATAGGACAAACATATTGAAGGAACCTATCTGTGAGTAACCTGTKTTCATGGTTCAGTCTTCCAAATGGTAAATGAGCCAAATCCTATTTCAACAAAGGAAGGAACCGGTCCTGGGATGTTAATGCAGAGGAGGAAAGCCACTGAAGGACMATAAAGTGAAATGAAACCTCTTCTATTTCAGTATTCTGAAACAATCTAATTTAAATGTTTTTTTTCTGAAACAATCTCATTTTTTCTCAGAAAAAGACAAATCTAATTTTAATCTATTCAGAGAAAATTTCACCATGCTCCAAAAGAAGCCTATAGAGACAGAATAGAAAATCAGAAAGCTAATCCAACCAGTTTACAAGTCAAAGGATATATTAGAAAAGACCGTGATCTTTACCGGCCTGTCTTTCAAATTCCATAAAGAGCAATGTTCCAAGTTTATGGAAAAACARTAATTCTAAAGAAAGGAAAAGGCTGAAAAAGACTCTCTGTGGCATCTTCACCTTTAACTGGAAAGTCCTATGAGTTTATTTATATATTTCCACATATGAGCTAGTGCTATGGTCTGCACCTGTTTCTCCCCGCTACTGAGGGAAGGAAGACAATTACTGCCTCACCAAGCTGTGATCCTCTGAGAAAATGAAAGTAATAGACCAATTGTCTTACTTGGGGCTGCTACATTATTCTTCGGAATTACCCAAAGCTAGGTCTTCTCAATCTCCCAGTCACAGTATTAAAATAAATGCTTTAGAGATCTGAAATAGATTCTCCAAGGAAAAGGATGTACAAGTGATGTCAGTAATGGAAATGCCACTTTGCTGGTTGTTTTCCAGTGCCACACAGTGAATCCTGAGCACGAGTCTTACATAACCCTGCAGCTCACTCTCCCTTGTTTGTGCATGTAATTATAGCTGCATAAGCTATTGCCAAGATAATATATGATACAGAGAAAAAAATCATCCAATTTACACAATGATATAATTGAATTTCACAGTGCCAATGTATGCTGTTTCATTTGTTTAAAATCATATGCCAAACACTAACCTACTCTGTAATACCATCAACTAGCAGAATGGAAAAGTTGAGAAGGATGTACAGTTGTGCTGAGTACTATCTGACTGAAACTTTTATTTGCGCAGAGGGCCATGTGAATTCTCTGTGCACACTACATAAAACTGTTGCTGAAAGGAAATATAGAGCAGAGTAAAAGGGGGTGAATTGAGGTTCCCTGGTCTAGGTTAGCTGTTTGTTTTTGTTACTCCGAGGAGGCTACAAAGCTGTTACAGCAACAGACTAGAATCTTCTTGAGGGAAAAAAAAAAAGAAGAAGGAGTTTACCTAACGCGGGTCACAGAGAATTTGTTTTCATTAAAGAGAGATGGGAAATGGTCTCTGTGCCATTTTAATACTTCCATCACGGAGGAATTTCTCAGTTTGTTCAGCTTGGGGCTTTATCATCTATAGGACTCCACAATCAAACATGCATGTTCTTCTTGCACCTAAATAACATCCTTGCTGAGCCAACTAAGTAGAGAAAAACAGATGGGGATATTATCTTTTTCCTAACTGAAATCCCGTATCTTTCCTTTCAATCAGCTACTCATACCTTTACCGTATTTTCCTGCTTTTTTGACTAACACCATTAGCAAACTGTAATGTAAGTGGTTTGAAAGGATTAGTAAGGTAAGGGAGCGATCTGACTTGTCAGAATCTTCATTGCTTTTTATTGCTATGCTGCTTCCTTCCAACTTACATTTGAAGGTTTTTGAAAAAACTCACCAAAAACCTATGATGTACACCAATCTTATCTTACCCAATAAAAATAATTAGTGCTTGGAAATTTCAAGTAAAAGTTTTTCTTCTGAATACTTGATATGAAAGAGAGACACTGACAAGGGAGATTTGCTGATTACAGACTTATTTTTAATATTTAAATACTCTATATTTGTTTTACTTACTCTTTTTATTAATTTGGTATGTTGATTTTTTTATTTAGCAATGAATTTTATTTAGCGACCACAGAAAATAAGCATCAAAATTCTGAACTTTAATAGGTTTAAAGTCTTGAAAATAATGACAAAACAGAATTTAAAGGATAATTTAGAAATGCAGTCATCCTAACCACTCATAGCAGCCTTGGCATGGGGAAAGTCATACATCACCTTGATGTAGTATAGGGTCATAACGTGTGTTATACAACATTGGCTTATAAAGAACAGCCAAAGCAACCTGGATAAATGTTAATATCTCAGTGTGTGGCATGCAGCATATGGTAATCTTTGGTTTATATTACCAAATCTGTGTATATAGATACAGAAAGGGTAACATCAATTTGTGACAACTGCATTATTCAGATACAGCAAATCTAAGTTTCTAAAGCCTTCAGGCCTCTACAGTATGTCAAATATTGTTATACTCTCATGTTTAGTGGCCCTTAAATGTGCATCCTAATTATGTAAATACCTATACTTTACTGTATGTAAAGTATACATATAGTAAAATATAGGTATTTACATACATAGGTATCCTACAGGATACAAATCTTCAAGGACTACTGGCAGGAAAGGGGACATACCTTTTGCATGCACAAATACATATCAGAAAGTGGGGGCTCAAATCTTTCAGGACTGGCAAAAAGCTAAAGGAGGAGATAAAATGCCTGAGCTGCCATGAGCAGAGCAATGACTATCCACTGATGCTTTTCATCCACTTACCAAATTCAAATGGGACATGACTGTAACTTCTTGCATCACCAGGGAAACTAAGATATTGTTGAAAATGCATCTAGCTCAGCCCAGAAATAAATTAGCCACTGTACATTCAGCTACATATGAATGTGCTGAGGATGACTAGCCAGCTAAGTATTATTCATAGCTGTGAAACCTGCTCTCAGCATTCACAGCTGATAAGCATGGCCTTTTGGCTGTCTATATTTGTACCACTCTGCTTAGAGGGCTTTGCATTCACTTAGCATTGGTCATATCATTATATCAGGCATCAGTGCTTCCCCTTAAAACAGAATGATTGCCTGAAGCAGTTTTAATCAGTTTGTAACTGGAAATGTTCCATACAGGTCAATGGCTATCAGCTGTTGGAGTGTATATAATGTAATTAGCATGGGCTACAATTGCTATTTTTGACTTTAATAAAGCCTTTTTTGCTAAACCCCACAGATTTCTCTGGAAGGATACTAAATTGTCTCTTGAATTCAGGCTGTAGTAGCTGCATAGTCCACTGAGGCTTCATTCTATGAACCATGAAATCTGGACTGTTTAAAGAAATTCATTATGTATATATACTACTGGAGGGAGAGGGGAAAAAGAGGGCTGTTTGCTTTTCTTCAAGTCACTACTATCCTTCCTCTGCAGAATTTAGGAGTTTCCTTTCCCTTATCAATCAATGCAAAACATGTAGCTAATAATTGAGACTTGGAAGGTATAACAGATGTTATTACTGTTGGTACATGCCTTGTAAAGCCCTTCACAAGCTTTTTCCCATTATGCCATAAGGAAGAAGAGTTGAAAAGACTCGAAAGAGAGATTGCTCTCTTATGTATATGGACTTTTGGACTCTTCTTTCAGCAGAATTTGGAACAATAGTTCCCAGTCTCCTATGTGTCTACAGCCCTCAAAGCATTTATTTCATGAACCTGAAGGATGCTACTTTTCCTTCAAGTCCCTTCCAAGCTTCAGGAGTTCCTGCAAGATGTCACCTGCATATCCTCCTCAGCTAACCCACTGGCAGTTTTCTTTAACACCTTCTCTTTCTAGCTAGCTTGGTAACTGAACAGCCCTGGCTCTAAGGAGCAGGTCACCCAGCTACTCTGAGGCAAGACRATTTCTCCATGCTACTGATAGAGGCTGTTGCTCTCTCACTGCATGTTACATACTTAAAGCCTAACTTCCAAATTAATACTGAAGCAGATTATCAGCTCATAATGTTAAACAGAGCAAATGACTTTTCTTCTTTTCCTCTGAATTTGGATGTTAACATTCTCACAGACTGAATACTCCTTGTTTAAATGGCAATAGGTTAAAAAAAAAAAAGTGAGGCAAAACAGCAGCAAACAATAACATTGAATTGTTTGAACTGAAAAAGTATTTAGTCCTACCAGTTACAAAAAGACTCTTTTTATTACTATTAAAAAGTAATATTAAACCAGTACCTGAAGATCTTAGTTTAAATTATGCTGTATTTGGTAGCTATTGTACAGAGTAGACATGAATAACAGAGTTTTCATCCTGTACTGTTTATGCTCTAAGACATACACTGACATGCAAAAGGATGTTTGGGAAGAAATACAAACACAAATAACTTTACCAATACACTGGCCTCTTTTACTATTAAAATAACAGTCAATTATTCTTACACCATTATCCTCTCAATGCATTCAGAGCACTAAAACTTGAAGATCTCTCATTCCAGYAGAAGTGGGTCAGGAGCAGACTGAAAGCTTACTGATGATAAAGAGCTGCATCAGAAAAGGTATGGACATTTTTGTGTGAGAAACAGATAGGTGAGGCAGATGAATAAAGTTCCCCTTCTGGAGGTATAGAGGGCAATGTGACAAAATTGAAAAGCAAACCAYTCAGGAAAGATGACACTATACGCAGAGGATGAAAAGTATAAAGCCACTGTGATGAAATGGGGAGAAGGATTAGTGGAGGGATTCCCAGTGTGGGAGTGTTGAGTTCAAACTTACTGCCAAAAAAAAATCACTTGAGTATCTATACTTTAAAAAAATGACTTGAAGGGAAAATGAGAAAGATGTGAGGAAAGCCAGAGAAGGAAAKGCAATGTCATAAAAGGACACTGAAGTAAGCTTGAATAGCACAAGKATATGCCTAGGAAACTTACTCTGCATATGCATTAGTACCAACCAAACTTCTAGATCCAGATAACATCAAAGATCAGATAAAAGTGTATTGACAATAAATAGCTAGTGCTAGTTCAGACACAGACAAGACTGAATTTAACTATCTGATAAACACAAACAATTGCATTATTTGGTACTAGTTACGAAAAGAAAGAAATTCAAACATACTATCTTGTCTTAGTAAGAGTCAACGCTGAATAAATTTTTCCTGAAAGATACTCAGTAAGACTGTGTGCATTTAAAGCTCAGCTCTTTCTTCTGCTACTGGATTTCTGAAGCAATTCCTGAACTACTTAACACAGGGCTCCACTGGAGAGAGCTTAGTCTGTTTTAGATGACCAGCTGTTGGAATTACAGATAGTTGCTTATAATTTTTATCTTCTTTACAGCCTCAGTCTAGTCCCCTCTGCACACTCTTCTTGCTATTTCCTCCCTCCTGTTCTTGGCACACTTTGAAGGCCAAGCATGGAAAGAAACAATAGAAGACTGCCTTAAAGTCCCTCTTTATCTCCAGGCTAAGTTCAGCAAACATACTGATGGCTCCTAATTTGGTTTCTCTACTTGCAACTTTAAGTATCCTCTCCTGCTTCTGGAAGAGAAAGAAGAGGAGAGGAATTTAGATCGGCATCTTGTGCTCACTCTCCTTGTCTGTGGGTAGACAAGGTTATTTGGACTAGTGAAGAAAACTTCTGAAATATTTGCTGTTCATCAGCCCTAACGTCTTGAGAAGACAGGCATTCAAACAGTATTTCTACACAAATATGTTTACAGATATTCCGTGTAGGCTTACATCTAATTGTAAACTTTCAAAAAAACTAAACAAACAAAACTTCACTACATCTGCACAGTAGGGAGGCTTCACAGGAGTACTGAGTGTACTCCCTTGTGTTATCCTTGTTTATAATCAAGATGAAAATGCTAATCTTTATAGCTAAGGTCTATTATATAAATTAACTTAAACAGTTCAAGTTGGCTTAATTTGTACTGAAAAGATCACATTAGTAAATACATTCTTCAAACAAAAGTAATTCTGTGTACAAATACAGGGTACGTTTATTTGTATAATGAGTATAATTTTAACAGCTGCAAAATGAAAACCTGTAGAAACATTCAGGCAAACACGGAAAACCAATAACAATTATCACTTCTATTGACATAATGTGTTAACCAGTAGAAGAACTCCTTTCTAAAGATTTTTAAATATATTTATTTTTAGAAACAGCATGAAAAACGGACAGCCCAGAACCGTTGCATCTCATGTCATTTCTCTAAATCTASTGCAGATTCACTACTAGAGCCAGATTCTAGAGCCAGATTCACTACTGTATCAAGTGTGGTTCTCTTACATGAAATACTTTGGTCTCCTTAACTAAGTCTTAAAGGGCACATCACAAGCAGGCTTAGGGTCTCAATTCTGAAAGAAGAACACTTTTTTTTTTACTATATATACATCTGTCTAAATAAATCCACACCTTCCAAAACATTCTAGCACATTCTTAACTTTAATCATGGACAGAGATCACACTGAAGTCAAGAGGACAACTTACACGCTCCATGTTGAACATACACCTAAGCGATCTGCTGAATAAGGCCTAAATTACACCCTTGTGAGGAAGCTCAGCTGGGAGGCCAAATTCATAGAGAACAAATTACCACTTTGCCCCTAGACATGGCTTCCTACAAACACAAGCAAAATTTTATCAGCGGGTAATGTGGAAAATTCTGCATCTGTGACTAGATAGGTGCTATTTTCTACAAAATCTACAAAGAGCAATTATATGGCAGCCCCCCTCTAATACTTCCACTGGCAATCCAAGAGTCCTGGGCTTCTGAAATTAGCTCCAGAGCAAATCTCAGTTTGATTCTTCATGTTCTGTGTAATTACATTACAGGATGTTAACACTATGGCCTTTAATCAAATTAAAATATGAAAAACCACAGACAAAATGCTGAATGTGGATTTTATTCAGTATTTGAAGGCTTGTTTGCAGAAAGGGGAGTAATGTAGGAAGATTAAAAACTCTCTTGGAAGAGTGGGGTAACCTCTGCTAATAACACGTTTCGAAAACAACTTGCATTCAATAAAGTATCTGAGAGCTAAGGATAAAATTCTTTACCAGAAATGGTTTAACTGTATCTTGAGATGGGAGTTCCTCTTGCTGAATATTGTTTTCAATCTAGGGAAACAACTGTTTGTTATGGTGTATTTTATTAAATGATATGGTGATTAATAAACTAATGGAGATCTTGTTTAAATACACTGGTTTTGACCATAATGTCTTTTCAACTAACAGTATTTTATCACATCATCAGCTGAAAAAAAAAATCAAAGTATTTGATCAGGGGCACATCAGGAGAAACACAAAGAAATATTCCAGTAGAGTTTGCTTTCTTTCCTAACAGTATTTTCTAACGTCAAAGTCATTGTGAATTCCCTATTCCCTCGGCACTCCACTGTCTTTCCCTTTCTTTTTCTCTCCTATGTTAGTTTCTCTCATTTCATTTCTGACATGCATACAGTCTTCTCTCTACCTTTACTTTTATCTTTATTCCCTCAGCTAATTTTCAGCCCTTCTTCTTCACATGTTGTCAGAGGTTAACAAGGCTGGAGAAGCTCTATTCACCCAGCACACTGCCTTGTATCTCTATTTCTAGAACTCCCTTGACACTTGCTCATCTGTTTTGGCAGGGAATAAAAAATGCCTTTTTTTTGCAGTTCCAAGTCCAACTGTGAAAGTTGATTATATGAAAGCATAATCTATTAGCACAAAACTGCTCCTGTGCTGCTGAGGCCTAGCTACCATCCTGTGCTCATATCTTTCACTGCCAGAGAGGCACTAGTTTTGGTTTCCAGGAGTATCTTGCTATTCTTAGGAATCAGGCCCCATAGGCTGTCTCCCATTCTGTATACCCTTAATACTGGCATGGCACTGACTGCTGGTACCTGTCCTGTGCATTAACAGGAGACTATATCCCTCGAGGCCGTCAGTCTGGTTCTGCACCTTTCACAAGCAATAAAAATTGTATTTTAAAACTGTATACACAGTACAGACCTATATATACATAACAAAATGATGACTTTTATACCACTCCTGAGTAGCCCATAGGTCAACCCATATCTTTTATATATCTAAGATTACAATACTAATATTTCTATTATCTTTGAGAAACAGGGTACAGAGCTAAGRAGTTAGCTTGTAAGGAATAAACTCAAGGAGTTTGAAATTATTTTCTGCACATTGTATTACTGGGGTTATAGTCTATTAGAAAACAAAAGTCATTCTTTTTCTGGCATATTCTAGCATGTAAGAAGAGATCAAGCACAATGTGTGAACAACAATTTAGAGAAAAAAAGAAGTCTAGTCGTTTGATATGGCAATTAATTTACCTTAACAAATAGGAAAAAAAAACATTTGACAAGTGGGAATGGATTCAGAGTTGCTGCTAGCAAATTTTAGTTTACTTTCTATACAAGTTAACTGCATAGTAACTTTGAGTTCACTTTGCTACGATCAGTGGAAGAAATAGTTTGTCAGCTACAACAGACATAGTTGGCTACAGGTAAGTGGTTGAAGTACTGACTTTTGAAGGAGAGAGGTGACAAAATTCGCCTTCCATTTGGTGACCTGGGTCAGGACACGGGAGTTCTTATCTGTCTTTGCCTGTGAGTTTTCCTCTATTCTTTACCTGGGGYGTTTAAAATGTTAAATAGTAATCATCTAATTTTATCTCAGCATTTATGTTTAATGAGGTCCGTATTGTTCCTTTCTGTACATAGAAATGTAGCTTTTAACAAAACAACTGCTTAAMTGAAAAGAAATGCAAGGCAGGGCCAAAGATGGGAGGGATTAAAGAGTAAAAAGAATTTTTAAATCCATAAATATGGTATGACCATCTAGAATAACCCCGCAACTGAGAATTCTTATGTTCCCTATAACAGAGTTGTTCCTTTGTGAGTATTTTGTAAATCATTATTCTGCTGGCAAATTGTATGTAACCYGTTAAGCTCCTACAGATGTTATATCTACATTAGAAAAACAAGCTCTATTTTTAGCCACAAACACGTTCTGGTTAAAGAAAAGCAAAGTAAAGCAATGGCAATTAAATCTAATAGCTGTGCACAGCAATCCTGTCAGGCTGCTTYTCTATATGTGAATGGTAAATGTAAGGTGACTAAAAGCCCTGCAGCTGAAGGGAATTGCACAATTGAGATTCTTTTACTGATTTGATATTTTTGATCTGCTTTTTAGGGGAGAGAAGCTATGCATTTGAGATTTTTCTTATAATATTAGAGGAAACAYTTCAGTGAGATTTTTGCCTTTGATCCTATACCAGGTTTCTTTCAGGAACGAGAAATTCAGTGAGTTTAAATTTCTYAGGGCACAGTCTGGTAAAGAACAAAGGAATATCATAGCCATTACCATTCAGCTCTTTGCTTTCCTTCCATTTAAAATATTTTCAACTCTATGCTAAAGCAYAGAGCATAGCATAGAGCATAGCATCCTTCAGAAGAACCAAAGCAGATGAACAATAAAACCCTAACAGAACAAAAATGCTCTTGTTTCTTTTTCACATATTGTAGACATTTTCTCATTAGCAGACCTTTTTTTGGCCCAAATTTGAGAGTCATCAGTAAAATCATTGTAAGATATGAGACTCGGGATAAACAGATGTTAATTATGTTCTGAAGAGTCTCTGTACTTTTTGCCATGTTGCATCTCCAAAAATTGTATGTGCTAAAAATCTTCAAATAAATCTCACCTGAAGTGAGACGTAGCTGAAAAGGGCCATTAGAAGAAGCAGAAGGGCATTTTGGGATATTATTTGTTGGTAATTAGGTAAGTAAGAATCTTATATGCATTGAAAGACTTTTAAAGAATGTGAAATGACTAAGTAAGATTTAGATTCATAATCCTTATGCTTAACTATAAGCTAACGCAGCTTCAGAGAAAACAGCAGAGTAACAGAATCATTAAAGTGGTGGCACTGAGCTCAGTTCCACCTGGTCTAGAGATACACACTTCCAAGGCAAATGGCAAGGAGGTTTTTACAGTCAGTAGTACCATAAAAAAAACATTCGCAGGACAACAATAGTGCCGAAATCAGCTAAATTCAAGTTTGCAAYGGAAAAATGGAGTCCCACTGAAGTTTTCCTGAAGAGTGTTACTATGTTAAAACATACAACTTACAAYGTATTGATGTGTACAGAGTTATATGACACCTAGCCCTTTGCAACTTATGTCTAGATGGGCCCAAGAGCTCTCTTCAAGCTGCTGAAATGAAGGCCAGAAAGGAATGGTGGAGCATACCAGCCAGGCCGCTGCCCAGGATGCAAGGCATGCTATAGAGTCTTCCCTCTGAGGATGAAATTTTACAGAATATCTGCTCACATGTTGTGATAAGGATGAGATATATTTTAAAAAAAATGACTGACAGCTGACAGAATGAACTGAATTTGAGGTACTAGTGTGCRTTTTTCCTTTTGGGGAATATGATCAGTAACACAAGGCATCCTAACAAATGTATATGAAGATGCTGCAATCAGATATTTATAAAGAAAGGGGAAAAAAAGACTTCAAATAGCAGCTCACAAAAATATAAACTCTCATCTTAAGATCAGTATTTTAGAGTTGCCTCTTATAATAAAGGGGTAGAACCAATTTATGATCTCCTAATAAGCCCAGATTTTCTTAAGGTCTTTGAAAGTCTCAACACAATCCTTTCTGTATATAACCATCCTGTTTAACACTCCAGCAATGGTGCTCTTCATAGAGAAAAGAATCATTTAATATGACATTCTGCCTTGTCAACAGGTTTGCTTAAAGATCACTATCACACAGATTTCATTTCTCTTTCGTTCAGTGGCCATGCTCCCCTACCTAGTCAAACMCTGACAATGAAGTATCCCTTTATCCATAACCCAAAATATCCAAAACACCACATCAGTGATAGATGCAGATGCTGTGTTAATAGGCAATAAGGACCACTGCCTTATTTGTCGCAGCTTTGTATATCTGAAGGTCTGTAAGAGGTAAGGAAGAAATTATTATATGCAGACTGTGGGAAGACTGAGAAACTGCTGAGGTAGACAAATGCAACTCTCCAAAAACAGGGAGAGGCGGGAAAAACGRAAAATTGTGAAGCAATACAGAGAATCTAGTGACCCATCGAAATATCACAGTATATCACATAGAAAAGAAAATATTCAGAAAATAAATTCCTAGAAAAAAGTCTTTATTAAGCCGAAGAAGTAGAAATTACATGTTAAATACAACTGAAACCTGAAGATTCAAAGCACTGTGATCCAAACAGCTCTAGGTCTGTCCAAAAGCTATTCACGTGGAATAAGTAGAATAAAACAGAACCTAATGCAGTAACTCTGGGATGTCCCCTTTCAGGCAGAACAGAACAGGTCACTTTCGTAAGTTAAAAAAAGGAAAAAAAAAAAAAAGCAGGATTACTTAAATTCAACTTCTAAATTTTTATCCTAATGGCATTTCCCTGGGATCCCCAGAGAGCTCACAACAAAAGTTGTAACTTACAACAACTTGACTAAGGATCGAAGACGGAAGTCAAACTTCCGTACTTACTGAGAACACTTTCATTATGTTACAGGAGCTAGGTATATACTATAAAGGCACAGAGGTTATGTGAAATAAGACTTGTCTGTGACTATAAAAGAAGTACAAACCACCTGATCTTAAAATGTTAATTTAACAAAAATACATTTGTGTTCTTCAGCCTGAAGCCAGTGTCTGGGAGAAAGCATGGTTACATAAGTTATAATAATAAAGAAAAATGGTTTCCATGCAACATAGCTAGATAATCTATCTGAATAAGAAGCTATTTTTAGTTTTCAAAAAAAATGAGTTGTTCAGATGAAAGCATCACTCTTTCACCATAATCAAAAATTATTTCTCATCAAACAGTTATAATGACAATGTACATAGTCTAYCTACATGTTCTGCATAGGTTTGATATTTTATTTGATACATATCCTAAATGCTAACTATTATTACAATATGTATCATTCTTCCTTGATAGTACTTTATTCCAGGAGGCTTTATTTATTAGAATGAATGGAGTTTTTCCTTGAAAAAAATTGTATTGTTATGCAGAATTAACACAAATCAGTGATGTTTCTGTGATACTAAAAGTAATTTTTAAAGATACAGACTGATGTAATTTCCTTGTAAACCAATCACTCACCATGTCTAAAACAGTACTGTACAATATCATAATAAAGATTTCTTTCAGTTCATCCTCTCCTCTTCACCCCTATAAGAATTATTTTGATATACATGACAAAAGCAATTCTCATCACAACAGAATTCAGAAGACAATGTTAATTATTGTCACTGATTTGCATTAAGACAGCACTTTGAGATTAACTGAAAAAAAGATCCCACACCTAAAGTCTCCTAATCAAAGAACTTAGAATATAAAGAAAAATTAAACAAGAAAACAAGCAGAGTGAATAGCATGACAATGACAGAAGTCATATTAGTGTCATACTTTATACAGAGAGAGTGCCATATGTTTTAAATACAGATATAAAAGGCAGGGTGACAAAARGAATGGAGGTAGGAAGACAGAAAGAGGTAGAAGAAAGGGAGCATAACAGGAGAAAAATGGTAAAAGAGTAACGCATTAAAAGCTATTGGCTTATGCAGACAGTTACTGGATGAACAGCTAATCACAAGTGAATAAATTCCTGTGATTTCAGCTATTATTCAGCAACTCAGCAATGATTACTCTCAGCTCAGCCCCACAGTGAAGCAGAACAACGCAGCRTAACAGGCAGGTAGCTAAAACCAATGCATTTTACTTCACTAACAGGCAAGCAGGACTGTGAGTATGGTCACTTAGGCTGAGCATACGTGCAGATCCTCACTAAGTAAGAGCAGCTCATTGTTCCCAGCRAGCAGGATTTGTTGGTTGTTTAAATTAAACACACAGTTACCCCCAGCTTGTTTGTATATACTTGTGTCCAGCCTTTATCAGTTTATACATTTCTATGATGATCAGCTCTGCATGTATGTATCAGAATAATCAGGCACTCAGTTCATATATATTCAGAGATAATGCAACTCAGCACTACCAACATCTGCTGCTGCTAAAAGGAACAGTTATTTAGTGTAAACGTGTTTGCTTACAGACAAAAGAATTCTGACTAGTTGGCTGACATATGCCAAGAGCATTTTTTTTGTGACAAAGGAAAGCTCCATCAAAAGAAAGGCAAGAATATGATAAGAAACAAAACCAAAAAATGAGCTATTGCCCTAATAACATTACAATTAAGATGAGATTTGGGAATGAAATCCCTTTAAGTGAAATTTTAGGGGAAACTTAAATCTAAAGTAGTGACTATTCTAGTAAAGCAAGTCTGAAAAGAAAACTCCTCAAGAAACTGATAGCAGTTCTGAGAAACTCTGTAAAACCTGAAACTTAGCAGACTGTTCTCTTACGTTAACCAAAAAGCACCTTAAAACAGAACTGAAATCATATTTCTATACAGCCATAAAAACTTGTTTCAACTTTTGGTATCTGTATTGCTCTACCATKGCATGCTGTCCCTCAGTCATGTTGATGCAGTAGCTTTTTTGTGATGCTGGTAAGTTGAAAAAAATTAGCAGTCTAGCTTTACAAAGCGCTGCACTGACACAGTCATGGGCCCTGCACGGCTGGGACACAGCAGACAGAAGTGGTTGGGGGCCTAGCAAAGTTAGTTTTGTCAGTGGAAAAAGTACTGATGATGCTACACCCTCAGTTCCTACAGGAGTTGGCCTGCTTTTCCTTGAAATAAACTGTCAGTGCACTGTCCTTAACTTTTTTGTGTGTGTGTGAAAACTGGTATTGTTTCACTAACTAAATTCAGAAGGGCGATATATGTTAATTGACCAGGCATCGGTTTCTACTGAAGATCTGCTACAGTGGATTACTAAGACAAATTACTATTTTCAACATACAATGGAGTATTTTTGATTTTCCTTTATTTTGCTTCATGTATGTTTTCATAGTAAAAATTTCTGCCAAAGAAAACATCACTGATGCACCAAATCATCACAACACCTGCCCAGCAACATACTAAAATATCCTAGTTATATAAACCTTGAAGAAAAAATAAGAATCAAAATGAACAAAAATATAACTCTGTTTATGAAACTGTAGAGAAGAATAAAGCCTAAGGCTTTGTCCAAATTCTGCAAAACAGTATTTAGAGGAATATGTAACACACGGATGCAATATTTCATCCAAAAAATACTACCTCCAAGGGCCTATTTTCAGTCTTCAGTCCAGGATGAGGGATAGGCTCCGCAACACAGAGAGTTTGACAATCACTTAAAAGAACTAAAGCCACAAAACTCTGAATAACCATTTTGTACATGTGTGGGGATTTTCTTTTCACAAGTAATGGGGCACTCAGRCAGAACTGTTTAATGCCTTAACTCCCCTGAATGTGTAATAAGGGAATTATTAGATGAGTATTCTGCTGGTCTCCTGGAAAGCTTAAAAATAACCAAAAAGACATCCCTATGGATCTTTTCCTGTAGGTCTTTGGCAGAATGCATGGTAAGACACTCCATGAAGAAGTGTGTTTCTTTATGGCAGGCAAAAGCAAAATTTAAATTAGTCGTTGCAAATTCTTATTTGATTCTAATGTCATTCATCAGGTATTTACATAACAGGAGTTTGTTTAATTCTGTTTTGCTTTTTTTTTCCTCCCAAGTTCAAGCAGTACATTTTAGCTGTATTTTGGCTGCAGTTAGTCTGACCTTTGCTTTGGAAATTGCTGGCATAGATTTGACCAAATGTGTTTGGATGGAGACAACTTGGTCCTTTAATTTAATTAAATTTCTCTACTTTTTTCTCCTTTCAATCAAGTATAATTTAAATTGTGCACAGAATCTTAGTTTCATGCAGCAGTGAGAAAGCAAATCTTTTTACGAGCAATTTGTTTAAACAAATCTGATACTGCAGTGTTAATAAAACAAGTTGGGGACAGAATGAGAACAGCTTCATGTTTAGTATTTTTGAAAACATGTTGTACATTTAAGGAATACTAAAACTTCTTAAAGATAGTTTGTCAGCTGTGTTACTTTATACTACATACTCTTTAACTGGCACAACCCCAAGCATATTGCTGATAAAGCACAATAGCTGAAATCATTATGCCACTAACACACTTACAATGTTGGACTAAGCAGGCTGATTTCTATTATTAGCATTTGCCTTTTGATGCAAAATAATAACTCAGAAAATAATTTAGTGCTATAGAAAAAAATGAACCAATCTCATCTGTGGCGTAATTCCAGTGAATATACAGGAGGAAGATTTTGGACCAATGCAATTCATCAACTGAAACTGTTGTATTATGTATATTCACTTAAGTGACAATGACTTTATTTTGAAAAGTGATGACGCAGCACCAACTAAGCAAAAAAAAAAATGTACACAGCAGAAAGCACGATTACCTGAGGTGCTTCTTGAAGCTTCAAGTCAATCTTCTTTAGGAGTAGTTGACATTACAATGCAGATTTTTCTGGTATTTTGCTCTTTGTAAAACAAAACTGCTTTACAGGGAGGGGAGTGGTTTTGAAGACTTATATGCTCTAATACATTATCATTCTGCTGTACTGTAACAATCTTACCTGTTGCTGTTCTGCTAAGCTTTGGGTTCCCTGTTAAAGCCTGAGTGTGAWTTAGTCTTCCTACTCCTACATTTGAACTGGATTATTCATTTTTGTTCAATGCTGAGAAAAGGTAAGCGCAAGCATACATACTTCTGCATCCCAATATCTATGACAGCAGTCATTTTGTCTCCAGTTAATCATCTAGGGTCACAGTTACCTCCTTGCCTCCCATTTTTAAGGAGCAGAAGTGATTTGTGAGCAGCATTCTCCATGYTGACACAATTCAATTGCAAAGCTATTGGCTTCCCCTACAACCTAGGAATCATCAACAAGATAAGCAGGTAGCATAACCAAGACTGAAAGGTTGTTCTTACAATACACTTAATTCCCTTGTGCACACACATAGCCAATCCCAGTCTACCCTTTACAACTAAAAAAGAAGAAAAGGATTAGTCAAATACACATATCCTTGTATTAGAAAATAAGGCATGAATGTTATAGCTAGCAGAAATAAATTCCATGAATAGCACTGAACATTTCTTAAAGCATAGAATATTTAATATTATTTATGTTAAACAACCAAAATGAAGTTTAAAAAGAAATGGAAAATTAGAAGCTATTCATTTATAGCATTAAACAGCATCAAATGTACTGCAGGCACTTCAATTTTGAATGGGGGGGGAACTGAAAAAAAGTAAAATCTGAACACTTATGATTTGTCATGCTCAGAAAAATTCTTAATAAATACATGAAATTTTGTTGCTTTTGACATAGATTTAGAAAGAAAGGTCTATCTACAAGAGTGAATAGAACAATAATTAARCTTATTACTGTGTCAGAAATTTTCTACTTTTCATGCTATTGATTAACTGCTGGCAAAATTTAGTTTACATGTCTTGCATTTTTAGCAGTGATCTATGTCTACTGCCCTCTGRACAGTCTGGATCTCTTAAATTACATCTACTGACTAAGAATTTTAGTAACTATTAAAGTGATTGATATTTTTGTATAATTAGGGGTTGAATACAAAGTTGGGGTACTTCAGTGTTTAGTATCAAAAGCTGTCTATAAGTGTACATCAAAAGAAAGAAGTCTTCTTCAGAATTGAAAGTATGTGAGCAAAAACTATACCAACTCCCCCCCCCCTTTTTTTTTTTTTTTTTTTTTAACAAAACAGAAGCTTCCTGGTGGGATTTTAAAAAATTCTTCATAGAGGGATATAGTCAGGACATTCTTTACATTCTGAATGGGAAGGTAATCCAATGTATATGTGTGAGTGAGAAATGGCGTGGGAGGGATAAATCTTTTAACACAGATTACGACTTATATAAGGATATATTATATTACACAAACTTGCTAAAGATACGTAAGAAAATTGCATTGAAGGCTGGAGTCTTAATATCTATATTCTGCTATAGTAAGCCAAGTAATAAGCCAACTGAACCCCAAATACAGAAAGGGTAGGAATACTGGAATCAGATTTTACACTACATCTTTCCAAAGTGAAATGTCATCCTGTTTTGCAGTAAAATATAGGTTTGCCTTTAATAAATTTGGAATAAAAATTAAGAAAAAATTGGTTTTGAAACACACATCCCAAGCTATTTGCCTTTATTTAGGTGTGAAATAACAATTCTTTTACTTTTTTTTTTCTTTTGGATAAATTATTTCTGTGTAAATTTTTGAGCAATCTTCTGGTAAATTATCAGAGATAGAAGCACTGTACTATAATTGCTATTGATTTGATTTCATAATCCATAGTAGTTCAGTGTGTAGTCGTGGAGAAAGCCACAGTAGACAGTGATAACAGGATAGAAAATAGACCATATTAAGTATAGAAAGCAGACGCAGGGAAAGGGAGGTAAGAAAGGATGAAAAGGTTGAAAGAGAGTCTCCAATCAATGCTAARAAGATGTGATAGCAAGGGCTCTGTCTGATGACAGTTTTGACTGGGATTTCCACAGCACAATGAAACTTGAGAGAAGCAAAAGTTCTGATACAATAGTTTTGCTACTTGATGTATATTTTAGAAGGTCATTATAGAACCTGAACCATCATAAATATTAAAATCATAAGGAAATAATATGCTGAGACAATGGAAACAACAGAAGGCTAGATTAGAGTGATCCTTCAACGCCACGAGTACTGCTGAGCAATATAGCCAACATAAATTCCRGCGCTTTGGAAGGAATGTATCCATGTCAATAATCTCATTTCTAATGGAAAAAACCTGTCTTAACATGTGCAACTGCCGAACAAGCATTACAGTTCACTATTCCATCTCTAACAGGATGACCGAATCGCACAGGACTACGATTTATAAATTTTACTTCTTTGCTGGGTAACCAAGAAAGCTTCCCCATTACAAGCCTGTTCTTGAGAAAGAACYGTGTACAAGGTAAAGGATGCAGGAGCACAGATCAGCTCACATATAAAGCAGCATCATGAAATGCTCCGTAAAAAATGTTTATTACATATAAATCTGTACAGGTGTCTGTGCATCTGTGCATCTCATCAGTTTTACTCATTTACTGTCAGTTGGGCAGCTTCAACAGCAAGCAGTCATTAAATGAACATCATTGCTTACAGTTCACCCAGTATTTTTCCATCTGTGGACTGGCTGAGAACTGCTAACAGAAGCATTTGCTACTGAAGATTTGTTACTCAGGTTGTACAGATCAGACTGATTAGCTGAACAAGCTTAGGAGAATTGTTTCTGGAATGGAAAACTATAATTCATGTCAGAATGCTTATAAAAACATAGCATTTCTCTATATGGCACAATATAATGTTTGAGGAAAAACAATGCACAAGCTAATTCCAAAAAAATAAATGGCCTGGTTATCTGAAGACTACTTAATACTATAGCTGCAGTAACAGGACTGTCTGCCTAGGCTAATTTAGCCCACTGAGATTTTGCCATGAGGATATTTTCAACATTTTAGAATTCTCATGGGGGAAACAAACACTTCCAGCAATTAAGCAAGATTAGGAAATACTCAAATAATTTAAGCCTAAATGACAGTTTGTGTAGCCCTAGCTCTGAAGGTTAAAATGATTATTTGACTCCTGACAAGCCACACCTGCATAACTCCACTCATGTGGCACACGAGGCATGCTGGAGTTATTCTTACTTTGTAAAATGTCCTTTGGAAGATCACGAGTGGTGCATCCCTATGAGTAAGAAGTGCAGCAAAAGGGGCAGGAGACCTGCACAGGTGAGCAAGGAGCTCTTGGCCAAATTCAGGCAGAAGAAGAAAATACACAGAATGTGGAAGAGGGGACAGGCGACTTGGGAGAATTRCAGGAATGCAGTCAGAGTATGTAGAGATGCAGCGAGGAAGGCTAAGGCCCAGCTGGAATTGAGTCTGGCAAGGSATGTCAAGGACAACAGGAAGGGCTTCTTCAAATACATCAGCAGCAAGAGGAGGACTAGGGAAAATGTGGACACGCTACTGAATGGGGCGGGGGCCTGGTGACAAGGGATACAGAGAAGGCAGAATTACTGAATGCCTTCTTTGCTTCAGTCTTCACTGCTAAGGGCAGCCCCCAGGAATCCTGGAACCTAGACGTGAGGGAGAAAGTCCAGAGAAGGGAAGACTTTCTTTGGTTGAGGAGGATAGGGTTAGAGACCTTCTGGGCATGCTAGACATCCACACATCCTTGGGCCCTGATGGGATGCACCCACRGGTACTGAGGGAGCTGGCGGATGTTGTTGACAAGCCGCTCTCCATCATCTTTGAAAGGTCCTGGAGAACTGGAGAGGTGCCTGAGGACTGGAAGAAAGCCAGTGTCACTCCAGTCTTCAAAAAGGGCAAGGAGGAGGACCCAGGCAACTAGAGGCCAGTCAGCCTCACCTCCATCCCTGGAAAGGGGATGGAACAGCTCATCCTGGATGTCATCTCCAGATATACGGAGGAAAAGAAGGTGATCAGGAGTAGTCAACATGGATTCAGCAAGGGGAAATCATGCTTAACCAACCTGATAGCCTTSTSTGATGGCATGAGTGGCTGGGTAGRTGAGGGGAGAGCAGTGGACGCTGTGTACCTTAACTTCAGCAAGGCTTTTGACACTGTCTCCCTTACCATCCTCCTAGAGAAGCTCAGGAAGTGTGGGTTAGAYGAGTGGAGAGTGAGGTGGATTGAGAACTGGCTGAAAGGCAGAGCTCAGAGGGTCATCATCGGTGGCATGGAGTCTAGTTGGAGGCCTGTGGCTAGTGGTGTCCCCCAGGGCTCAGTACTCGGTCCCATCCTGTTCAACTTTTTCATCAATGACCTGGATGAGRGGACAGAGTGCCTCCTCAGCAAGTTTGCTGATGATGCCAAGCTGGGAGGAGTGGCTGACACACCTGAGGGCTGTGCTGCCACTCGGAGAGACCTGGCCAGGCTGGAGAGCTGGTCAGAGAGGAACCTTGTGAGGTTCAASAAGGGCAAGTGCAGAGTCCTGCACCTAGGGAAAAATAACCCTAGGTACCAGTACAAGCTGGGGGCTGACCTKCTGGAGGGAAGCTCTGCAGAGAAAGACCTGGGAGTGCTGGTGGATGACAGATTAACCATGAGCCAGCAATGTGCCCTTGTGGCCAAGAAGGCCAATGGTCTCCCGGGGTGCATTGGGAAGAGTGTTGCCAG
>NW_028186867.1:9068386-9095610 GCF_003343005.1 Rhea americana | reverse complement strand
TTGAGCAGGGAGGTTGGACTAGATGATCTCCAGAGGTCCCTTCCAACCTTACTGATTCTAGGATTCTACGATTCTRTGAAATGCACTATAAGTTTATGAGCATAGGAACACAGAATAGGAATGTACCATAGAAGCTACTGAAACCTGWCTGTTGAAATGACATGTTTAGATAGAGTCACAGTTCCATCTGCTAAGAGAACTAAGAGAATCAGGTTCTTAAACCAAGGTTCCTCAGTCAAAGACTGTTAGAATCACTGTTTTTCCTACTGTACTAAAATCATTTTTTATGTAAAAGTCATGACTTCCAGTTTTCAACTGTAATATTCATATGCCTAGAGCACTTCTATGAGCACAAATTGCTTCGATGCTTGTAGAAGATGCACACAGTAGTATAAATACAGGCAATGCCCACCCAGGTAAACAGTACAGTGCAGTAAACAGTGCCTTTCTGAAGACATCAGGAACCTCAGTTTTGACTTTTTTACCATGGAATGGAAACACCAGTTTTTGAGAGTTAGTTTTAGATACTAACTAAAATGCATCTGATACAGGAATGTAGGTGGAGAAAGGAAAAAAAAAAACAAAGTAATTTCCAGAATCTACAGACAATGCAAACTGTTTGATATATTTTGGGTAAGCATCTCCCAATTAACTTCAGCACTAAAATGATCCAAGATTCATCACCTCACTGAATGCAACAGTCATCCAGGTGGGTAGATAGTGAAAGTTGACAGATCAAATCTTGCAAATCAAGATCTTCTTGATTAGATCATTTTAGTGTTTATACACGTATCCTTAAGTAGTCAAGCTGTTGGCAATGTTTGACCAGGTCTACCTCAAAACGCAAATGAGTGCAAAAGAGAATTTTTTTTAGACATGACAGGTTTACTGCAACAGAAATAAAGGAAACTTCTCTTGAATCCACTTGCCTTATCTATACTCCTACTGAGACCTCCATTTGAAATGTCCTCTAAGTTAAAGCTATTACAAGTACAATACAAAAAAAGTACATCCTTTAGAGTTTGGTAGCCATATTTCAGGTGTGGAGAAGTTGTATTACTGGACTTTTTTGTAATTATTTGAARTTTAAAAAGGGGGTTGAGATGCCCAATACTGTAAGACAGTGATTTGAACAAGATATTGAGAGCCAAGAACTTCCAAATTTTACCACAGTTTTTGTTATGATTCATTTTGTTTTACCAGGCAAATCACTTACGCCAGCATCTTCCTGAATTGAATATTTAGAGCTAGGCATTTCAATATATTTTTAAGAACATACATAAGTGGTTTCACGCCTATCATTTGTAATATGTAGTAAAGTAAATAAGAACTACTAATTAAACATTAAAACATTACTGAACATTTTGTGAAGAAAACTCTGAGATGTCAATTATTAAAATCGTAAGTTGTGAAAGGTGCTATCTTTAGGGAAATCTGGATGATAAAAATGATAATATTTTTATCAGTATTAACTGCTTTTGAACTCTGTAAGCAATAACATTATTTTTGTTACTTTATCTACTAAAACAGTGACTATTTCTAAAGTAAGCAATTTAGAAAAACCTCTCTTCTGTCATGGACAATGAAGTACCAAATGTTGATCTACATGTGTTTGTTCACTAGCATCCCCTCCCCRAAAAAACACTATGCAGACAGTGCAACTCTCTACAAAAATATAAAACAATGGGACAATTATTTACTATTATGTCTCAATAATATGTGGATCAAGAGATTTCAATATATCCCATTGCAGATGCAACACACAGGGTGGATACTTGCACTGTTGCCACTCTCTACAAAGTGACAAAACATTTAAGTAATATGACTGAGCTTTAGCTAGCCAGTGAGGTCTCATTGGGATGAGGAGGAATGATGAATCATGACATTTTTCAGATAACTTCCTTTTCCAACATTCTTAGATTTACTTACTATTGAAATACTGCTAGAAACATCTACCAGAGCTCTGGGAACACAGCTGGTAAGTAAAACAGCTACAAAATAAAGGACTACCCACTTCTGTAACTGTATCTCCTACTCTCTCCTCCAATGGAAGAAAAAATGAATTCTATAGTATATACAAGAGGTCTGATAGTAGACTGAAGAAATTTAGCTACTACTCATTTCACAAAGCCTGTATAACTTGCTGCTTCCAGTCACTTATGGCTAAATCAAGTTATTCCAAATTCATGTCAAGAATGCCTTCTGCTGGACTACAGAAGCTCTGTTCAGAGTRAAACACCTTTAGACCAGAGCTCAGCATAAAAAGGAAAGGTACAGGAAACAAACTCTGATTCTGGAGTCATATAAGTTACACAAGAATTTCAATTTTTTACAAGTTTCTAGTCCTCACAGTTGCAGAAATAAACTCAAAAACTCCCACTGCTCAAAAATCCATAAAATAATAAAATGCCTCATACACTGTTTCTAATATCTGACAAGTTCTAATACTATCCAGCTTTGTTATCAGTTTCAAGATGCAATGGCCATCATTAGAAATCTCCCCGGCAGATGGCCGTAAAACAAAGCACTGCCACTCTTTGACTCAACATCGTGTCTTCTGATAGATGATTCCAATCTAGCCCAACTTCAGCTCCAACGCTGACTCTGTAATTTATCAATGAATATAGACTACATGTTGCCCCAATTCTGTGCTGCAGTCTTGAAGATTAACGTCCCATTATCAATACGATTTAGAGCTTGATTCAAAAACTTACCGAAGACAATAAAACAGCTCTCAAAGACAAATATTAYGATTTGGCATTTCTACGTTCTCAACCATTCTGCAATGCTGAGGATCACACAGCATTGATAAAATACATTTTACTCAATTAAGATGTTTAAACCCAAAATTGCATTATTAAAACTCAAAAAACAAATTTAAAATACTAAAAAATCTGAATAACGAGAGCTTTCCTATACATTAGTACTATCACACATAGCATCTACGAAGATACTATGCAAACCATTTTCCTCAAAACTTCTGATGACCAGGGTTCTCCAGTCTTGACATCTGGAGACAGCTCAGGACTGATAAGCTCAGAGCTTCAGATCCCTCCAGACGCTTCTTTTCAAGGATCTGCTGCTGTTCATTTGATCTCATTCTGTATTTTAATACCCAGGTGAAATTTACCACTGTCTCAGCGTTGGAGGCAAAGGCTGTCAGCAGCGCAGAATGCAGCTACTTCATTTTCAACCCGCGCACAGGAATCAGTCAAAGAGGAAAGAAGAAAATTGAACGAACGTGCACAGAGAAAAAGTATGAGGCAGACTACATTATAAGGGCTGAAAGAACAACAAAGAATCTGCAGAATAAAGTGAGGGAGTTTTTGATAGAAATACAGATCTTCAAGATGGTAATAACACTGACTAAATCAGCTAATATAGTCACTTAATGATTTGAAATTGCTTCTTCCTAAATACATCTGTTGGTACATAGTTTACAAAGGGAGATTTCCACTACTTCACTGTAAATCTGCTCTGCAGTCTAACATATCCCACTGACAAGATTTCTCTCACACTTATTCTAAACCACTGCCATATAAATTATTTGTATAATACATAAGTATTATCTGCCTGAGTGACTCTGAATTGCTCTTTTTCTTCTCAATATTTGTACACTACAAGCATAGATTAACTCATGATTAGGGTGACAAATTATAGTGTATCAGCTGATCACAGTAACTATTCTTGTGCTTGATCTGATGCCACAGAAAACCTAAGTAAATTTGTCATTTTTTCACTGAGAAATATACCACTTCTAATTAATTACTAAGAATTCCTTTAACTTTCTTTTCTGATCTTCCTACAGAATATTCACTTGTTTTTAAAATTTACAATAAAAAAGTTTATGTGACATAATACAAAATGACAGTTAATACTGTATGTAAGAGTGATGTTGCACTAGAATAAGCCAAGTATAAAAACAGTGTAAGGGAGAAATAAGGCTATACTCTAGATGTATTTGACATTTATTGAATTGTATTTTTAAACTGACCAAGAATCTTGAAAACTTCATCCAGTAAACTTTTTCATGAATAAATAGTTTACAAACCATTTCCTTCCCAATTGTAATATCCAGTCAGAAAAATATATTTTACTTTATCTACTTCTATTTAGCAAACCACTTAATGCTAGGAATGCATTTAATTCTGTTGACCATGCTATGCCTCACAGCAATGCAGAATCAATGCCTTAAAATATCACTACCACTTTTAACAATTTTGGAAAATCTGTTCCACTGTTTTCCATCCTCTCTGTATTGCTGTGGTGTTACMACACTATAAACCAGGCAGAACTGACTCCCATTAAGCGTGACTGGCGCTGAGCMGACTTGGCCAGCATTCTGTCATTATCTAGATGTTTCTCAATAGATAAACCAAAAGAAGATACCTGCAGCCAGAATATAAATTCTGGGCTTTAGGGCTCACTGTATCAGAGGCTAAGCATGTTTCAGTAGTGCAAAGAATACTGACAATGTTGACCTAAAGAACATATGATATTTCTTATATTTTTATGTCCCACCCTCTTTGTAGTTGGCAATTTCTTTCTGAAGAGGGTACAGTGGGCAGTGCTCTTAGGAAGAGGGGAAAGGTGTTAAAGACCAAAATGGTTATAATATCACATAATCTGCAGTAAGTGGCACTGATCTCCCCTCTCCAGTGAGTCCTCAAGGAATCCTCACTGTCAGGAGAAGTCCTTCACCTCCTCACCTATGCAGCTCAAGCCAAAGGAAGTGATCAGCTCTGTCAGTAATTTATCAAAAGCACTAATTGCAAGACTGAAGTAATCTCACTTTGATTTAATACACTTACTCCAGGGGACAGTAAGTATTTCAAGCTCTATCTAATTTCTGAGGAAAGCAGTAAATTTAGGATGAAAGGAAGAGTAATTTTTTTCCTGACTATACAGTTCTCTGCTTCTCCATAATACAGAAAATAATAAAAATAGCAAGATAACTTTATCTTTTAAAATAGCTTTTATTCCCAAATGGTGAAGCTCCATTTGCTTATACTTCAAGAACATGAAAAAAACATTTAAGGCAAAGTGAAGAATTCTGGTCAAAAATCAGCCAAACTTCTAAAGTAAGTCAAAGAATTAGGAATTCATGATTGTAATTAAGGTAGTGACTACCATATTCTTTACAATGGAGAAATTATTTTTAATTAAGAGAGCAGAAAATCTACATGGAGCCTCCACAGAATCTTTGGATAGCTCTGGGAGTTTGTAAGTAATTCACAGTATGTTTAGAGGGTTTTTCCTCTGGTGGCTCCTCTGCTGCATTATGATATGCACTATATATAACTATAGTACTAGAACTGGTAACAAAACTTCATTGATACTAGCATTATAAATTTATTATTAACTCTCCAAGTATGAAAGACTACTTAAAATAATTGAGAGAAGGGAGATGGTTAGAATTGCTACTACTTTTATCAGATTCTTCAGTAAAAATGAAAAACTATACCTTAGGGTTTTAACCGCAGCATGTTAATAGGTAGAAGTCTACAGCTGCTTTTGAAATCTTCAAATATAACAGTGAAATTGTACGAAAGAAAAAAAGAATCAAAGGCAGTTCAGTACCACTTCTCCACAATTTGCTTATACTTATCTAATGAATTATTAAAAATATTCAGCAACTCCAGTAAAAGGAAATCTATATCAAAACCAGATTTTCTATCCTACAATCTTATCCAAGCGAGTTCTTGGAAAAAAATTCTCACAGTAGGAATGCAACTGGGAGTTAATTCTATTAGGCTTAAACGCCTGAAGCAAGGATACTCTTTAAAGAGTATTTTTTAATGAGGTACCTGAACAAAACAATACTCAACAAATGTTGAGCGAAATACTACAAAATTTAGCGTTGCTTCCTTTGTTATTCCACTCTGAGAACACAGAATTATCCAYGGTTTTACCTTTCTAAAATGTTAATTGGATTTGCAGAAGACTGAGTGTAATATGGGACTGTACCTTGGAGGCAAATGCCTACCTTATGAGGAGAAATAGCTCATTCATTACAAAAATACCTGTGAGTGGTTCAAGCAGAAACCTTATCTGAACAAAAAGTAAAATGCCATTTTGAAAGATTCAGTGACAACAGTATTTACAAGAGGTGATGAAACAATTTAGGTAAAATATTCAAAGTTCTTGTTTATTTGTAAAATTATGAAATACCTTAAAGGAAAATCAGATGAAAAGTAAGGTGACTAATGCTCTATTAAGTAATCAACAAGCCACAAATAATTATGAGCTTGTCTAAGCACTATTATGTGAATACTTTTAGATTTATTTAACATTAACAAGCACAAAATACTGGTACTCACTGGTTAAGATACAGTCAAAATTAAAACAAATAATTTTTACATCAATATATTTTAGTAGCTGCTATAGAAACATGTCTATACTCAGGATTTCATCCTACCTGTTTTATTATATTCTTCTGTGAACTGATTCCAAAAATCAACACACTTGTAAAATAGTGATCCTGAGATATGTTTTGCAATTTTGATYCCAGGTAATTTAAATATATAATTTTCCCTACATAAGCAACTAATACAGTATAAGTGATGTTACTCTGACATTCAATTATTTCACATACAAGAAAAATATGCAACACCTGACAATAAAATAACCTGAAAAAAACCTGGACATTCCAGAGAGGAGTGACCGATTAGATACATAACCAAATTATCTTATTTTTTAAATGCTTAATTTTTAAATGCTTAATTCTCCAATTTTGCTTTGGCCTACTGTATTGAATCTATGCTAAGCCAGTAAAATGTAGCATAGCAGAGTCTGATCTGATTTCCATACAAGAAACAATATACGGTATCTTCAAAAAATGTTCTTCCTGAAGGCAAAATTATTTCTAAGAACCTAGCATCTGAAACACGGAACCAATTCCCAACTGATAAAAATTTCATGGTATCTCTAACTTCGGAACTGAAGTATGCTGGATAGTGGTGCATATATTGGGTCAGAGGATGATTTCAGCTAAAGAGTTATTTTTCCAGCTATGCCAGATGCATGAAGGAGAAGGAGCAGGCTAGGCCTGGGATGCATGTCAAATGTCAGCACCGAAAACAGAAAAAAGACTTCTGAGGCAGTTAATGATGTTCTTGAAAGAAGACATCTCATTGCTCGGCTCTTCTTTGTTTGTTATAAGCAGTCTCACTGCAAGTTAGTACTGTGTCTGTGACTTCAAGAAAGGCTTTCAATTTCAATTAAGATATTTATTTTCCTCCTCACTATAATTCACAGAGAAGCTATATATGTTACTGAGAATAGAAAATACATACTATCTGTGGCAGTTTAAGAGTGTAATAGAACTGATTTAAATAAATCTATGGCAAAAGTAAACAGACAAATTATGACTCAGGCAGAAGACAGTCTGTATTTTAGGGTAGTCTCTGAAGCCGAGTTGCTGCTCCAGTAGTAAGCATTCTAATGCAATGACATGGTCTTTACAAATTTGGTATCACCGCATGCACCTSGAGCTACTATAAGCATGAAGTTGAGTTTGAACTGTAAGCATGACAGCAGGATCTTGGGGACTATGATATTATCACAGTATGGCTCCAGTAATGCATCTGTCATGAGTGTCTGGGGCATTCTGTGATTTCTTTGATAACCACGGTCGTACCTAGGAATTAATAGCCCAGTATAAGTATGCATCAGTCAACAACTTTTAAAATCACAGTGTAGACAAARCATACTTAGGCTCCCCTCCAGTTCAACCAGCTTACCATATATTTAAGCATGTATTACTTTACCTGTACACACACTGCTAGCTTGTATAACCAGTCATAACACTACACCTCCTATCTTAGACTTCATCAGGCAAAAGACAGTAACACTCCTCTGCCYTTGTCCGTAATTCCTGTGGTCTGCATAACCAAATGCAGATGGAATCTATGCTAGAGTCTGACAACTCCAAGATTCTTCACAAATATATTTAAAGAGGGATGGAGAATGCACTGGAGATAGGCACTTCTGACATTTCTTGCACCATCTGATCAGCATCTTTTGCTATAATAAAGTCTTGCAATGTCTTGAAATAATCCACTAGAGATGATTCTCAGCAGTTCATCACATTACAACAGAATGAGAAAATTCTTGTCAGGATTAGCTTCTGCCTTTGTCTGCCTGCTTGCTSTTCTCCTCTTGTTCTTCACCTTATCTTCAGCTACACTAAATGACACATCCGGAAGAAATCTGTACTGGTTCTAAGGTAGATAACAGTGAAGAAGTTACCGGAGTGAAGGATGTAAAGAAGTACATACTTAGAAGTTAAGACTGTGTGTCATGTGAGTGCAGTGGGAGTCACAGGCTGTGCCTAGTCCGAGACACTTGGGAGCTCTTCCCAGCTCCAGAATAAGGGTCTCTGGGTGCATGTCTCAAGAATGCCCTGACCATAGGTCAGAACAAGACTGAATGTGCTCCTTCCCTAGCCTTAGCCCATGCACTTGCTCCCTACACAGGCATCGTGGCTTCTCCTGGAAGAAAACACAAATGCCCAGCCAGAGAAAAAAGCATACAGCTCTCTTGCTTGGACAGTCAGAGACCAGGACTCTGGGAGACACCAGACAGCATACRGACAAAGCTATAGACATATATGTCTCACCTTAAAAAAAAAAGAGGAGGGGGGGGAAGAAAAGCCACCAAATGACTTCCTCTTTCCTCCAATTATCATATTTTTCCACATTTGAATTAATCAAGTAATAATTACATTGCCCATCTAAGGACAAAATTTAGTCCCAAGCTATAAGCAGTCTTCCATCCTAGATTTGATGATGACTTAGTTCTGAAATGTCATYTTATTGGAAAGAGAGGAATCACAAATTCCTGAGAAAACACTACATCTGCTCTGCATAAGTCCTATGCAAGTCCTACTCTGCATAAAAAATACAGATTTTAACAGGTTTCAAAACATATTACAGTTTCTCATTTTAAAGTTCACTGAAGTCATCAGAAACTTTCACCCCAGGGAACACAAAATCCTATACTTTGTATCATAGAATTCAATATTGTAGGCAAAAGGAACTTGAATAAAGTAATCTCAGACATAAATTATTCCATGACTGAATATTCAAAAATATTTGGATTTCCTCTTCCTGAATTAGTAATAATTTAATTCAAACACTAACACAGAAGGATTTTTGAGAACCAGTGCAATTTCAAGGACACAAACTGCTGCTTTGAGATCTCTGAACTGAAATGGTTTAGAGGAGAGTTTAGGGTCTTCCCTTTACACTAAAAGACAAACAAGCAATGTTTCTTATGTTTGCAAATTAAAGTTTTCCAGCATTCACAGGAAATGCTGGTGAAAKCAAGCACTTCTAGTAATCGAAATGAGTCCGAGGAGGTAGATTTCACTGTAGTGTCAGTATTTAACACTGGACAGCTTTAGGAAATTAATTCAGTGACTGTAACTAATGACTATGACGATGTGTGTTATAACAATATGTTATAAATAGAATAACTTGTATAAACAAACATGACCAACAACTATATATACAGGTATCCTTCATCCAGGAGCATTTTGGCTAAATAAGCACAATCATTTGTTAACATCCCTTAAGAAACCAACCGTAACTATGGATATTCCTGAACTGAGAATCAGGAAGGCTGGGAGAGTTTACCAGGGAAGTATCATTGTTTAACACTATTCTTTAATCACCTGATACTGGCCACAATCAGAGTTATGACACTAAGCTAAGAGACATTTGGTYTGAGCTGATATAGCAATTCTTCTATTGTCTATCACTACTTCTCTTAAACATAAGCAGAAAAATGAGAATAAAGATGAACATATCACTTTGGAATGAGTTGCTAATTAAGTGAGGACTTAATAACATATCACATGGAGATGTGATGCAGTATGTCAAAATGAAACAACAATTCATTCTAAAAATGKAAATTCGCCTGACCTTGGGTTATCTACATTGCAGTTTAGATAAGGAATGTGCTTTTTAAGTGAATCTCCCAATTGTCCTCTCTGTTTTGGAGCATGTAAACTTTAATCCTTTTGGATAGACCCAAACCAGAGATGCTATCCAGAAGCACACCTAAAGCTCCAACCACATATCATTACACCGTCCACAGAACCAAACTATAACCACTACTACAAAGTAAACTCCCACCAAAAGCATTTAATAT
Source organism: Rhea americana (assembly GCF_003343005.1). Classification (NCBI taxonomy): domain Eukaryota; kingdom Metazoa; phylum Chordata; class Aves; order Rheiformes; family Rheidae; genus Rhea; species Rhea americana. The sequence continues at coordinate 9,085,455 of NW_028186867.1, read as the reverse complement.
GGACATCAGGCACTCAGGACCAACTGCCTCATTCTGCAGATCTACACCTATTGGGCTGCACCGTAACAGCCTTTGTGACCAAAAATTGGACTGGATCTCAGGCAAAGATGATCTGTCACTGGTCTGCTGAATAAGCTCATACATGCTTCCTCTCTTCTCTGTGACTCCTTGTAATAATAATATTTACTTCCTCTCTACAGAGCTTTGAGAGTTACCAATAAAAAGCATTATTTCAATGGCTACTTCAAATGTGTGCTAATATTAAATTCTAGTAATCAATTCACTTACAAACTTCCAGCATTACACATTAGTTTTGTAAACTATCTATCCTGCATCCACATAGCACCTGTCAAAGAGACTTCATTCCAAAGGAGAAGCATTTGTGTTGAACCCAAATTGCTTTAGACCTTCTAGACCACAGTAGCGGTTCAAATGTCAGCCCACAGAGAACGCAAGTAGATCTGATTAGTTTAGTACGGGGAAGGCATTCTTTTAATGGAAATCTTAGATTGCTGCTGTAAATGGTAATCTTAGATTGCTCTTTTCTCCATTGCCATGYTTTCAAAATAGACAGTTTCCCACATTTGTTAACAAAGCCTGCAAAGTAATTCTACATAGCATTAAAAATAATTACCTGCCCTAATTAGTCAGAGCCTCAGACAAATTTTTATCTGCATTGACTTTATCATCGCTTTCTCTTTCCTCTCTCATGCATGCTGAGTATCAAATATTTCTTTGAAGCATTGCAAGGGAAGTGGAAGAAAAGTTCATACCATATTAAGGCTTTAACATTGAAAAAGATAAAAAGTGTAAGGATGATGGAATCAACGCAGAGGCCGAGCAAAGCCAACTGGACACCATACCACACAGGGGCAGTTTGCCAGTGCATAATTAGAGATACATCTGAGGCCCAAAAGTCTCAAGTCATGTATTTGCTTCAGAAGAAAAATCCCTCTAGAAAAGCCAAAACTAGAGCCGCAGCCTTTTGCACAGAAAACTATGGAAAGTTTTATTAACTTCTGATTTAATTCCAGCTGAGAATTCACCTTAATTCAAAAGTTTGACTGGTATGACTTGGTGGAGACTTTTTAATATGCCTCAGTGCAGTACAATCAGTAACATCTGGTACCAAAAAAAGATAAGTTTATTAGGCCTATAGGTCATGATGTATGTTCCTCAAAGAGACTCTAAGTCTGTGTCTATACCAGTGAATTAAACATGACTAGAATATTAAATATACTCTCTGGCACTGAGGCCATCTGGCAAGAACCTCTTAAGTCCATACTATATAAGCTTCTCATCCTCCAGAAAAGGGTTGCTGTAGGCTAGCAGCGTATCAGAAATGTACTCGGGAATGTTTTCGGGAATGTTTTCGGGAATGGTTAAATCTACCTACATACACATAGCTTAATTGTACATATGCCTACATGTATCTGTCCTGTGCCTTTATTGTGTAGGAATAGCTGAGGGTGGTGATGGGAATACGTATACACAAAGGCAGCTATGGGAAATTCAGTTCCTTGGGATATTTTTTCATGCTCTGGCAATAACTACTGAACTGTGAAATGTTTAATAATTTCTTTGGGATGTACACTAACTCAAAATGACACTGAGACTCTGGAGATTATTGAATAATTAATAAAACAGGTTTTCTCCCCTCTTCTCGGTGTCTGATGTCCTAGCTTGTTTATTCCCACAAAACAAGAAAAAAATTGTGTTGGACCTGCTGGTAGATAATACACACTGAGCCAACCAACCTTATTTATTCGGTCTCTGTATTTTTCAACTGAGGATTTTGCTTTAAAAGAATTAATAAAGCAATGTTTTGAAAATGTACCAATCAGACTTCCATCAGGTAGTGTTTACAGTCAAAACAGCTGAAGGGAAAAACAGGAAAAGTTGTTTTAAATCAACTTCCTGTTCTTCTGATCCCACACTGGACTGAAGTATCTCCCCGTATGAATTGCATCAGAGTAAGAACTATCCAAATATGACACCACCAAGCCATCTGAATGTCAAAGGGACCATACTGCACAAAAATTCCATCCTCTACTTTTCTTGACAAGCTTCTCTCAATATCTTTCCTGGATAGAAAGGTGACACAAGCACCAGGGAGGTATTTCTAAAGGTACTTCTACCCAAAGGGAATCCTCAGTTTTTTATTTAGTCTGTTGCACTGAGACAACAAACAACAGCCAGACTCCAGAAAAGGATCTGGCTACTTTTGATTAAAGGAGTCCCTTTTCACTCACAAAAAAATTATGGAGCAGTGTTAGACAATATATCATCATGATTCACAACTGGAATTACAGTTGGGAATTACAGTTGCTGGCTACTAAAACGAACTCTTGGTAAACAACAAAGATAAGCCAGAGACTAATTAATAAAAAAGGCCAAATTTTGGAAGTACATTAGCATTTCAGAATTCCAATATTCTTGTAAAGTTAAGGAGTACATGAAACAGTTTCATCTGTATGAAGATGAACTGAATACCAGTTGCAACTTTACTAAGTGTTACGCTGTTTTTAGAAACAATGGGAAGGCAGAATTGGACCTAGAACTTATACAGATTGTAAAACATCACAAGCAGTATCTGAAAATGATCTATTTTTTCTAATAAATAAAGATGCAAAGTGTTTTCAGAATTTAGTCTTGTAAKTACATACAAACTCTTCTGTTTTAAACATGCTTCGTGCAATACTCACAGTGCTGTGGCCCCAGTTTTTCCAGGGACATATTTAAGATAGAACGCATGACCACTTTTTCCCCCTCAAAGCACCTACAAATTCAGTTTATGACACCAAACTACTTTAAAATTCTAGTTGCGGTGCGAAGATTTGTGTGTCGGTAGCTTTTGCACCATCACACGCAGACACAATGGGGTACGTTTGCGGTTGTGGCATCAAGATTAGTGCTGGACTGTTTTGCTTCTGTTAGCTTATGTGACAGTTGCCAGACTATGGGCCAAAATCTGTTCTCTTTGACACCACTGGAACTGCACTGTAAGTATTATTGTATGTACTAGTCAAATTTGACATTGTTTCTTTTCCCTGGAAAGGAACCTAAAATGTGTTCCTCAAAGGTCTGATATGACATAATACGCTAAAATATTCTCCTTTAGAGTTGTTTCAGTCAATCAGTATAGCGAGTGTTTTTTGGAGGAATATTTAAATATTTGTTCTTGATCAGGTGGCAACTACAACTCCTTCTGAGTAACTACCTATCTACCAATGATTTCTGTGAAAAACAATAAACATACCCTGCCCCTGCTAAGTGATGATAACCAAACAAAACTAAACTTCCACCCAGTTGCCATCTTACACTCATCTRAAATTTGAGCAAACCCTCCTTCCCCCCTTCTCTATATTTTCTAACTCTATTAGAAAGATTCACAATTTATAGCATGGCAAAATACAGCAAAAGCACGGGCACAAATGAACCGAACCATTTTTTCATACAGCTGTGACTGGTAAAGTCTTTTAAAGGTATTTGTCCCTTTTTTGTATTTATTTATACAATCATATAAATGTGTGTTATTCCAAGTCAAAATAAATAAGCAAATAAGCCATACAGTAACARTATCATCAAAAATAAGCAGTTTTCAAAAAAATAAATAAGCCTGTACTAAAAGCCACAGTACACCGTGTCTTTTTAGTCTGGAAAACCAGAYACAGAAAATGATTTGAAAAAGGCCAAGCAATGAGGCATGGAAGCCAACCATAGGGAAGGGCATCTTGAAGAACATGAAAAATCCTGAGTAGCAATGGTTGTGCTGCAAGAAGTGAYGGAAAAAAATCAACCTAACAAAAAGATGCCTAGAGAGTAAAAGTATGAAGGGACATATAGCAAGGGACAACAAGGAGGAAAAGATGGAAGCATACTGCTAGTCTCAGCAGAAGCTAAGGAAAAATGATAGATGACCACAATTCAATGATAGATTGAAAAGCAACACGGACACTTTCATCCTTTGATTGCCTTCATCAGCGTCACATCTAGTCAATTCTTTACATTCATTATTTCTATATATSTAAAGATTTATCATTCATCTTTGAAAGATAGTATTTCACTTTGTGTCCTCTAGAAGCAATTAACTATATCCATCTTCTAAATCTTCAGCACTGTTACTGCATTATTGCTGTATTTTAATTGAATTCCTCAGAAGTGATCTGCCATTAATGATACATTTATCATAACATTTTATTTCAGGTCTACTTTGGTTTTATCATCATGAAGGAGGTCACAGTAACATCAGTGTATAAAGAGACATACAGAATTCARCAACACCACAGACAGTAAGGAGCAGATGTTCAATACTGCTTTGTAAATTTTCTGATCAAACAATTTATAGTATTGGAAAGAATCTCAGAATTCATTTATTGCCATGCTATATAGTAGTAAGCACCAGCTACAGTCGAGCTTAAAACAACTAGCTAACTGGGTGCTAGTAAACAGCATTTCTCTTTAGCTTAATTCAGCAGTGTTTTATCATCTTTYCCTCAACAGATAAGAGTATTTATTTTCTTTTTTAGACTGCACACCTTAGGAAAAGGACTAGACAGTGATCAGAAAAATGCATCCTCTTGCCTTAAAGCACAATATATGTAGATAATCAAGGGTCAACAGGGAAGAGAAGGCAAAACTGCAGAAGATTCATACAGCAGTCACATGAGATTTGGTCACTTTCTTGCGATATTAAAAAATCATTTAGGAACTTTTAGAGGAAGATAGTAATAAATGATTATGACTTTTGTCTTAAAGACAGCTGTTAGCAACAGCAGCCAAATTACAAGGAATATTTATCTGAGTGGAATAATTCTTTTTGTCAGTCGAATCATTTTGCACATATAGGAACCTTTGTGCYGGCAGGTTACTAAATGACATTATACATTTGTCTCTGTGGGTAAATTAGAGGAAAAAAAGACAAACTTATAAATGAGATCCTTTTAGATGTGACTAATGAAAGAAAAGTGTAACACAGTTTAAGTGTTTGTGCTACATTATTTCTTTAGGAAGGCTAAGCAAAAGRTATCTTCTCACCAGAGGTTGGAAATGTTTTTTTTTACCGTAAGGAAACTTTGCTAACAAGATTATTTTATGCAAACTTCTGGTTTCCTTTTCCAAATGTAGGCATCAGCATGCAATTCAAAAGGCAACTCCTAACCCCACATAAATGGGTATGCCGGGAAATATATACAATTTCAACCTTGATGCAGTGCCTTACAGGCAGGTTAATAATATATGAGTATGCAACTAAAGTGGATCTGCTGGAAAGATAAGCTCATCAACTATCTTAAATGCATTTTCTAATTCACTGCCCATCCTTTACTTTGTCTCTTTTTTTCCTGTGTAAGGGGGAGGGTATAAAAAGAATTGCAGACAGATAATCAACATTTTTGAAATAGCTAATCTGTTCCCAAGCTAACTCAACCAATCTTACAGGAAAAAAAATGGAAAAAATGCCAAGGAGACACCATTTTTTGATTAACAGAAAATGAAGTATTTCTTCCTTAAAATTGATTTCCCTTAATCACCTCTCCTTCATCACACAAACACATAGGTACTGCTAACACCACCTCTCCTCACATTTCATAGGCAAAATCCCCCAATCCTCAAGGTCAGATTGCTTTCTCTGTCACAAAAAGTGAACATGAAGTCCAGTCTACCTCATCTAGGCAATTAACTTGCACCTCAGTTCTAGGTGCCTAATGTAGACTATTTAGAGGATTCAGGCACTTTCCTTAGGTTGTTGATGAAGGGAGGTAAATACTCTGGAAACCCTCTACTGAAAGATTGTATCTACCTAAACTGAAATGAAATCTGAACCTGGATTTAAATGTGCATTGACTGCTTAACATAGTTAGGATCCCACTTCAAGCTCCTTCTCTCCTCTACATTGCTAGCTATTGCTCATCCACCTGCTTTCTGCTTTGTGATTCAGCTTGACATGTAGCTTTCTAAATGTGAAAAATCACTATGTATAGGTATGAAGCCAGGGAAGACCAAGAGACAGAGCTTGTCCCTGAGGAACAAGTTCATGACAGCAGTTTCCCAATGTGCACAGAATATTTGTTCATGTATTTCCTTCAGGAACTATATTCTCAGAGAGAAGCAGAGAGCTCAGGCAGCAGGGCAGAGTCAAGAGGACATGCAGGTAGCATTCACCTCGCTTACTTTCAGYAGCCTAACAGTAGGCATTTGGCTTAAGCCATACTCCTGTAAAAAGAGGCAATGGAGGCAATGAAATGCACTTTTTGGAAATATCTATCCTAGCGAATAAAGTGGACCAGAGAGAGTTTTCTATTCTGAAGGACAAGTGGCATGGCACAGCACAGCTAGCATCTATTCAGCTGAATTTACTTATTTCACAGAACAGGGGGCTGCATCCAAACTATCTACTGGGAATGGATCTGGCCTGTGCTAAACTCCAGAGAGCACTCCRGTATTATCTAGGGGAATGCTGGACCAAAACCATTCTAACAATTTAACATATGCTGCATGCGTGCCTAAGCTCAGCTATTGAGCTCAGATATTGAAATCTTGACATTCTTCAGATCATCAGGATAGTCATAGCTCTTAAATCACCAGATCCATAGCTTACAGAGTTCTTTTGAAAACAGGATTGAGGGTCATATCTACTCTGCAAGTCCTGCAAACATATTGCTATGCAAAATTTTGACTCACTTGGGAGTTATTTTTGTTGTCCAAATAGAAAGCTTACTTAGCATGATTGGAAAATGCTGGGAAAGGTTAAGTGTCATTATATTAATAGCCCAGGAGATCAGAAGCTAAGGCACACCAGTGCTGGTGTAGAGTATCACTGTRTTATGGTTCAAAAAAGTTCATCTTCTGCATCTTGAATGAATTACAGGAGTTATTGCTTTACTTGGTACCCTCATCTTGAGTTGGTAGATTTTAAAATTAAGAAAGTCAATGCATTTTTATACAATTACTTTCAACATTAAAATTTCAGTGCATTTTAAAAGTTACAGTAGCATCAGAGACCACTGCTTATCCAATTCCCTCAGCAATGCCACCAAGAAAAGCAGTTATCTACTTAAAAAACAGCTTGTGAGTACATTTCCATTAGTTTACAATTTAGCATTCTAAGTCTGGTAGATTCAATCTCTTACTCTTCCAGACTCATTTCCCCACTGAAAGATGTGAGAGGAACTCAGCTTCCCTACATAGCCATGATCCGCTCCTGAAAGCGGAAGCCCTCAGCTCTGCACCAGCGCGGTTCCCAATACAGTGGAGGACTCTGCCCAGCAGAGCTCACATGACAAGGTAATTGCATTGCACCTACAACACTTGCTTTACACCTAAGCCATCTGATCACATGCTAATGTGATCATGCTTTAACGATGGATAAATACACACCTGAAAGGCAGATGTTAAAAAATCCCTGATGAGCTCAAGAAATGGTTGAGACTAAAGAAAATGAAGCTCTTTCTGTTAACTGGACGGTTAACAAACCATCAGAGTATAACAGTGGGGCCATTTTACATTTCAATTAAAAGATCAAAACATAAGCCATTTGTAGTCACATGGATTTGGCTTTTTTTTAAGCGTTATTCTCTGGGTCCCATATATATTTCAATTCAGGAATCACAGAATCTATCTGAAATACCTTCTATAGTTTAAAGCTCATATAGAATTTTATGTAAGTCTTAACCTGCTGCATAGTATCACTAAGTGCTGCTAAAAATCAGCTGTATATTTAGTATATTCAGCATATTCTTCYACTTAACTTCAGAAAGGTAGATCAAGGAGTAGATAAGAATAGGTGGGCCTCATCTCAGCATTAACTATCTAAAAGCTGAGTACCTACCCTAAGAGTCCTGTTCCCTTCCCCATTTCCCTGTTAGTCCATACTTTTATTAGACAGACACTTCTGGAGGGCCATTCAGCATACCTGTCTTAACTACTTGTCTTAGATCATAAAGAATTGCCTTATGGAAGTGTTTATCTCTCCGTTAGAGGGAGCCTTGATGATCCCCTCTTACACAAATGGTATTCAAGCGTCTAACTCCCACTGATTTAACTATCCCGGATCGAGCTCTGTACTGATGTAACTTCACAACTTCCAGTAACAATACTAACTGCTCCAGAGGTGTCTCTGGCTTCTCTGTATAGTGCTGTATTGTACCATGTAGACATACCCATGAACTAATGAAAATTCAACGTTCATATCAGTATAAAGAAAAAAGTCATTAACTGCTATGGAACTGCCAATTATCCAGTGTAAGCGCAGACCTCCCAGCACAGCTGTTTTACCTTCCCTCTCTGCTGTATGCAATATTACATTCATATTGCAGGTTATATCATCACAGCAACCTGCAACCAGTTTCTAACTGCTGAGAGAACAAATTATTTTGCCAAAATTATTGGTTCGAACTCATAGTAGTTAATAATAAATTAGACATGCCTAGACTTCAGGATTTTTTCTTTGCAATCCATGTAGTTATAAGAAGTGTGAAATTCAATTACAAATATTAAATGAACTCTCTTTTTGAAATGATTCTTCTTCCAGCTATTTTTTATGACTCTCTGACACAGGGGAGGAAAAATAAAGTTTTTCCTGGATAAGCTAAAACCCCTAATGGTAACTAAATATTAACTCAATCTCTTTCCCTGAAAGTTTTATTATCCTTCAGTATTGATGGATTGCACTTGACACTACCCAAGTTAAAATTCTTTATGTAATAAAATTCTGATTAAAATGAAAATTCTGAGGGAAAAGTATTTTGTTACTAAATGATCCCACTCTCTGGTGGCACTTAAAAAAAAAGTACTACTTCTGACTCAGGAAGTCTCATGTCTCAAATCACTGAAGGCCACAAGAGTATACCAGAGAAGTACTAACACATATTTCTTCTATTCTTCCCTAAGCATTCACTACCAGCCAGCATCAGTCGGGATAATGGGCTGGATGGACCTTGAGTCTGATGTGTCATGAATGTTCTAATGTTTGTATGCTCTTTTCTATGAAATATGAGCTTGCCTATGGTACCTTTATCAAATTACTAATCTTATAGTCATATGGAAAACTTATCGGAATAAGCACTACCGCATCAATAAAAACCTTCTCCATACAAATATCACTCTTTCCTTTCTCTCTCTTCTATCTTCAGAGGAATAGGAAAAAATGCTAGTCATAAGCTGGATATAAATCCTTGAAGTTTCTGTGATTTTTCAACACCTGTAAAACTCAAAAGTCAGTATACTTCTTCATCAGTTTAGCAGTCTGAAAGGCTGACAACAAAAGTAAAAATTTACTTATGGTTAAATGCACAAAAGTGCTGATCATTTATTTTACAATTTTTTTATGACTGCTGTATTCTAAAGGGCTTGCATTCAATGCCTGTGGAAATCAATACAAAGACATGAAGAACTCAACTTAGCTACACATACATTGGTACCTAATGACATATCAGATAGCCTGGCACATCCATATCAGACTGACAAATATTACAAAGGATCTACAGGAGACCCATGATATACTAGAGAATCAGCAGAAGATCAGCTAGGGTATCTAAAACCACACCGGACACATTTATGTGTGCAACTCAGTGGATCCCATACTGTCTGAAATAGTAATTGAATTATAGCACAGATTCACAGAAATATAGTGCCAGAAAAGATTTCCAGAGGTAATTTCCAGCCTTTCCAGAGGTGAAAACAACATCATTGGAAGAGGTATTTTTCTAGTCTCATCTTGAAAACCTCCAACAAAGGAGATGCTACAACAAATATAGCTAGCTGAGAATTAATCTACAGTAAATTAATTTCTTCAGGTCTTTCTCCTACTGGCTCTAAAGAGCAACTGATCATCATCCTCTTCCCACAAACTTCTTGCATTTTGAAAATTTATGTTCTCCTATATCTATTTTTCAATGCTAAACAAACCCATTTACTTTAACATTGCTCATATGCCTTGTTTTCTAATTATTTCAACTAGAAAAATTTGTTTCCCTCTCCAACTTTTTTTCTTTTTTTAATTTATGTCTGCCCTGAAAGCTCATGCAAAAAACAGTGGACACAGCATTCCTGCTAAGACCTCACTAACAGTAGATAGTGTCTGGTGTCTTGTGAATCACACTTCTGTTTATGCATCTGAGAATAAGATGTGCCTTTTCCAGCTGCATTGCACTGGTGACTTGGATTAACTTTCTGACTTGCTTTTAGACTCAGAACCAGTAACACCCCCACAATGTTTTTTTTGTTTTGTTTTGTTTTTTTTTTTGCTCTCCTGTTGCCTAGCCAATTCTCCCTCATTTCAAGCACTGGATTCTTCTGTACTTCAAAGTGTAGGACTTTGTAATACCCTCTTCCTTCTGGGCCACACTTTTTAATTTCTAAAGATCATTCTGAATTTTGATTTTGTCACCTAAAATATTTGTATTCATTCCAGTTTGATATCATCAGCAATAGTAGCTATTTCATCATCCAAGTCAGAATGATTCAACTTTGGCAGCTGGATCTGTTTGTTAATAGGCCCATTGCCACCTCCAGCAACAGTAGCTACCCTGTCTCTGCGTAAGTAGGTATTTCTTCCCTTTCACAGCCACAGTCCTCTATACCACAGCAGCCACTTTCCTCTGTACAAGCAGAAGTTTACCGTCCACTCACTTGGCCAAACAGGAGCTGTTCTTTTGTGAYACCCTCCACTACAATCACTTCTGTCTCTCAATTAGCAGAAATCATCAAAAGCACTATAACATCATGGCAGTGGGGAGATAAAGAATGAGGAGAGCAGGAGATGGGAGGGAGAGGGGCATGGTTACTGCTCTGCAGGAAAAAAACGCATGGGGCCAAGACAGATGATCAGAAGGACGTGCTTGTCACTGGCAACTAGAGGGCATGTAACCTGCTAAGAGAAACTGTCCTCCAGGAACAGTACCATTGTTTTCCTCTCCTGGCTGTTTCTTGGTGGCAGCATCAGCACACTAGTGACAATTTTTGCAGGGCTATGGTGGCCCGAGGAGATGCTACCCTGCTCGGACAATAGACTCTTGACTAGCAAGTCTGTATCTTATCAGAGAAAAGGTAGTTTGAAGTGGATGGTTGTGTGCTATAGACCTAGGAATCACTTGTTGGATCCCACGTAAAAAATCCTTAAATACCATTTTCACTTCAGTCTTTCTGACTTTATTTCTACACGCTTAGGCTGTTACTTCATGCTCATTAATTGGGCTCACATTGACAAATTATTCATTGCCATAAGAGTCCCAGGAGCACAGATTCCATAGCAGCAGCAGAGTTACTTGAGAATGAAAACCTAATTCCTTTTGTCCAGACTGCAATATATTTCCTTTTCTGATTGCAATAGTTGGATAACAATGACCTGAACATACTTTTTAAGAGTTGGAGCTAACACACTTGAAAAAGAGGTAGTCCATGCCAAAGCAGAGACTATTGGGTCATACTATACAAATGGTCTATCAACTATATATATGTTTATAACATACTACATATGATCTATCTACAGTATCTACTTAGTATGGTCTAGTAGTCTCCCTCTCTATCTAGATAAAATTGTAAAATATATAAAAATAAAAATATTTAASTATATCAAAGTAGATATCCTATTATGTACTCTTGTAATTTGTGATCAAGTTACAAGCACTGCAAGCAGATTTTCTTTTAGTTAGAAAACTTCTGTTTGCAGTAAAAATGTTTCTGTAATCACACTATTACTACAACTCAAATGATTTCTCCTTCTGAATCTTTAAAGTAAAATATGCCACATCTCAGTTATAATTTTCTGCATGAGGTAATTTGGAAATTTTGTTTGTAAAGTATGTAGAAAGTAGCTGTTTATGATAGGAAATACAGGTTAGGCTTCACCTTTCTTAAGTGTAACCAGCTGAAGACTAATCAGGTTGYCTAGGCTCTCTCCATAGCCATTCAGGAAAGATGAATACCTCCCAAAAGATGAATCCTTCCACCTTGAAAAGCAGTTGTCTAAGATATCTGYGACGAATTAGTGCCTCTCTCCTTCTACTGATTCCAGTCCTTGATGAAGAGTTTAGGCTAGAGACCTAGAGAACAATTTACTTACCTAAATACAAGTATCAGGTGCCACTTTAGATGTCCGGGATCTAAGACATCTGCCTAGGGTTGGCAGGTATGGCACAGGACCTATAGCGGATCCACACACCTCTGGAGAGGCAGCTGGAGCGAAACTGAGATACCTTAGGGCATCTACAATAGCTGAGAAGCACAATTTAGGTGTCTTCTTTATCTTAAAGTAAAAAATTCTTTAAATTCCATCAGCTAATTCACTAGAATAAGATTCAATTGTTCAAAATTTAGCACCTAGAGTCATGTCTAACATACTTGCACAGAGTATGCAGATATTTCACATGATTTATGAGAGATATGCAACTGGAAATTGTAGGGCAATTATGATACCAAGAGAACCAAAAATGACACTACGCACCTTTAGCTAAGCAACCAAAACCTGTCCTAAATCTCCAGTGGCTATAATTGCACAGTTTAGGAATCTAGCTCACATTTAGACATCTGAGTTTAGATACATCTCAGTTTAGATGCACTGAGCCCAATYCTATTTTTAGACACTTAATATAAGATGAACATCATCAACAGAAATATGGGTAATTCACCTAAAAACAAYTATTTATGCATCACTATCTAAGCTATGTAGGCGGTATTCATCCTCAGTAACAGCTTTCATTGACCTTACAGCAGCAACTAAACAGTTTGTCAGAAATATATCAAAATCACTTTGAAAATCAGCATGCACCCAATGAAGCCCATATGCCTACTTCCAGTTTTATAATGAAGCACATGTAAAAAACAAAAAACTACAGTGTTAGTATAGAACAGATTAAAACTTTTTCAGAAACAACAACTCATAAGTTTTATGGTCTGACTTTATGTCAAACTAATTTTCTGAGTACAATATTCTCAAAAACAGCAGGATAACTATATAGCCAATGATGCCTCCTGGGTTTTGTTGGTTTAATTTTATTGAAATTAGAGCCTTTGAAAAACCCTGGATYAACAGCTCTAAAGTCCCCTCTGTACACAAAGAGAATACAGACAGCAGTTTAGGAAGCAGCAACACCAGATTTTTTTCTTACMGAAGATCATATTATCCTCTGCAAAACATTACCTCTAAGGAGAAAGCTTCATTTTTGCCCTGATCCCCTTATTTTCTCCATCCACTTTTTAGATTTACCTCCCATCAACTACAAACCACATCCTAAAATGATGAGAAAATGAAAGCACAGCACCTTAGTCTTCCAGCTATAATGATGACTTTAAAAAGAGTGTTGTTTGGGGAATCAATGTATTGATTATTTAACTTCTGAAGGATAGAAAGCTATGGAAGTATTTGGGTGTTTGAAAATCACATGCCTGGAACTAATGTATTTGATTCACAGACCAAATGTTGAGCAAGAATCACAGTATAAAATTTCACAAATTATGGACACTATCAGATCAGAAAAAGACTGACAGACTACTAAAAAGCATGAGAAGTGTTTCTTTTTCAACTTACTTCCTCTAAGCAAAACACACCTCTGAAACACAGAAGTTACAAAACACAGTCCACCAAATTCATGTGAAATGATAAACTGTGAAGATGAACTTCTATAATCTGACAACAGTAATCTTCCATATTCCTTTTCTAAAAAAAAAATGTTATTTTTTCAATATTATATTGATATTATTAGTCAGCATTTTGTCTGAAGATGTCCATGAGTTTATATTTTACATGCATTTACAGCAGTTTTAAAAGCAGTTATTGGAAGTATGCTCAAAAATAGGTAGGTGGTTAAATACTAACTGGAGGCAAAATTTMTAGAATGAGCATGTGTTAATGGGAGGGCATGCACAAAGATAGAAGGGTAAGAAAGCACATATAGACATATACACAGAAGCATACATATATGTGCAGGTCATTGACAGCATGCAAGCCCTTCCTTGAAAAATGCACTTCTTACACTCAGCTTCATTAATCTATTGTGGCTACCACATATATTCAAATAATCAAAGCATAAATAAGAAAGAATATTATTTCRTAATTATATATTTTCAGTATTATGTAAACAGCATAGCTGAGTAACAATTTCAATAATGTCACTCAACACTTTCAAGATGTTATGAGATCAAACAGAAACCACTGCTTATTTAAAACTTTTTAGCAAGATGATTTGATGCTGTGCAGTCCTAACAGTTATATCAGTTCCATCTGATCCATCTTAGTATTCTGGCATCAAAAGTAAAAACAATGTTAACTTTTTCATGTAATCTGTAGAAGATGCATTTTAATATTCAGTAAGTCTATTCAAAAAAATAGCTATAGGTTGTATGTATGTCAAAGGATTTTTAATATTTTTCAACAGAAACAGTAAAAATACACAAAGAAATTCAAAAAAATCCTGGAAAGTTACATGAATTAATAGCTAGTAACTAAAGAGATATATATTATATCTGAGCCTACAGTTTGATTAAGATTAGAAAAGAATATGATACAAACAATAATTCTTGTTACAAAGAATTATCATTATATCATTGAAGCTACACTACAAGCTGCCCACAAGGCATAATAATAAAACTTATCATAATATTTTTATTTATATTCATAAACTTGAAGAATGCTAATCCTCTGGTTATTTTATTTTTAATATAGAGATGAATTTTAACAAGCTAATTTATAAAAGGTTACACCAATGTCTAGATTTAAATCTAAGGAATTAATGTCCATACTACTACAGTTTACAGACAGAAATTCTTGTAATGCTTCTCAATAGTTAACGAGGCTAAAAGCCAAAGCTAACAGTATCTGCCTGGAATTAAATGAAAGACAATGTCAAAGATTAAAGTGGAGCTGGTAACCAGCATGAAGTTCAACAGATACAGCTCAGGTCTTTGAACTAATTGWGACTTGCTTTCTCCAAAGTACTTTCTCCGAATGACTGCTTCTCCAAAACACTATCTCCCTGAATGTATGCTTCAGTAACCTTGAAATGCTTTCTTCTCATCCTTATCCACTCTTTCTTGATMCTTACTCAAGGATCTGCTAAACTAAATGAACGAAAACAATTTTGGCAGCATTTGAATACAGTTGAGTTTAATGAAAGACTTCTTGCAAGGGGAGGAGAGAAAAGATCAACTTGAAGTCTACTTGTAATAAGTTCTTCAGCAACCAGAGGCACTTTCTGCTCATTTTCTGTCTTAAGCAAATWAATACTGGTTTTGAAACAATCAGATTGTAGCAGTTCCCTTCAGAAACATGTATTTGTTTCTGCTGTAAGAACTGATTATTTTTCAGACTTTGCATTGCCCTGTAAAATGACCCCTTCACTTCTTCAGAGCTCTGCTAACTGATGGAAACAGCAGGTACAAACCTGTAACCAAGCTAGAAAATAGCAGCAATTGTTACTGCCATTCAGGAAGAATGGAGGGCACCTCTACACAAGTCCTGAGGAGGTCCTGCTGCATATGAGATCTAATTACCCAGTCTAGCAGCATAACACTGACCACTGTAATTACTTACTTTTTCCTATGCCCCTGCTACTTGGGTTGGCAAAGTTATTGTTTAGATGTAAGAGGCTTTCCCAAAGCTAAAAAAAAAAAAAAATAAAAAAAAAAACCACACCATACAGTCTTTCATTTTCTTTCTCATTCTTGGTCTCTCTGTYTCCCTCTCATATTTAGGGCCTATGTGGCACTTTACATATAGAAAGTGTTATATAAATATTACTTCAGTCTGTAATGCATTGTTCCCTGAAGTATGGAGTATAGCCAAAGCTAGAGAGGTGACTGTGGAGATAGTGAAGTCAGGCTTCTGAATTACTCTCCAAAGCCTCAGCTTTCATTTTATTGAGAAGCAGCCCTGCAGATACAGAAAAGACTGATCAGTGGAATTTAAGAGCAGGTGCCTGAATTTGCAGGAAGCCTAAAATGAGCTCTCTTCAAGTATTAACTTTTCTTCTGAATGACTAAACAGGCAGGTGTCAGTGATACTTCAACTGCAAACAGGTAACCGTATCTCTGTTAAAAACACTTTTTTAAATGATCAGAAGTACAAGAAATTTGTACCTCATAATTTTGGGTAGAGCAGGTGAAGATTAATGAAAATATGCAGGTCATATATAAAGCCACACTGTTCAAACTTATAAAACAGCAGCAGTGTGTTGGAGAAGGGCTAGATCTGATGTTAGTGTCATTTTTACTAAAGAGGGGCTCAGCTTTCAAACCTGCAGAAATTTTTTTAACACTATAAATGTAACTAAAGATTTGCAGAGTAGGTTGGTCTTTTTACCTTAGACTTGCAGAAAGAAGAACCTGAGATTCAGGAGAGGAGAGAGCAATTTGTTCAAAAAGCCTATGGAAAATCCACCTCAAACTCGGATTAGGACAAGAAATTCTTGCTTGCAACCCCAAGTATTAAACTATGCTGACTCGAGGACAGAACTGTAGAAACGCTCTAAACACATGCCCTTCCCTTAGCGAATCTGACAGCCTCGAAATAATCACTCTGAGAAGCAAAAATAAATTCCCCCACACTACATACATAATCACGGCGGCTCCAGACGCTCCCGAATAAATGCCTACACTTGCGTATGCCACAGCTGATCCCCCAGCAAGCCGATTTCTCCCCTCCCGGAGGACTGACGCGCGGAAGAGGCGCAGCGGCGGCTGCTGCCAGCCCCGGCGGCCGAGCCCGACCCGCGCCCCGCGGCGGCGCCCCGCTGTCCCGCCCGCCGGCAGGTGCTTCTCGCTCGGCGGCGCCGGGGAGCCGGGGCTGTCCGCGCCCCTCGCCTGGCTGAGGGGCGGCCGCCGCCGGCAGCAGCGAGAAAGGAACAGGAGGAAAAAAGACTAAAAGGAGGGGGGGGTGAAAAAAAGGAGGGAAAAAGAAATGGGAAGGAAAGGAAGGCGCGTCTCCCAGGAAATAAAGTTTGCAGCCGCGCAGGGCTGCGCTTAGCATGCAGCTCAGCTCTGCCTCCTCTCGCAAAAGGAGGCGGAAAGCAGTGCGGAGGGAGGCCCGGGCGGCGCAGCGGGCGCCCCCGCCGTGCCCCGCCGCGCCGGCAGCCCCG
>NW_028186867.1:9037404-9067141 GCF_003343005.1 Rhea americana | reverse complement strand
CCGGCCGCCCCCCGGGGCCGCCCCTGCGTATCCCCCCGGGGCCGAGCCGGGGGGCCGCAGCCCCCCTCGCCCTCAGTACGTCCCCACGGCGCGGGGGCGCGCGGTGGGCGGCAGGGCGTCCGCCGCCACTGCCCTCAGTGAGGCCTGGCCAGGCCCCGGCGGCACGGGCCCCTGGGGGCCAGCGTTTCCGCCCCGGGGCCTGCCGAAAGCAAGACTCTCCGCTGGCCCCAAAGCGTGCGCGGCCCCCCGCGCCGCTCCGAGCGTTGGCGAAGGGGGACAGAGCGGGCGCCAAGCACGGACACTGCGAGAAGCGTGGATTCCCACTTGCGTTACCTGTGAGTTTTCGGGTAGTCTTAACTTTGCATAAAATACGCGTTGGGCAGGAGACACCACAGTTGCTGTTATTATTAACCTCCTTCCAGGTTAATTAGTCCTTTCCGCGGGACTGATTGGCATGGAAACAGAAGCRTGCTGACTTGGTTACATTGCCTCTGGTTCCTGAGCCAGCTCTTCCTCAGTGCTGGTTCAGGGACCTCTTCACCGAGCTCTTACGGCAATGTAAACATGCCCTCAGCCGGTTCCTAATTTTGGTTATATTGCAAGAGCTTGTCACTGGCCCATGCCAGAACGCAGACTTTCACTAACCAAGGGGGAAAAAACAAGGTCCCTATTTTGCATTTCTTCTCTTACCACCTAYTTTGCCTTCTACATATCCCCTTCCTGTAGGAATACTGCAAGGAAAAGGGCAGCCACTTCAGGAAGGCTTTGGTTTTGTGTCAGGGTGAGAAAGCATGGATGGCCTTTTGCATCTCCTCAACAAATCTTTGGAAAGACAAGACTTGCATAATCCACCCTGAGCTTGTTGCCATTGCAGTTAATAATGAAACTCCAACGAAAGCAGAAACAGGGCCAGTTTTCAATACAATGTGAAAAATCCGTAGGTCATGAGGAAAATCATGGAGATACTCAGTGTCACCAAATTTTGTGATTTCATTATAAGTCTTGTAATATTTTGTTTGTTTAATAGTGCCATAATTACTATGATTATGAAGTAGGTGAAAATCTTAGCTTTCATTTAAAAACTAATAAGGCACAAGATGAGAGCTTGAGAACTGTGTCATCAAGCATAAATGACTCGAGGGCTCAAAATGAAAAGAGAAATAATAAGAAAAAGTATATATAAGTGATCTGAGGGATCTAGCTCCTGATTTTTTTTGAATACTATGCATGGGCAGTATTGAACATTAATTATTTAAAATACTTCATTCTTCTCCCTCTAATTGTTGAAAGAAAGTATTAATATTAAAGAATATAATTCTTAGGAAGAATTAAATGTATAAAAACACATTTAAACACTTATTTTTTCTTAAATAGGTGGTCTATTTTATAACTAATAAAATATTTTAGAGAACACTACTTCTGATTAACATGCTATTCTAGTATTTTCGAAACACATCTGAGGTACAAATGAATCAACAGTGCTGAGGAGTCTATCATATTTTATCACTTCATTTTAAGTATTTGCTTGAGCTTTCAGAGAAACCATTTCCATTTATCTGTGGGTAGCTTAAAGATAATCCAAGTTGGAGCTGATGGGATAAGGAAGCAGTTAGAGGGTTATGGAGCATTTGTTCTTTGGGACTTTGAATTCAATTAGGCTTAGTAGTAACTGAAAGACATTAAGGAATGAAAAATGTTCATTGAATTTCATGAAAGGTAAAAATCATCTTGATATCTCAGTGATGTGGCATTTACAGTGAAAATGGTGCTTTGGGTTTTGTTCACAGAAAAGACTTTGAATACAGCTTCTGTGGCACAAGTCGTGAGCTAAGATTCAGAAATTTGCTGCACAGTGCAGAGAATTTAAGGAMATGACAGAAGCAAAGACACTGAATAGGGAGCTGCTTACTGTGGCCCTATGTTGTGGCCAGTAGGAAGAAACAGGTCACAGAAACTGAATCACTGTCCTATCCCCAAATGCACCAACCTTCATCTTCTCTTAGAGCTAGGCCCCTAAAATTTTCCTTTCAAAAAGCAGACAGGTTATTTCAAAACATGTCAGGAAGGAGTCTGAACTTTTTATTTACTAAAACAGAGCACTCAGTTACAACATGAAGGTTCTAGATCCAAGAAAATCCAAGGATATATCTCCTGAAATCAATCCAGATTATAAATCTAACGTTTTCATCTCTGTTGTTTTCTRCTTTTCAGGGACTAGTTAAATATAGGTGTGTGTGAGAAAAAAAAAAGAGTTAACATGGCTCTGTAGCCCAGCAGTGGGGCTCTAGTTTTATGAAGTACTGTTAGTTCATAGATAATCAAGTAATTYGGGAATTAATTACTGGATAAAATAAATAAACTTTTGGTGGCCTAAGCAAAGAAACTTAATTCTCTGCTTCCCTAAAGTGCCTTAATCATTAGTCATTCTCACTCTTGCTTTTTTTTAAATATAGTCTTTCTGTCCCAGTTAAAATTATCCTGTAAAAGSTGTGACTTTTAATGTCATAGTTCAGAGACTAAAATGCATTATAGTACATAAGTATGTATTATAGTATATAGTATACAAAATATGTTAAGTATTTCAGTGAGTGTTCCAGCCTCTGGGTCACTAGACAATTAAGATCTATGTTCCCAGTCAAATTTTGGTCAAGCAGGTAAAGGCAGAAAGAGAGAGATTCTTTTCTTCCTTAGAATTGCAGATATTGATAAAGACCACTACAGAAATGGTAAGTCAAATCTGGGAAGGCAAGCATTAYGTATGAAGGAAGCAAAAGGACTATCCCGTGGTTGATGCATCTCCATGTGGGAGAATACACCTGCCAAGCTTACACTTGAAAGAAGTCCTTGGGGTAAGTGATGTTAAAATAGATTCACTGTGTACATCTGCCTTAACAAATAGTGATGCTAATSTGCAAAGCTGAACAGCTGTTGCTGAGGACCTAACATCCACACCGTACACATTCTGGCGTTTTCACTTGGGGCAAGTTCTAATCTGGTCCCACAAACTGAATGCTCATTAGTGGCTAAACCATATTCAGTGAGTTGTTGGAGCACCTTTTTCACCTTAGTTTCATGTGAAAGCAATCCAGTTCAGATGCTCCAAGATGGCCCCATGCTGTGAACCAAAGCACAGTAAGCGAGAATGATCAAATGATTCACTTCGCAAGCACAGTTCTGATCTGCACTAAAATGCTATGTAGATGACCCAGTCATCTCATTTCAGAAGATGGAGCTGGAATCAAACATGCTTTGCCCTTTTTAAAGGATAGAAATTGTTGAAAATAGTGGGAGTGGAATGAGGAACCACTTAACATTTTGGAGCAAATTCCAGTTATTTTCATCATTGTCTGTATTAGTGGAGAAACAGAGGAGGAGGCAATGATGGGAAGGCCAACAAAAGAAGGGAGGTCTGCTTACAACTGAAACATTTGCGGTATTACTGCTATCAGTCCCCAGACTGTAGGAGAAAGTGGCTTGAGAATYGGGGAAGAAGTATTTGAACACACTWTGCAATATATCACTAAGCTCTTACCCTGGAAAGTGGTATTGAGGGCTTACCTGACAGAATGAACGTAACCCAAATTACACACTGAGGTCAGAACCACTTATCAAAACATTTTCGTTTTGATTTTCCTCTCTGCCTTGTCTGTCATTTAGCTGATTTTGACAAAGATCCAGTCTTACCCCGAAGCAAACTGCAATCACAGAGGGTTCAGAGATACAAAACAGAGATAGACAGAAACTAAAAAATTGTAGGAAGAATTGCTGCTAAAGCTGAAGTGGTGTCTTCAGAGGAACATAGGACATTAATCTTGCTAGACTGAGACTCACGCTGCTGCTTACCTATTCTGCCTTGCAGCAATTCTACTAGCCTGCTGGTTTAACCTGCTGAGAAGGTGTAATTAATAAAACTGTCTGGAAAAAAAGGCTACATGAAAATTCTCAAGTCTCTTTTTCCAAACCTGACTTCTTTTTTGCTTTATTTTATTAAATCAAAAGTTCAGGTCCATTTTTGCCAGAACACTTTTCAACAGCAACTTAATATTTTTTTGCAGAAAGCTCAACCTTCTTACTTTCCTTTCTGCAGTATCTCAGTAGAAGCAGAGCTTTAGAGTGACAGCAGGATGCTAGGGAATAGATATGTGGTATCAGGGCTTAGGGAATACTCTCCACTTTCATGGTTTTATATGCTGCATTCTGCCCCTTCAAATAATAAGCAGTAATGTTGGACATAATATGTTAGGAAAACAATATTATATTTATCTATTATGTATACTTATCAGAAACTGTATGCTATATTTGCTGATGCTGAGTAATATTTTAGTTTATGCTTGTCCCCATTTCTATCAGACAGACTGAAAACAAACAGTGTTGCATGAATCCATTTGCTTTGGTTGCATAATTTGCTGATTTTCATTTAATTATACTGAAATATTTATATTGTTATGTCAAAAGTTCTGAAGTAGGAGAGCTCTTAATATTTTAGTGGGCCACATRAAGAGTATGGTATTAATCAATATGAGTAATGGGGACAAAATCTGTCTGTAATGAGAAACTTGACCCAAMATGTTTTGAACTATTGTTTAATTTTCATCTGCTTTTTTTTTCTTATTCAAGAAATTCAAGAAAGGAGCATTTGCATTATCTGAATGAATTTAGAACAGTGTTCCTGCAATATTCTATTTCTTATGAAGCAAAAAGCTCTGGATTATGCGCATAATGAGTCAGACACATCAAAATAAAAATCCATTGACACTCTGGTAGAGGAAGAAATAATCACAGCTCTTTATAACTCACATATTTTCATCATAAAGATTAATGATTTTGCATTGAAATAACATAAATACATTAGAGAAGCCTGTGGTGCTATGGAAGTACTATTCTTTAACTCTCTCTCGTGATGAAAACGCTGTCTGYGTTTAGAAAAACAAACAAGTGATTTATGATTTTTTACTGTAACAGCATTTGAGAAAGAGTTATTTTATATAGGACTTTCCTATTAAGAGTTGCTAGTTGAGAGTTTTCATCTAACTCCATTTGCTAAGAGCACTATTATCTTCAACAAACAGTAACAATTTTATTTCAGGTTAAATAAAAATAGACGGATATAGCACACTTCCTTATCTTTTTATATTTATTCATTAATTTTATGAATATCATTCATAATTATTGTTTGTGCGATTTTTACAACAGCCAGCATTCCAAGTTGAAACCAAAGCCATATTGTTCAGGATATTATATGAGTAAAGAAGACCATGTAAGTTATTTAAATTGCCTATGTTTAGTATTATGTAGATTTAAAGGATGAGTAAGTCAGAATTCTGACTGATGTGTGTGTGTAAGGACTGGCTAAAACACTAACAAGTGTTAGTTCCTGACATCTGCATCCAAATGTCCCTCTGAATATTAACACTGAAAAAATTGAAAGACAAAGAATAAACACTGAAAAAAAAGCATTTATATATGCAAACCTGCTACATAAAACAGGACAAGCARTAAGAAGGAAATGAAGTGAAATACTTTGGCATCAATGCTGATTTGCTGAGATTAGGAATAATTCTGAAAGTGGTAATACAGAATAGCAAGGGAAAAAGCTATGAGCAGAATAAAGTGAAAGTCTGATGTATGTCTTGCTCTTGCCCTTTAGGTCATTTTTTACTTACTTTGAGGGTAGCTTTAGCAGACAATAACACACAAAGAATGAGGGAATAGGAAATGCTTCACACTGTGGTATATAGAGGCAGTATCCACAGTCGTGTACTGCCAAGATATGCCACTGCACTTGTGGAAATGCTGCTTGGTCTTATTAAATGCATCCCCCCTTCCCAAGGCTGTGCCAGCCAGCTCTTTTCTCTCATTCTCAAAATACTGACATCAGAAAGAGCTCATAATCAAGGGCTCAGGATCGTGGGCCATAGTCCATCTGTAGAATGACATGTAACCTAAGCTRCCTGTGCAAGAGAATCTCTTTGTCATATTCACTATATATAAAGGGAAATCATTGTTAGGTAGATACAGAATTTTGAGTAAAATGGTCTAAATATTTGTCTAAATATTTTGCTTTAATTTACATATTATTCTGGAGCTCAGGACAAATTGTCAATATTTTAAAATATTTGTTGACAGTAATTTTTAATATTTCTAAAGAGTTAAAATTACATTTAAAGACAATAATCACATTTTAAAAGTACTTTTTGTTACTCACCTTGTGTCATAAATTGCATACAATTTTTTGTTTTCTTCAACTGCGTTCCTAAAAAGAGAGAGAGAGAGAGAGAATATGATTTACATTCACTGTATTCATTGCCAAAACAGAATATAGTTGAGGGCCTAGAAGGTTTTCAGACCATCATTGTAGGATCTGGAGATGGAGAAAAAAATCTATAAATTGACTTATTCAACTTTTGACATGGTAAGATTGTAATAATCTTTTGGAAATTGTCTGTGGGGGGTTTTAATTGTAAATCCATGATTYTATTGACAAGAAACGAAGAAGGAAAAAATGGTAACTTCTTTTGTGAAAAGCACAATAAAAATAATATGCTTTCTTTTTAATGCTATGTTAATAATTTCCAGGAAGAGTTTACGATTGATCCAGATGAACATTTTCCAATTCATTTACTTCATTAATTTTTGTAAGATAAAAAAAAAAAGGCCAAAGTCGAATGAATCGTGTTCAATCTAAAATGAAACACTATCTCTGAGGTTTAATATATGATTAAACACTGAGGTATAGTCAAAAGGAATATTGAAAATTTGCACTTTAAATCTGTATTTTTGAGCTTTTTCAACTGAAATATATATGACTTTGCAGAATACATTTTGTATTTTTTAAGTAGAAAAAGGAAAATTTTGTCTGAAAATTTTTGTTCGACTGTTTCATGTGATGTGGCAACAAAGGGCTATCTTACCACTGGTTTAATGGGGAGTAAAAGGAGATGTTGTCTGAAGTGTGTTGGCTTTGCTGGAATCAGCAATAAAACATAAGTTTTAGCTAAGTAGTTTCTGAGAAGGCACAATGAATGTAAGGGGCACTCCATAATAAGTATTGATTTGTATCTTACAATCTGATTTATGCCTCTATGCATTACTCTACCTGCCTGCTTAGAAAAGTTAAAGAGAAGCAACTAAAAGCATGGGGTAAATGATCCTGAGTTTGAATGCATTAAGCTCCACTTATATGGGGAAGGAGCGAGCCTGGTTTTGGTCCYTGTTTCTGGCATGGTTATGTATTTTACATTAAATATGCACTGGATAAAATATGTTAACAGCTTAGTATTGTGAATGCCTGACTTCTCCTGTGCACTTGGTGGAAACATGAGGGGCCTCTCTCATGTCTGTGGATCCTGTTGTAAAGGCCAGACACCTAAAACAAAACTAGTAGGGTGGGTAAGGCTCAGATTAGATGCCAGTATGTAGTCCATTTAAGATGCCCTGAGTTACTTGAGATACCTGCTTAGAGCTGTCAGATGTGACACAGGACCTATGGGAGACCCACTGTCTTCTGGAGAGGTAACTGGAGCCCAGGTGGGATGTGGAGCATGCCAGTGACACTAGTTAACTATGTATGGCAACTGCCTGGAGCCTTTTTGGTCAAATTCCTCCCTGAAAGAAGGACTCTAGCTTTTTGTACCCAGGTCCCCTTAAMTAAGCTGACTAGGTCTCTGTCTATGTGATGGAAGCACCCAATTTTCATCTACATCTCATCTACATCTACTCTTCACATAAATCCCACCTCAATCTTCATAATATCTAAGTTCTTTTCGTAGCTCTAGACATCAGCCATATTGATTTACTGATTTAAAGTCTACATACWGATTTAAAGATCACAATATTTTATGCTTGAGACCACATCTGAGCATAAGTGTTTTGTAGTTTGATTGATATTCTCAAGTACAATTTTGTCTAGAGTCCTCCCCTACTTTGTTGTCCAGCCCACCATGACTCAGTAAAGGCTTTGGGTAATTTCTCAAACTCAGCAAAGGAGAGAAAAGGAAAGGAGAGGAAGAATAGAAAAGGGATAACTTGAACCTCAGCACTGACCCAAATATGTCCCCTGACTGTGGTCTCATAGCTTGTATTTGTAGAGTCACGTAGTAAATATTGGGAAGAGAMGATGGGAAGCCTTTCCTAAAGAGTCCAAGGCCGTTTGCTGCAAGGTATCAGAGTAAACACTCTACAGTTGCAAAACTGGAATATAGAGTGAGGGAGTATGCCCAGCTTATGTTTTCCCCTAGGACTACACTTCTAAATGTAGCCRAAGGAATGACACACAAGAGAGATGCAGCTCACACTGTCGCCATGAAAACTGGCATGGGATTGATAGCAAATTCACTATGAGTGGAAGAGGACACCGATTCTAAATTAACATGTTATTATAAATGAAAAAATGTATTTGTTTTCAATCCCTTTAGTTAAGTATATCTGCACCCRTAACAGCACAAGAGACTCGGCCATACTAACAGTTTTTCCTAATATATTAATTAAATTTTTCAAAAGAGTGCAAAGCATTTTGTATGGYCACATTAGCTATTAGCATCCATCAGCAAAAATGGAATTGGCAGGCTAGAATTAGCTTAGCTTCTTTTTAGAAGAAAAATGATAACAGCAAAGGGAGATCAGGAAAACAGTTAGGCAAATGAAACAGGAAAGAATAAATATAATATTTTAAATGTTAATGTTCCACAGTGGACTTCTATTCAGACTGTTAATGCTTTCTTTTTTTCCTTCTCTTACAAAAATGTGGATACTTCTCGATGTTGAAATTCTCATATTCAGTAGAATGGTAAGGTCCTTTAGTCTCTGCATTGAAAAATGCTTTCTTGTGAATGATAAGTAAATTGAGTTCATCTTTTACAGAAGTAAACTTCATCTTTTACAGAAGTAAAAGAAGAAACTGCTGATGTTTGCCTAACACCAATGGAAGACAAGCTTCTGAAAGTATTACAAAAGTAATTCCCCCGTCACTAAAGCACCACATTAAATGTGCTTATATTAAAAGCACTTTGTTGTGTGTGAATATCATTATGTAATTGATTATTCTCATTAAGATGTCTTGCATCCTTATCACAACTTTAATAAAAGAACAAAACTGCTTTGAATATTATACATGAACTTGCCTAGAGCCACTATTAAGCAAAGAGGTTTTGTGTGCAGCCAGGCAATCATTGATGGTAAATCAAATGGAGGGCATATGGTTTTGGTATGGCTTCTGGTGGTGGTTTTGTTGCTAGAAAGAGCTAATGTTTTGCATTTAGCATTATTGAAGTAACAAAAATAGTAACTCCTTTTTACCCCTTTCTTCCCCTGGCTCCACTGAAGTCACACTCAATATAATACAAGAAAAGCGAGCATAAGCAGCCTGCACGGAATGTTAGGACTTTCCTGAATTGCAAAATAACAAATTTCTATTCTTTTCTAAAACCAGCCCAATTTCTGGATGATGCCATAATAGACTTTTAAAACACCTCTGACTGAGATTCATTGGTACTGATGTAAGCATAAAAATTAGATGTGTATGTCTGAGCCAGTTACCATAGACTATTTTAATAAGAGAGAAAGGAGCAATTACAAAGACCGAAAAAAGACTAAATTAGGGTAGATGAATCACCCCTTAGAAGTGTCTAGTAGCTATGAATGAAGCCTACATCTAGGTAGATATTTACCTTTCAGATGTCTAAAACAGCATGARATAAATCCTGTTCAGGGTGACTTCWTGGGAAGGAAGGCTAGATTTGTTTCAGTACATTGAGCACGTTGTCCTCCATAAGCTTATCAGACCAAGATCTCTCATATGTGTTTAAGTAGGTTGGAGCTCCAGGAGGAATGGAGCTCCACTCTGCTAATGGAAGGTGGCTAGCAAGCAGGAAATCTGTTATGGTAGCATTATTCTCATGCTAGAATTGCTAGTGGCTTTTAACTAAATACAAGTTAAAACTTAAGTGTAGCTTAACGTAAATTAATTTAAACATAGCTATGCATAGCCAAATTAAACATGGATAAACATAGATAAATTTTAAACATCACTATGTGCCACACATTTAAATCTTACAGGATCATGTAAGAGAAATTAAGTTAAATATCATATTCACTTGAAAATAATCATTAGGAGAGTGAAATATAGTATCCCCTTCTTGAGTAAAGCCAGGACACAAAGCAATGCTAGTGAATCATAGGATGCTTAGCAAATGCTCTCGATGTTATGTATCTAACAAAATGACTCAGCATAAAAATACAGATACAGGGACTAATATTTATAGCTCAAAAGAGAATGCTAACAACACAGAAGTGAGCTATTTCAGCTTCAGATTCTGAAAATGTCTGAATATGGAATGCCACTATTGAGAAAAATGCTTTCTTTTTGTACTCTGGAAGGGAATCTGCACACCTTGCACAAGCCTGTATAGACAAATAGGTAAAAAACAAAAGTGACATTAAACCCCCCCCTCCAGAGGCTTGGAGAATGCATGCCTCATTATAACTGAGCCTTTTTTTCATCTTGAAGTGAAAATTCCTCTGTTGATTGACCCAGCATATACAATAGAGTCCAAATTAAGCGTGGATTACAGGCTTTGGCACAATAACTATTGATTGTAACAGTCAGATGCAAACCTTCAATATAAAACTTCCCCCCGGGACTAGCTGCTTCTGGGCTTTTACCTCAAGACCATTCAACCCACCTTGCAACCGTTCCGCTAGGAAACCTCAGAAGCAGTGAGGAGCCCACGTCAGTGAGTCAACAAAACTCACTTGCCCTCTTCCAAGGAGGTTCAACCAGTGCTAACAGGGCTGGGTATTCCAGGGCATTATTGTCGCCCAGTGTGACGAGCACTAATGAATTATTTTTGGTACCTACAAGCCTATCAAGAAAAGTAAGAAAGTACAGATTGAAATGCCAAATGCAAAAATGGGAAAGTGTGTTTAAAACTCCCAGGGTATTATAGACRCAGCTATTGAATTGTTATTGCAGGTCTGCTGAAACCTCAGTAAGTAGCAGACGATGAAGTTTTCTGCTATAAATACAAGATTCACTTAGCTACCTCTTATTTTTTAAAACAAAAATTAAGTGATGTGAACCAAGTTTTCCTAAATAATGCCAAAAATGTTTATGTATGAGAAGCTTACACTATGTGACTCTAGCTGAAATAAATGTTTCAGTGAACATGATGATTTTAAACATGATTTATTCAAATGTTATGTTAAGTAAGCATTGAATATGCTTTTATGTAATGCTCATGCCCAAGTTACATGTAATTGTGATGACATTATAACATCCTTGATCTTTCATAACATCTCTGGAAATTCATTTTTCCCAGCATCAGGCTCCACAGATAATATGGAATTGACAATGTCATATAGTATAAACAGTTACCAGAACAGTATTTTTCGGGTCCAAGTCTGGGAGAGCCAGCCTGATTTGACTCCTTTTGACATCAGCCAGAACTGGAAAGTTTAGCATTGCTCAGAAACATGCCAATAAATTAGCAAGTCTACAAGCCCTTTCATTTGCATTTAAGAGCAAGGTAGGCAGGATATAAACATGAAATGAAAATATGTCAAAATCTAGACTTCTACTTACTTATTCTTTAAATCTAGTTCAAATCCAATAGGTTCTATGTCATTAATTTGGTCACAGAATTTCTTTATTGCACTTTATTTTAATGCATTCTCTCTCTAAATAGAAAAGTAATAGGCATAGGGGAAGCTAGCAAAGTACACACAACAGTGGCGTGAATTTGCCATTATTCTTACAGTGAAGGTCTGAGAGTTACTGGGACTAGCTCAGTGAAAGGCTCAGTTCCATGCTCAGCACAGAGCAAAGAAGAATGATCACGTGAGGAGTGATCAGGGCAGTAATAGACCAAACCAGCACTGTATAGTATTGTATAAACCTGTGGTTTATTCACATCTTATAGACTTTGTGCCATTYTCTTCCTCCCCCAAAACGATGAGAACTAGCAAATGGATGAAAAACTACACAAAGCTATAGAAAAGAAGCAACACAGATGTTTRGAAGTATGAAACAGCATTCTTAGGAGAAAAGAGGCAATTCTTGACTGTGACTCTTAAGCCAGGAAAGCAAATGAGGGAAGGGAGATATGATAAATGTATATGAAGTCGCAAACTGCATAAATGATTATTTGTTATTGCTCATACTATAAAAAACAAAGAAGCAATCAGATGATCATACAGTGGATTTAAAGCAAGCAAAACACAATCTTTTTTTCACACAATGCATAATTAAATTGTGAAACTCATTGCCAGAGGAAGCCGTAGAGGCCCAAGTTATAAATGGGCTCAAAAATCCATTAGACAAATGCATGAAAGGGAGGTCCATCAATGGCTATTAAACACAGCATTTTGAATGCACCCTCTGGCTGAGGAAGTCCATAAACCTCAAATTGCTTGAAACATAAAAGGTTATACCTGGGGAAGAATTACTTTTTATCTGTCCTCTTTCTTATGCTCCTCCTGAACTATGTGCTACTGTCCATTGCCAGAGGCAGGACAGCAGGCTACACGCTCTTCAGCTGGAGTCAGTGCACAATTCCTATGTTTGATGTGATCAGAAATATGTGTCTTCATTTTACTGTGAACCAGCACTAAAATAATTATCAGACCTCTAACTGTCCTGTGGTTTTCATTACTTTGCTCCACAAATGAACCACTGATTTTTCTTCTCCTTTTTTAAGCCAGTGGTACTTCACTGGCTTTCCAGTGAACTTCCAGAAGTTCATTGAGTTGCATATTTTAATTGTTGCTCTTACATCCACTTAAGCACTTATATACATACTAGGATGATCGAAAGTTTGGCAGTGTTCTTCTAGCTCTCCTGAGTTATTAAAGTGCTGTTGTAAAAGCACTTATTAAAGTGCTGTTGTAAAATGCATGCATTTGTTTAAGAAAGAAATCTTTCAGATGCAGTTAGTGCTCATAAAATCATGTAGAGAAAAAAAAAAAAAACTCTGTACTTTCACGGACCAGAAAATGTGAGCAACAATTGTGTCCATATTATAAAAGACCTACTAAAAGATATACTTTGTGCTACAAGGGTTCTGCACTCTTTCTGTAAATTGAAGACTTTGATGGCAGAAGAGTTACTACCCTGGAAGGAACTTAATTCTCTCAGCTCCTTGGACTTCTTTTTATTCTTTTACCTACTTTTTCATCTTCAATAGGAAGATTAGTAGTCAAAATAAAAAATGATTTCATGAAGAATAGTTGWTTCCCGTTCTAAAATGGCCATGACAGAAAAGGCCAGGTTCACGCACAGGGATCTGGGTTTTCCATGCAAAGTTAATGGGAGGCAGAAGTTGAGTTCTCATCCTTGCATCCTAGCAGGTATTTTATGTTCTTCGCTGACCTGTATTACAAAATGCAGAGGTTAGCTTGACCCAGTGCTGTGACAGTTTTGAATGAAAGTAGGTGTTGCTAACATGCTGTGTGCTCAGCTCGGTGCTGTTGTATAAGAGCCAGGCCAGTGAGCACATCTATTTGACAGGGCCCATTAGGTATCCCACATGTGCTTTTACTGGCAAAAACTAAGGTGCCCTTCATCTCCAAAGAGGCTGGGATCCCTGAATTTTGTAGACCAGTCACAGCAAACAACAACAAAAAAGTTTTCCCTTGTTTTGTTTTAAAGTATAATTTTCTGAAGAAACAGGGAAAAGGCTTTTCCATTAAGTACTTGAATAATTCAGTCATTTAAAAAAAAATGTCAGGGGGAAGAATATTTTTTTGACMCATTCAAAACCTTATTGTGAATGTACATATTACGTTATACACAAATAGTTATTTTTAGTACCTACAAGCCTATCACAAACAMACACATACGCGCACACACACACACATGCGCGGATTACCTACTTGTACAGACAAAACCTCTCTCCAAATTGTGCATAGAAAAACAAWTTTAAAGTGGGGAAAATGTGTTTGATCAAATGGAATAATCTGTTGCATATATACGTGATAATACTTTCTCTGAAGTTGCTACCTGTTTTGTATGTACAGATCAAAATAATTATTCTAAGTGATCTTTAGCTCTCTTTGTTGTTTAGATAGGAAGTCTTTATGCATACAAAGCCCGTCAGCCCACAGCGTGTCAGGGAGCTTGAATTTAAGAGCCCAGACCTAACATTTACATTCCTAGGTTATGTTTCAGAGCTGGYTGCAGCTGTTAAGAATATCTCCTTTGGGACTTTTAAGTGCATTATATCATAGCCTTAAGCTGTACTTTGSTTTATCCACAACTCTTCTTTAAACATCAGAAGTTTTGATTCAAAAGATCTCTAGCTGAGAAACAAGCTGGTAGCGGGGGATATGCATCTCTTCATTCTCCCTAATTCTCATCAAGTGTGACRGTGAAAGAACTGTAAAGTGCAGTTAAATAGTCGTGGCAGTCTTGAAAAATTGGAAATGTTCTATGAAATGGAAAAAATTGAGATGTTCTATGCCTTAAAAATGAAACAGAAGAACTAACACTATTTTATTTTACTGGTTCTAAGACCTGAATATGTACATTATTTGGTAAAAAACATTTAAACTATCCTGAATACAAAAGGACATCCTGCCATCTGTTGTAGAAATCTTATATACTAATTTAGAGYGTTTAATAAGGCATAATGAAATTCTTGCTGCTGAAACTTTTATTTAAAATGCAGAATGAACTTTCAGTGACACTGGAATATTCTAAGCTCTCATTTTGGTTTTACTTAGAAGAAAAGATAGATTTTTTTCGATGAAATTGTTTAGATATATTTATTCAAGMAATGTTTCAAAATTCCCCCCTATTTCAAAAAGTATTGAAGTACTCTAGTCTGAAAAAAGACTGCTGAAATCCAGAACACATTTTTCAACCCCTCAATTCATCAAGTGTTTTATGAATAGTTCTAGATAAACCTGAAGTACTTTTTATTGCCAGTAAACCAAAATAAAAAGATCATCTATTCATACACCTTCATTCATTCATATTCATTCTGTGTTCACTCATCCACTAGAATCTCTAAATCACCTGGCTCATCAGCATCTTTAGAGACTGCACTATGCTTACAAACTGACTAAAAGGATTTAATATAGTTTGTGCCACTATCTATATTTGGCATTTTTCTTTCAAAACTCTCGGATATTGTACATACATATATTAGCCAAATGCAAAATATACACTGAGGTGTCTAAAACCTCAGATATAGTAGATATTAATCTGCCTTCAAGAATCCCATTTAAGGAATATGGGGCGAGCACCGTGGAATTAAATCATTTATCAATGTCATGCTGTGAGTCTTGGTTATAAGGTTTCCTTGGCATATAAGAAGGAGGATGTTAGCCTCCTAATAGCCAATACTTTGTTCTAACCTCTAGGAAGCACAAGTGACATTTTCCTCTTTTGAAAGCAGTTCTATATTCAACAGTGCTTTAGATAAAATAAATCAATTAAATGTCCATTTTGTAGTACTTCAGACATTTTAATACCCTTCATTTTGGCATATATAACACTTATTTATAGATTTATTATGTATGTTTAAATACAAATTAACTTTTAACTCTAAACTGCAGATTTCTGGAATTTAGGCACTGTGGAGAAGGGAACTTCCCACTGAAAGTTGGATGCCGTGGGAATAGTTTTGATCCTTTGGCAAATGGGTTATTAACTCTTCTATTAGCTTGTCAGGGTTTATCAGGTCCTGGAAAGGTCTCTCGGCCTTCTCATACCTTTACTGTTGTTAGACATAAGGCAACTGCTCTACTCTTCCTCTCTTTTGGTGGCTCTGTAAATTCTAGCCCTCTTCTTACTCAATTTCCATGAGTTTCTACAGGAATCCACTATACAGGATATTTTTGTCTGATCCAGTATTCCCCTTCTTACATGCTTACATGCTGTACAACTGTACAGAGATTTGGCATTTTACTAGGTGTCTTTCTTTGTATATTTAGTAGCAGTTGTAAATCTTAATAGAAACTTTTAGTAGAAATGTCAATAATGAAAATAAGCTACAGTTCTCTGAACCTTAGGTCCAATATTCTTTTTGCTTTAAAATCAATGCCATACTATGCTTTATAAATGATCTTGCTTTTCAGACAATGCATACAATCTAGTAACTTTCAGAAAGCTTAAAACCTTGTTCTTCAAAACAGTAGCAAATTGAACAAAACACATAGTCCATCAACCTTTATTCCTTCCTTAATACAATCCCTTCACCCTTAAATGAAGTTGCTACAAGGCCACTGTAACTGATCCAAGACCAAAAGAGGAACTGATGGAGCTAACAGCTCCTATGTTCCAATGTAGTATGTTCTGGTATCTTTTCCACTTTCTYTCCTGGACAGATTAATCTAGCTCTTGTAACATAAATTATTCATTTATTTACTTATTTGAATTTCTTTCTAATCTGTTTTCATTGACTCCTATGCAAATAAGAGTTAGAACAGTAATTAAAAATCAATAATCCTTAGAAGAAGATAACTTTGTTACGAGTAACAATGTGTTACTCTCTATTTTCCACTAAATTAAGGAGATTATATCTTAGATGTGGAACTGTAGGCCAGATTGTGCCTCACACAAACGTGCCTGCTCTGGAGGTTATGGCAAGCTGCACAGCCCGTTGGGAACCTCATGGTGCAAAGTGGACATGTGCCAGATGCTACACCTTTCCAGGGCCTATGGCATGTGCTCCTCTGTATGTTTGGCCAGGGTGGAGGAYGTTAAGACTGCATTTGCCCATCTCGGAGGACGATTAGTAGACCAGGAATGGGAATGCAATGCAGAGGCAGGGATCAGCGAAACACTAACAAGCGAAATGCTCTCTTGGAAGTGAGTGGGAGTACGCAAACACACAAGCGCATGTGCCCGCAAACACRCATTCACACACAATCACCACGTGTATTGTAGTAACCTCCTTGTTCCAAGGACCAGCTAGCATGARGTGATACACTTGCTTATGGAGTATCGTTTGTGGGTACTTATAGATAAAAAACATTCTTGAGACTCTCTTTTGCTTTATGTGGTGATAAAACCCTAAGAGTGGTTAGGCTGTTATCCACATGAAGGTGAATAATACTATTTTTAAATTTGATGTGACTTAATTTGTTGATGGTCAAAGAGCACCCTAGATAAGACTGAGAAGTGCTGATGGGGGCTGATTACTTTGCCCTGGGGCTCAGAAAGCTATGTGAGTTTGAGTGCAGCCATTTCTGTTTATTTTTTTGCAAAGATAGGAGATATTCTGAATGACTGAGACCCTTTAAATGACATAAAGCATTGTTCAGGTTTCCCTGCTGTCACTAGAGCCTGGCCTTCCAAGCACCCTCGACTCTCAGTGGATCTCTACATAAACACTTAAACAACACATCATACAGCATCAGATCCTTTTCCTTAAAATGTAAACCTTTGTGCAACCATAGCTATGCTAACTAAAAAAGCCACAGCTACTCTTAGCTGCCACATTATTCTTATTATGAGCTTCCTTGCAGTGTTGGCTCACAATTCTACATTACAACTGTGCACATGCAAAGTATTCTCCCTCCATTCATTTTTTTCTCTGGTTTCGCCATGACCTTTTAAAAGTACATTCTGTGATATAAAAGATGACAGTGATCTCTCCTTCTCCTTAATCTCTTTCCTTGACACCAATGAAGACATCAGTGTTTCAGATTGTTTTTGATTACAAGCGTCAGGGTGCTATTCCAGGAAGAATATGAGTTTTACATTAGCTCCAAGTACAGCCAGGTTACAATCATTCTCATGTGTTCCAGCACTGAATTCTTTATATTTGGTGTGGCTCTGCTGAAATTTTGAGTGTTATGATTGGGTTCGGCTCCTGCTTTTCAATAGTAGCATTATTTTACTTCTTCATGGTTGATCATGGCAGGAGGCTTTGGCCAGCGAGCATCATCAGYGGTTAAAGGAAATGGACTTTTTCAACTGGCCTCTCTTTCACTGGAGACCCTACATGAAAATACATTCAGGTGATCCACATCCTACTTACTTCCCTATGTTTTCTACAGTCTAGGCATCGCCGAAGATACCAGTAGGAAACACTGAGCAAAATACATTAAAAGAAATGCAGGCTATCAGATTTTGTCAGGCAACAATGCAAAGGGTAATGCATTGCTGGCAAACTTTTACTGAGCAGCAAGTTTGCCTTGTTCAGAACAAGCTAAAGATTTCTTTGCTGAAATCTCTTTTTACAGTCATTCTTTCCATTTGAAAACTATTTTAAAAACRTGTTTAACACAAGACAGCAGATGTTTAATTCATAAGTGATTAGAAGTAACAACCATCCATGACAGTAACTTTGTGCCTATTGTTTGTATCCAGCTCATAGCCAGCAGCACCATTTTTAAGTGAAAGGTAAAATCTTGAAGGACAGAGTGTTGCAAACATTTTTCTAGTGAGTGAATCACAGTAATAACTTTGCATATAGGTTCAGTTGCACTGAATTCATATGCTCAGRATTAATCATGTGCACAGTTCGTAAGATCAGGGCCCGTAAAAAGACATTATGGGAATAATTTGCTCCAGAATACATGCTCAGGAAGATTCTCAATGTAAGTAGCAAGAAGAAATGCTTTTTAAATATGCTTTTAAAATATTCTTTGAGGTCATGTTTCACTTCATTTTATGCAGTACATTCTTATTATCTTAAATAGGTCTCAGYTATTACAAATAAGATTATGAAATATATGTGTAGAAATGTGTATGGATAAATTACAATAGAACATGCTTCTTTGTTATGCACATTGAAARTATTATGCCACAAGTATTATGCAGCAGCTGATTCCCTTTTATGTCAAGATAACTTCAAATATCAYAATTTTAATTTAGTATATCATAATTGT
The DNA here is from genome assembly GCF_003343005.1 of Rhea americana. NCBI lineage: Eukaryota > Metazoa > Chordata > Aves > Rheiformes > Rheidae > Rhea > Rhea americana. The sequence goes on along the minus strand of NW_028186867.1, from coordinate 9,048,307 downwards.
AAATCTAGCATCACCTAATGGAGTGGAGAAAAGGCCAACAAATATTTACAAGTTCTGTCTTAGCAGAGCTTAGATAAATGTTCCTTACATATAGGAAAGTAAGTGTGACTCCAATTATACTTGAATGAGCCCCATCGGGGGACTGCTGCACTGACACGTTGTATATACAAATATGAAATCGAGAATGACGATACAGATATCTGAACAAAGAGACTGCAAAGGAACGTTTGGTGACTTGTTTTGTGCACTGCACATCCTTTTCACAGATGTGATAGTAATGATCTAATAAGCAGTTAAATAGGAGGGTAAACATGCTCAGATTACTGTAGTAAAGTTTGCTTGAACCTTTAACCCTGTGTATAGAGTTCTTCATTKTTTTCCTTGCTATTTCCGATAACTCAGGCTCCTTAAGTCTTTTTTGACCACTGCAATGATTTACTAATTTAACCATGAAATAAAGTGTATTTTTGTAACAAAAATTAATTTGTCCAAAGAGGAGACCTTAGGGGGGATTTTATTTGTATATGAAGACAGAACTACTCTGTGAAGAAAGCAAATAGGTCACCTACCCTGCAGCTGATTAGAGAACTCAGAAAAGTGCAACGTGAGGACAGGAACATGATAGTGTCATCAGAACAGACATAAAAAATGAGGACACATTTATTTTTTCTGGTTTTAAGACAGAAATAATTACACATGAAGAATGGACATGTGCACTGTCAAAATGCTATTTTAATGAGTCAAACTCTTGTGGCAGGATGCAAGTTACAGAAGTAATCACATGCCTACACAGAAGAAAATTGCCTTGAAAGAACATTATGATGGTTGCCAAAATCAAGTGCTTTAAAGTTGGAGAACACTAGAATCTAAATGGACTATGAAATCTTAATTGTACTTTCCTGTACATCAGTATTATGACTTTTTTTCACTTGTCCTTTTTTTTCCCCAAAGAACCTTTATTATTCATTGTACAGGATGGATGGTACCTATTGAAAAAGCAGCTGCTTAGAATAGTAATCTTCACCAGTCAGTTAGTAGTGCCTTATTTACCACATATCCAAAGCCTGCAGTAAATGTAGAATTAACTATTTTTTCACGGTCTTTTCTAGGCTGCTCATCACTGTAGTAGCTGCATGCCTCAAGAACATAGATGAACTTATCACTGCTGAAAAATAGGAGACCATTATTATTATTCCCATTTTACAGCTGAAGAGACAAGGACTTGCCTGGAGCCACATGGTGAATTAATGGCAGAGCAAGGATTAAAATTCATGGCTTGCAACCCTGTGCACATTACTGCAGACCACAGTGCCTTGCTGTCGGAGGTGCTGAGTCTCCACAGCTCCTACTGACTTCATCTGCTGTTGTAAGTGCTTAGCTTTGCCTTATAAGCCTTGGGCAGTCCGAGCTGGTCATCCATAAAATAAGACACGCAATTAATAGTCAGCTGCTATAATATTGAGTTTATCATCACATTAACAGACTAATACTTGAGTCTAGTGTTTACAGAAAGGGCTTAAACGTGGTTCCCTCATGTCTTGGTGAACATCTTAGCTACTGGGTTGCTGGCTGTTCTGGAGTGGGTAATTTACCTTTCCAGAATGTAGATGCTGGAACTCAAAAAATTGTGATAAAAGCATCATAATTTGATTTTATCAAAAGAATACTTTATGAAGAAACACACCTAGAGTGGGAAACTTACTGACAGGCTTTAGATGTCTTTCTTCTCTTTCATTTTCACCTGAAATCTGCTCCCTCCTACTGTCTTAATGATAGCTAGGAGTCCATCCCAGTGCTGTCCACAGCAAAAGCATCTTACTCACAGTTGATAGTTGTTATATTTTTCTCTTTGAARCTATTCTTTTGATCCTCTTCTTTGCACCTGAAATGCTATGTTCATTGACCATGCCCACTCTTTGGGTACTACCACATACACATGCAGATGCTAGAATTAACATGTGCAAAAGCTCTCTGGATCCGCAGTTGATACTGCTGAGGCAAGCAGGTAAAGTTGCTTGCRCACAATCAACCAGCAGACTGTGATCCATTTAAATATATAGCCCCAAACATGAAACTAATATTCCAGTTTTCATTAGCTGAAGATGAAAGGCGTGGGAGACATGGCAATAAATCCAACTCATCTTACTTCTGTAAGCAGTCCTGTTTGTCCAAAATTTACGCCCAATGGAGTTGTTGTGAACTTTACACCAGGACTGGACAGTGTGACTGAATCTTAACCTTCTGGGATATATTTTGGGGTCTGGATCCTTGGTTGTCCAGCCTGGGGGACCTGGACAGTATGCTACACCTTCCTGCCGGCACACATACTTGTTTGCTTCCTTCAGAAACTATGGCACAGGAGTCAAGGGAAACACTCAGCACTCAGGACTGCCCTTGGATCTGCTACATCGTGGGAGAAAGTCTTAAATATCTAGCTTTGAGGAGGGTGTTCTCTCTCCCAGTAAAGCATTCCCTGGCTGTGGCTGGCATGCAGGTTGGTATTCCAGCCTCTACTCAGTACTTGACCTAGWAAACCCTAAAGCATTTCTATACAAGTGCACAGCTCACCAGGAGAAACCAAGCAAAACCCATCCGAAGTTCCCTTTGTCCTTGGAGATGATGGCTGCCCACCACTGCTCTAAATCGGACAGCAAAGGGTTAATCTGGGTTTCTCACAGCCAAGGGGAATGTCATAAGCACTGGGCTGTATGTGAAATCCTGACAGCTATTCTTAACTCTGTTTGAGACTATATCTTCCTCATCTACTCCAAATTACTGCAGATTTCATTTTAGAAATATCAGAACAAAATGCTCAGTGTCTCCAGTGTTTTACTCTRTTCCTTTTTCTTTGGCTTAAACAAATTGCCAAATTTTAGCCCACCCTGCACTTGCTTCATGAGCAAGCCACCTGCATTTTTCATTGGATAAATTATTTGCTGAAAGAAAAAAATGTCCCTACTTAATTTTTGTGCCAAATCTCATTCTTCAGATTTAAACAAACTCTCATTGACTGAATCATAATTACTGGGTCACACTTGAGGTGTAATCTCAGTTGATGTATGGGCTTAGTTCCACTGCCCTTCACTTACACCAATTTATACTACAAGCAGATCTGGCTTGTTGACTGTGATATGCATAACATACATATATTATTAGTTGTATATTTACATATTCCACTGTTCTGGAATTGACAAAACATTTTCATACAAAACTATAGGACTGGCATCTCCTGCACTGATGTGGTATATTACAGTCTTTGCTATAGTTCAGTCCTTAACATTTGTCACCTTGTAGTATTATGTACAGGTCACCATTAACCCCCACCATTTTCAGGTTATTTCTTTCTGTTTTGTTTTCTTTCTTTTTTTTTTTCCCCTCTTAAGCAGTTCTTTCCAATTTCTGCAAATGTTAATTCTAGATGAAATAGTTTAAAAACTCATTTTTTCCTGAAATTTTATTAATTACAGCATTTGAATCTATATAGCAGAAGTCAGCCTTAACGGGATTTGGAACTGCAGAGAACATTTATTCCCAGCTAACACTTGCCAATGAATTCAGCCTGAAAAGCCGTATTTTGCAAATCCTAAAATAAATGTAAGTAAGTTGCGTCTACAGCTTTCAAAATGGTATGCATTAATGTATTTTTTGTTGCGGCAGTTAATTACTACAGTGAATCATTAGAGGGTGACTTGAAAGCATTTGCAGAATTTTACAAATGTAGAAACTAGTATTTCTGGATATCTTTCATAGCTACCTGTGTTGATAAGAAACAGAAATAATGAATTCTGTCAATATGCCCAGACACATAAACAACATAGAGAAATGCAGTAAATATAGAAACTATGGCAGCCAAAATAGACCTCAGAGTTCATCAAAACAGCTTAAAACATGCTAATCTAATCTTACCTTACCATCTACATTGCCAAAACTCAGTTGACAGATGTACCTGCTATGCACATACATGTATTGATAGACATAAATATTTATACCTTATAACCTAAATAGAAGAGAAGGATGTACATACATATRTATGTTTAACAAAATTCAGAGATGTACTGTCAAATAGATTTTAGTACCTCTTGTCTGTATTTAATCGACTTACAAACTTCAAATATGCTCTTCTTTAACATCACTAATATACATTAGGTTACCATTTGCCTRTCCTATGAGTACAGTCAGCTTCATCTGCTATGAACATTTGAACATACACTTATTGAACAATTTATTAACATCAGTCCTTCTCAGTTCAATGAATTTCTACATTGCTCCTTCTCAGATTTGTTCTTCCCTTCCTGTTATGAAGAAATTACATGTACAGTAGCATATGCATAAATCCTCGAATATTTATGTAGAACTTGTACACTCTAGTTTAAGCCTGATTAATCCTCTTTATGAATCATATATACAAATGCATCATTGTGGTTATTCTCCATAAAGTGCTTTCTTACTTAGATGCTTCAGAAGATAGAGGAATTTGTTTTTTTGCTCCACCGTATAGTTAAAGATATATTTTGTCCTCACAATAAGTATACTATATAGAGTAAATTCTGTTTACATGTACCATACTACCATGTAACTTATAGAAAAAAAATGATCTGAAATGAACAGAGGAGGACTGAGGCCTTAAAGATCATAAACAATGTTATTTTTTATTTTTCAAGTATAGATATAACCATTACTCTAGTTAGCTGAAATGCTAGCCAGCAAATTCAGCCATTTTGAAGAAATTAAAGTAATTTTGATGGTAGGATCATAAAGTTTCAGTTCAGAGCTTTTCTAAGTTGATGCTCAATTGTGTGCTTTAAGAAAAACTGATTTTACACAGAAAATTGTAACATTTTGTATGTGAGCACATATCATTAGTGTTTAACATCGAATCATTTACCTGAACACATTAGTGACAATTTTATATGTTTAGAAGGACAGCTATCATCCTCTACATTATTACAGTTTTCCATACAAAGGTATGGCTTATATATTTCATCTTTAGAAGTTAAATTCTAGGGAGCCAGAAGATCTACAGGCAATTGCTTTCAGGATACAGCAACTGCCACTGCTGAGTGGGCGCTCAGATTGATAGAAAACATAATGCACMTCTGTTAGCTCCATATACCTTTAATTCTGGCTTTTGAATACACCTGCTTCTCACTAGGCCTGTTAAGAAGCTTAAGTACATCTATCTGCACTGTCATTCTCATGCTATTAGTACAATATCCATGCTTTCAAAGCAGGGAGCCTGTAATCAGTCCAGCTTCAAGATGGGCAAAACAGAACATCTGTACATCTGTGTCCAATATTTCCATATAGGTACACAAAATCAATTTGTTAATTTGGCCCAGACCTGGACTTCAAATCTAAGAGATGCTCAGGTTATAAATTTTGATTGTGTGGCATCCTTATTTCAAATCTCCTTCTACTTGCAATGCCAGTCTAACTAGTCCACAATCTGATCTCTGCTAAAAACGCTATGTCAACACAGGGCAGATTCAAGGTTAGATAACAGCAGGTGCTTGTTTATAAAGATATAACATGCACAGAGGAGGTGACTTGCTGCAAAGTTCACGGATACCCAGAAAGAACAGCCTGAATTCTCACAAAGCAAGCAGAAAGCAAACAGGAAAGTCACACTTTATACCACTCCTGGGCATTTGAAAATCACTAGATGGAAATTTATGTGCTGTGCGATGCAGAAGGGACTATTGCTAGGCTGTCCCTTCTGCCACCAGAACCTGAGACACTGAACTACAAGTTCACTACATGACACATGGTTGCAAATCCCTTTGACCTTCATGCTGTGCATCTATAGGGCATACTTCAGTAGACTCTGCAGGAACAGGGAAGAGGTTCCTTATCTGACCCTGTCAAGAATGTGAAAAATACTGTATTTCTTTGGTGGGAAAAATATCTGTGTTTGCCCTCACACTCTGACTTTGCATTGTTATCATTGGGTGTGAAGGAAATTCTTTCTCTTTCAAGTCAGAGGGGAAAAGGCTATCTCATCAACAACCTGGGCTGCTACGAGTGAGCTATAAAATCTGTGTGCAATATTTCCCTGAAAAGGCACAGAAAGGCCAATCCCAGGTTTCAACCTTACCTATGGCCCTGGATCTCCTGTCCCTTACTGACTAGTTCTAGGCTTTCAGCAATTAAGCCTAGTATCAGTGACACAGGTGGAATTTAAACTGTGTAAATCTGGACCAAGTAGATTAATCTGTAGGGAAAATGGGATTTATAAGGGAGAAGGGGATTTTGAGGAGGCAAATGACAAGGAAGTTCAAAGGAAAAAGATGAAAACTGCCAAAACCCAAGGGTCTCTTCTCAGAGTATGGACCTCTGTAAGGTAAAGTGCCCAGAGTCATTTCCAGAAACACTGTGAAGTTTACAGCAACTTCTAAATCCACGACAGCAGTGTTCAGCATACCCTCAAAGTTCAGTCAGCAGCTAGCCCAGGAGGTGGAAATGGACTGAACTGTAGATTGCCCGTAACAGGTAGGAGAACCAGACAGACAACRTAGCCCTTCGTTCTTTTCTAAATGGAGTGTGTGCAGGAAGCAGCCTATTAGGGATTAGCTTTAGATGACGTTTTTAGATCTTCAAACCTGAAGATTTGGGGATCAAAACAAATAGCACAGAGAAGCATCAATGTCATTTCCTAAACATGGCACTTTTCACAACCAGTTAGAATTCTGCTGGGGCTAAGAAAGTTGTAACATGCCTCCTTCTCCCAGTGGTACCACTGAGGAATTCTGTGTCACACTGGAGGGGACAAAGTCTATCACCAAGCAACCCTTCCCAATATCACGCTGCACCCCACTGCATTTCACAGCGCTCCATTAAGTAACGCTGTATTGCCACTGGGATGGTAAGCGCAAACCAAACAAACAAAATGTGAGGTCTTAAAGTGCAATTCTGTCTGCAGCACGGCCTGCCAGACAACCAAACTAGGTGTCACTGGTGATGTTTTATGGCAGTCCACAGCACCGTAGAGACGGCATGCATGAGAAAAATAACCTTTCTCATCATTTAGGGATACATCCCTAAATTTGAAGCACCCAATGCTTCAAAATCCATCACACTCTGCTACCTATCACGTCAGCAAAGTTATTTGTATCATTTCAGTACTGGATAAAGTTGTGAAATTGTTTGGAAAAGGTAGTAGAGTATTTGACAGATTGACACTGTATTGATAGMTCACAGAATTATAGCATAGCTAAGGTTCATAGGCAGCTCTAGAGGTTGTCTGGTCCCAATCCCCTGCTCAGAGCAGGTCATCTCAAGCAAGTTGCTCAGGGCCATGAACAGTTGGGTTTTCAATATCTCCAAGAATGGAGACTTCACAACCTCTCTGGGCAGCTTGTACCAATGTTCAACCACTCTCACAGTAAAGAAGTTTTTTCTTATGTTTAAATGAAATTCCTGTGTTTCTRTTTGTGCCCATTGCCTCTTGTCCTGCCACTGGGCGCTACTCAGAAGAGTTTGGCCTGTCCTCCTGACACTCTCCCTTCAGATATTTATATACATAGATGAGATCCTTCTGAGCTTTCTCTTCTCCAAGCTGAACTGTCCCAGCTCTCTCAGTCTTTCTTCATGTGACAGATGCTCCAGTCCCTTAACCATCTTTGTGGCCTTGCTGGACTCGCTCCAGTAGTTCCATGTCTCTCTTCTGGTAGGAAACCCAGCCCTGGACCCAGGACTCCAGGTGTGGCCTCACCAGGGCTGAGTAGAAGACTCTTGGCTTTGAYCTCTGCAAACACTAAGAAAGAAGGAAGTGGAAACAACATTTATCCTTCATTGAGATCCAATCTCCGTGCTGAGTGGCCCAAAGTCAGTATTAGCTGATGGTTAGGGATTCACATAATGACTGAGGATTTCAGACTGGTCTCTTCTAGAAAAGCATTCATATTGCCATAATCACTGTCCCAAGTGCTGCCTCTTGTGAAGTATAAGCAAAGAGGTCAAAGACAGAACGCTTCAAGAAAATAGGCAATCCTCTCCACCTAAATGTCAGAAGTGAAGCRTTCTGGCAGTAGAGAATGCCTCCAAAGAGCCTGTCAATACTTGCCGCACATCAGACCTCTACTCAATTTACAAGCTTTTGGTAGCTCTCTTGAGAGAAGAAGGAATGGTCCCAAGAGTGTAAGCACTCCCTTATACCATARTAAAAATCATGGCATATTCTGCCATATTGCTGGGTTTATGCTATGTAGAGGAAGTTCTAGTTCATATGCATCCATCTCTGCAAATAATGAATGTTACGAAATGGCAGAGGGATGAGGAACCTCRGAGAGGGACAGTGCAAGACTTCTCCCAAATATTAACGAAAATCATGTATGAAATGGCTACTGCCAGGCTATGTTGGCTTTTGCTAAATAYTGACACAGATAAAAAAAACATTTCCTTGACCAGAATAAAAAGCAGTTTTTTCACATACTAAATTCAACACATTCTTTAAAACTGAATAAAAGAAGGGTAAGAATACAAATAGAGTAAGTGTGAACCACAAGGTAGTGTCTGAAAAACATGTACAATGCTGTTGCCTTCAAAGGAAAGATTTCTCTATTGTTTGTAATAATTCTACCTTAACAGCTCAAAGCTACCATCATGCAGGRACCCAATATGTAGACCTTCACAATTAATGTCTGACAAGCTCTCAAGAAAGGACCTTTGCCCAGGAGTTAATTCCTTGCATTATAAACAGCATGTTTCAAATATATTGTGTCATTAGGTATAATTAGCTGGCAAAGAGAACCAGTTCTATATTATACTGCTACCATACAGAGAAGGCTACAGAAAAAACAACACTGTTGTTCAGAGCCATCAGATCCAATTCCTTGCTGACATAACTCTTGACCAGCTATGTCTAAGATGTGTTTTCCTCCCAACCACTTTATTTCCCCTTCATTATATTTAAAGTACTGCACAATAAACAGTTGATTTCCAACGAATTGACTTGGTACTTTCTTTGACAAATTAGCTATTGAGTTTTGGTTGACACCGTTACAATTACCTACATGTGGTCCTGGCCTCTGCAAAAGAGACAGTGAATGCTGCAGTGTACGTGCGCCACCATCAGCCTAATGCCTACCTCCATTTTTGTATATACTTCAACAAGCATATATGGCTTTTTTTTCACAGCTCTTAAGTGCTGACTGCCACGAGGGTTGTATGGAGTTGGGATACCCTCTAACGGTGGAAKAGCAAACTACATATATTCACCTAGATTGCCCACCTAAGTAACAGTAAAAATGCTGACCGAAGAGGTGGGACTTAGTCATGCATGCTTGTAAATGGATATTCTCCATAGCAAGCACAACTTTCTAAATTAACCTGATATTTATCAAAGGCTCTGTTTTTCTGAGGATGGAACTTTTTCATCTTTCTTTAAGCTAAAGCCAACATGTGGTCTAACATTTTTTTTCCCTTTTCACTTCCTAGAGACTTAAAATAATTTTGCTCTTTGATTTTGTTCAATGAACCTGCAGCATATGGCTTTGARGAGAAGATCTGACAAGTTAAAGAAATTAATGTTAGGTTCTGCTACATGATAATTGCAGCAAGCAGCTAAACAACATGCAACTCTCACTAGTTCAAATAAAGATTCTAGGCCAATATTTTTAGGATTTTCTGTTGCAAAATTATTTAAAGATGATATATTTTTACATCATCATCAATATAGAGATATAAAAAGTTCATACTAAAAAAATCAAAGCATAGTTAAAAATCTGTTTTAAAAACTCCTAGGTAAGGGCGTTACCATGAGAAACTACTGTCATTTCATACTACCTTGCTCAGATATTTTTAAACACATAGAGAGCTGTTCCGATAGCAGCCTTCATTCACAACTTCATATTTATTGAAGTCACTAAGGTACAATGAGGAACACTGTATGTCATTGGCTCTGCATTTAAAATCATAAATCATTGCTTGAAAACCTGAAAATACTAAGCACAACAGATAACTAAGAAATGAACACTCAAATTCGTAAGGACCCATTTTCAATTCAAACTGTGGAGATCATGAACTAGGTGCATAYATAGCAACACCCTCTGTGGCAATGAGCTACCGAATCAATATTGACTTCAGTGGAGGGATTAATTTCTTAGATCTTTTTTATGGGTATAAGAAAAAGACAAATGTTTTATTGATCCATAATGTGGCTTGAAAGCCAGACATTATCTCATTAGATCTACTAATTTAATATCTGAGTTTGAAGCATTATTTTAAAGGATGTTCACAGTAGTATATATTTAAATCATATTTATCATATRTAGTGCATGCATGTTACAAAATACTGCGTGCATCTGAAGGAATCCACCAGAACGACGCCTATGCCACACTCGTTTCAGTTCTTTGGGATTGTTCAGAACGCATCGGGCGTTTTGCATCTGCATGCAGTATAGAAAACATGCGACTGGAACACACAGTAAACACAACGCCCTCCCCATATGGAGGCATTAAAGCGATGTGCCCCTTTGGATGCAATAACGCTGCGCACACGTTCATGGTGAAAYCTCGAAGTTATCGCAGGTCTCCTGAAATTTGCAATTTGCGGAGCTGTAATAATGAACAAGTGAGAAGAGTTGGCATCGCGGGGGCCAAGCGTCACCTCAGCGTTTAAGAGTTGCAGTGGTGTACAGCGGAGCCACTGGCTAYGGAATGGGAGCGTGTATATATATCTATATGCATATTTATTTATTTATTTATGCGCGCGCGCCCGCGCGCACGGAGCGGAGCCCGTGCCAGGGAGCTCCTCGCCCGGCCGCCGGGGCAGCCACCCCCGGGAAGCGCACCTGCGCCGCGGGCAGGGGCCGCGCCCGCGGAGGCGGCTGCGGGGGCCGGAGCAGGGCAGAACCCGGCAAAACTTGGCGGCTCTTGGACGGGGCGGGGAGCCCGGCCGGGCCCC
>NW_028186867.1:8986503-9036549 GCF_003343005.1 Rhea americana | reverse complement strand
TTTTAATAGGGCACCGAGGAAAATGTTAGTGCCCAGTAGTGAAACTGGTGATCTGGCCGCTGAGGCAGGTATCCAAAAAGCAGCAGTTGCTGGGGCAGCTCGGTTACTGTCATTCTTCATGCTAGCATGAGATTTATGTGCCTTTGCGGGGAAGGTCACTTTTTACTCCCCCCCCCTTTTTTTTACTCAGTCGTGTATCAGCAGCTTGGATTGCAAGAAGCAGTAGGTGTTTCTTGGCATTTTAACTGGGATTTTGGAAAGGGAAGTTGAGTATTTAAAGGGGAAAAATTGTGATGGAAGGAAGGGCTGCGGAGGCTGCACACATCCCTGGGTTTGCAGGCGTACGGAAGTTGTTGCATAGGTAGAGCGTCCAAATTGGCATTTGGAAAACAGTGAATGGTGCTGTAGTTAGTGATCTGATGAACAAATATAAAGGAAAATTGGGCCGCTAAAAGAGAATTTTTCCTGTTTTGCAGTTTGCTGTCAGCAGAAGGTAAAACATGTCCTTGAAGATATACAATTTTACATAAACAGATGATGTTTACATAATCCTAGATAAGTTTGTGAAAAACATAGATAGCAAAAGATGCGGTGGTAGCTGAACTCGACCGTCCTGCTCTTTGAATGTGTAATCTTTTTTCTCTCTGTATTGTTGCAGCTTAAGAACAAAGTGTGCAGCAATACCTTTACCAAACCAACTACCTACACTATTAATCTGATCTGGAATGGACAATGGAATGTTCTCTGGCTTTATCATGATCAAAAACTTCTTCCTTTTCTGCGTTTCCATGAGTTTAGCCAGTCAGTTCGGGTAAGTTGCCAATTGTGTTTGACTTTTTGCTGTGGGTTTTTGAGGAAAGCAAAGGCTTTGGCTCCATGCGGTGTGGAACAGCAGAACAAAACAAGCAGACTTTGCGTTTGATCTTAATGTCCTGATGTCAAGAGAAAGGGAGCAGTTTTCTTTTCTACGCAAATTTAGCTGTCTCGTGTCAGTCCTTATTCGCTTGTCGCTCTTGCAGGAAGTCTTTGCGGGAACAGGGAATTCAGGCTCACAGCTAGAGAGGCCAGGCCTGAGATGGAGATGATCTTGCATGTGTGTGTGTATACATACATACATATATAGTATGTATTTATGGTCTTGAGTATAGCAAAGCATTGGGCTGTGGTGCTCTTTACTCTTCCTGGCTGCAATGAGGAGTGCTGACATCTTTCCCTCTTACCTGGCAAGTCCAGGCTATAAGCAGTAGAGCACACCTATGGTAACAGGACGCAGCGCATGCTTCTAGCTGTTACAGGCTCCTTAATAAGTAAGGGAAAATCTTTACTACTCAGAATGACAGCTTGGAAATTTCATTTCCGTGAAGCAACCTAACAACGAATTGTTTCCTTGCGTTTTTCTTTGGTTGCTTTCCTGAGTCATAGTATTCTGCAAGCTATACTGAAGAAATATTCCTGCTATAGCTCTTCGAAAAAACAATCAGAAAATCCCAGTCTACGTGTTCTACCTTATCCCAGAGATTTCATGAACCTACCAAACTCAGACTATGCAAATGAGTGTAGAGAAAGCATTTAGCAAGGGCCCTGGAAATACAAGTTGATTCTATTTTATGGAAGAGAACAGTTATTTATGATTTTGCTACACTAAAAAAAAAAGAATTCTCCCAAACTGTTTTTTCACAAGTAAACACATTAATTTCTTTCTGTAGGAAGATCCAAAATACGGGTTCAACCAAAGTAATTTTTTCTAGATTAGAATTAGAAGAAAGACCGTACTTCGAGTGGTGACTGTGTATACAGTAAGCAAAATGTAGCCCTATCTCCATGGTGCACCTTACGTAGGCACACAGAAATGTGTAACCACAGTGCCATGTGTGAGCAGTTGTGGCATTGCACACTCCAAGGGAGGCAAACAGATGCAAGCTGCCACCTTGGAAAAGCTGGATCCTGCTTTCACTGTGGTCTAAGACAAAACTCTCATTGGACTTCATAAAAGCAGATCAGGTGCTTTGTGATAAAAATGAAGAGGCCTTAGATAACGCGGGACTTGCTTTTAGCTTGTCTTGAAATGGTAGTGCTTTTCCAGATCATTACTGTGTGGATAAAACTAGGAGGACTGTAAGCTGAAGTCCCTTCTGATCTTCTTTCATGCCAACAAAAGGTAGCAAGTATCAGGAGTTTAGCACACCCTTCTTGGCGTGGGGTTTGTCAGATGACGTTCTGTCTTTTATAGGTGTTACTCATTCTAAGAGAAGCACTGATATGCAAGATTACTAAAAAGAAGGTTTAACTGTCTTGTTTCTGCTAGAAAGTGAGTAATGAATCCAAGTCCTAGATAGGAATCGTGACCTGTAGCATATCTGATAATTGGAACAGGACAGTTACGTGAAACTAGGACGCTTGTTTTCTGTAAGTTAGTCAAAAAAGCTTCTGTGCACTAAAATGAGATTATCACGTAACCTTCCCTTCCACCTCCCATTTCTGAACTAGTAATTTTAGTCAGGGCCTGCAGAGATAAGCAGCTCCAATTCACGGCACTTATTCACATGCTGCCTGAGGGCTGAATTTTGACCCTGCTCAAAAGACAGAGGATGTTCCAGTGTCTCTGTTTCAGAGGCAGAAGCAGTTTGAGTGTAATTTGCTAAGTGCTTTGGGACTGACTCTTCAGGACAGAATGGTACAATTTACATGTAGGCTGGTATACTAACTGCTACAATCCAGAATCACATACTGGTAATATTTGCTGTTGCTACCAGAATCTTCTTTATTAATTTCATCTATGTTTGGAATGTACTGTTACACTTCAGTGCATTTTACAGTATGCTAAATAAAAGTGATTGGTCAAATGAGCTCGTATTTAAAAGCAAAATACAGTAGAGATTACAGATGAAAGCAGAGATTTGTCTATTATATTCCACAGCCATTCCATATTTATATTAAGTCATAAATACAGTTTTTGCTGGCATAGTCAAAGCCACTTTGGGGGATTTTGATGCACAATACCCAGTAAAATAAACAGAAATTATGCATCTCAGTCTCCTAGGCTACTTCAGAAATCTCAGCAAAAGTCTCAGATTAATGGTTAACATAAATACGGAATGACTGTCGAGGATTGTCCACATAATAGACTGCAGAGGAGGACTGTAGGCATAGTTGGAAAAAGTTATTTAAAAAAAATCACTGAATTGAAATTCAAAGGTATAGAGCAAAGGAAAACAGTATGTGGACACCCCACCATTGCTGGTGCAAGAGTTTTATAAATCTAGTTTTGCATAAGCAGTCCAGCTCAAGTCAAAGTTTTTTCAAGTTTGCTTGACTTAAGTCTTGAGTTGTATAACGTTCTGGGCTGAGATATTTCACTAAAGTATTTCAAGATAGTTCACAATTGTATTGAAAGTAAACAATATTAGAGAATGATTCAAAATCAAATATAACAGAGAAGAGTATTTTTCAGATGAGACAGAGCCTGACTTCCTGCATTTGAATTCAATTAAGGTTTCAGGTGTGCAGAGTTGAGGCTGAAAAAAACACATGAAAGTTGGCTGCTTTCCTTGCAGGAGGGCAGTAGAAATTCAAAATAGTTCAGATTCCGCCCTCTCCAGACTGATGCCYTGCAAGAGTGACACTGCGATGCTGAACATATCAGCTGAGCACCCCGCAGGATAGAAATCAGATCACTCGGGGTCCCGTCCAGCCAGATGCTAGTGGCRTTGTGGCACTGCTGGCCCTCCTGCGCTTTCAGGCGCTGGGCGAAGACCCGCATTTGTGACTCCGAGGGAGGGAAATGGCAAACACCATGTGTTGTGGGGTGGTTTCCAGGAGATCGCYGCTGCCGACAGCCGCCCTGTTGTGCCGGTGCTCCGGCTCCGCAGCCCGAGAGAAAGGTGGCACCTCTTTCTCTGGGGAGCACGGCACAGGCTGTCCCGGGGAGCTTTCTGGGGATGTGACGGTGTTATAAAGTCCCTGCGCCCACTTGCATTTCAGATGTGCGATTTCAGAAGTCCGTCTTGGAGCCTGAACCAACAGGGACAGATGTCGTTGGTATAACCACCATTTAGATAAACAGAGGGCTTAGCAGGAAGCATGTATAAATTGATTCCTTCAAGCATCTGCTAATAATATCTATAATAGTATGAACATGGGGAACARAAGATCCCAATTAATTCTAGCTCAAGACAACACAAGAGTTTTCTGTACACTGCAAGAATTCAGTCTGTGGGGTATCTATAGTGTCAGATACTTTTCTACTAGCTCAAAATCACTACGTTAAGAGCATAATCCTGCTATTTAGATTAAACATGCCTCTCCCGTAGACCATGGAATTTGTTTTAAGTTAGKCTCTGCCACCCTGAGCAGTTAGTCCTGCTGAGTTATTCCCTTTCAAGTACTAGAGATGCTGGGGAGTTCTTTCCCGTATTTTTAGACTAATTTTGTGAGAATTAGCATATGCTCATTCAGTCACGCTTGTCCATTTTATTTTTTATTCTGTTTGCCTTTCCTTCTCCATCTTTCGAGGTAGCTTTTTGAAGCCGTTAGTGAATTTCAACAGTTGGGAAAATAAGTGAGTTGCCAGAACTGCTCAGAGGAGAAGGACAGACATTAATCCCTCGGCTGAACAGAAAGCTACAGTGGCAGCACTTCTGTTCTGCTTGGGCTCCTGGCTGGCCAAATAGCTGGTGTGTAACTGCAGGCCATGCGGCACGTGCTTAGCGCAGGGTCAGCCGCAGCGCGTCTTGCCGCTTAGTGAACCTGTAGCTGAGGGGCTTGGGAGGAGCTGGGAGTCCTAGGAGCAGTTAGTAACTCTAGGAGCAATTCAGGATATTGAAAGGGACATTAAGGTGCAGGGGGATAAGGATTATGAGAAATTGCCCCGTGAAGAGCAGACTTGAGTTCCACTGTTCACAAATTGCTCATTTGCAGAAGGTAATAAAATACTGCTCTTGGAAAATARAAGAAGGAAATTGTTCTTTAAGGATCTGCAAAGGCCATTAAAGTTTAATTATTTGCAAAGTCAGTTTGCTCCCCTACCCTTCTTACCTGATTTGAAAGAATTAAATTTTCATTGCACAAATTTACAGAATACCAAAATTTTTAGATCTCAAGCATCTGTAGGAAAGGGATGGTTAGAAGCTAGCTTAAAAAAAATAGCCATTTCCTGTGATATTTCGCCAGGTGACAGTATCCCAAGAGCGTGCAAATGCATTCTCCTTTTCTTTTTCACAAATTCTTAATTTGTCTGAGCATTCTGGTGTAATTCTGATTTTCTTAAAGCAAGTTATTGGAAACTCGACTCTTAGAGAGAGAAAAATACAGCTTTCAATTGCAAAATATTTCCCAGTTATTTTCCAGCATCTAACTTTCCTTTTTGTTTTCAAAGTTTTGGGAAAATCATGAAATATCTATGAATACATTTTGCTCTCAATACAACTAAGCTATGAATAGTATCTGTCAAGATTTTGACTAAATGGTAATAAAGGTAGTGATGTTTAACTGGTAAATGGGGARCTCATCAGAAGAGGTAGCTGAGCATCTTTAGGGAGTTACCTGATATTACACTGATCATGCTTTCTGTGGCTTCTGTTTTTTCAGTCACACAAAAATTGCAATATTAAATAAATGTGATAAGAAGTATTCCTGGTTGGTTTAGTTTATGTTTATAATGAGATTTTAATTTAATTATCTTTGAATTTTCTTAGCATCCGCTAAGGTTTTTTCTAGGTTTATTTTTATTCCAGAACTGAAAAAGTTTGCTTTAAAAAACAGCTTTGGTTGCTGAGTGACAATAGTCCCTACTAAGTTTTTAATAAAACCTAATCTTTATATGTATGGCAGCAATTAATTTAGGATATCACTGTTTTATTCATATAATGTTGCAAGTACACTCTTAATGCTCTTATGTCGTAAAAGACAACTTCAGCACTTACTCCAAAATATGAATTAATATTTTATCAGCCTTCTCAAAAATATWAACTATATGCTTTCTTTTCTGTGAAAGAAAAAGTGATATTTGCATTAGTGGCAAACAGTGATCCATCTACAAATGCAACTTGAATAATACTGACGTTTCTCTGTAATTCTGCCTCAGATGCCTTTTTTGTGTGTGATCTGCCAAATCTAATTTGGATTGCTGTTGTACAGACGAAGTGCAGATTTTCTATGATGCTTCATCCTAAGTCATTTCTCCATCTTTTTCATCTATTAATTCGGTTTTCTTATGCATATGCAAGTATTTCAGTATGTGAGGTGTGTATACTGTTTTTATGAAAGGTGTATGCAGTCAAGATAGAATGAAGCGACATCAGTTACTCATGCTGGATTTGGGGGAGAGATTATGAGAACGAGGTATATTCTGTCCCTTCCCCACAAACATAGTTCAATGGAAAACTTTCCTCTGAGTTCAGTTAGCTTTGAATTCAGACTAAATTACATGCTAAAAATACAAGCTTTTCTAAGAGCAGAGAAACTAGTGAGGCTTGATTTCTAAGCTTCTGTATCCTCTTTCTCCTGCACCATCCCTCTGCAATCATCCCAGCTCTGTTTTGCGTCCCAAGCAGCCGTCTCCCTGCATTTTATCTCTGCAGTCCGTATCTCAGAGTATCTTTTCTAATCACCCTGCAAGTCTCTTCCGTATCTCTTAATTACCAGCGAGGAGGTGGACTGCTTTTGCTGAGGCAGTTTTTGAGCTACATGCTTGCTGACTGGCCTGGTCGGCAAGCCAGAGGGAATAGATGACTGCTGACCTCACATTTTTACTTAATGAAGCACTAATTTGGATCGCTCTCCTCTTGTCTAGTCACTGCTCCTCATGAAACTGGTAAGAATGAAATAAAGTTTGATCTCTCGGCCTCTGTCAGATGCACTGGAAAATGGAAGTGGGTCCATAAGTTGATAGGGTGGAACAGGCAGACTGTGTGATGTGTGTCTGTTTTTCTTATGAAAACAAGCTAAAAGTAAATGATAGAAAATGTAAACGATATTCTAGGATTTTACCAATGCATTAATTATGGTCACTGAATAGTAAGAACCTCTGTAGTTTATGTCCCTTCTCCATATTCATTAGGCTGGTACTTGCAACTAAAACCTTCGCACAGTGAATCCATTTGATTATGTTTGACAAAAAAGGATGTAGTCTGTTTTCTTGAATGGTCTGGTGTGCAAGGATGTCTAGTGCTCTTTAATTAGATTAGACGTACTGGATTAATTATATATCATTTTAGTCAAATGTATCCATAATGTATCCACTAGAAGTTGTAGTTTCAGCAGTGAAAACTAATTCAGTCTTTAGACCRTGGAGAGATGGGATGGCCTGAAAAACGGGCGAGATTCTCAGGCATGCCGCTGCCTGCAGTGAAAGGGAGCTTTTTGGTGGACTTGGGCTCTCCCRATTTTGAACTTGCTGAGACGTCGCAGCAGTGCGGACGTTGCTCCTGCTACCACGGCTCCTCTCTGCCTTGCTCTTGCATGTGCTTCAGCGTTCCCGGGACACTGCGCCCCCAGCCCTGAGCTGCTCCCCTTCCCTGAGAGACTCTGAAATCCTTTTTTTTTTCCCTAGCAGAAGAACATAAGCTGTAAAGGGAACTGAGGCAGGGCTGGGGGTCCCTACATCTGGCTCTGGCTCTGAGGTAGTACGCGGCCACTAGCAGCTCTTAATGAGCCAGGTCTTATGTCCCTAAAACTTCGAGACTGTGCCCAAGCTGATTACACAGATGTCAGGGAAGTCATATTCAGTGTAAACCTTGTGCAAGTAAAACCTAATTAAGGTCCCTCATCTTTCTTTTTATAAATCCTGTTCTGTTAAGTATAATATGTATTTTAAAAACATCTTGCAAGACAACCTGTTCTGTGGAATGCTTTGAGATTCTGTATTTGTTTACTGATTTATTTCCCTGGGGATTGGTAATAAATAAATATGGATCTTTTTTTATCTCTAGGTCACTGGTCCACATCCAGTTCGGGTCATTTGAGTGTAAGTGGTTGCTGTCTGTAGGCAGGGTGCKTGAAGTGGAATATGGTTCTTAGCGGGGTGACATGCGCTCTGTCGCAGCTGCAACATTTGTTAGCAATTTCAGCAGAGGCTGGAACTTGAAAAAGCACTTGCTGTCTCAAGAGATAGTCCATGCTAGCTGCAGATGAAGCACATTTATGGATAAGCTTTTGTGTCTGTTATCTGTTATTTGGGTAAGCAAAGGCATTAGTGTGCAGGAGGTTCTCCTGAGCATCTTAAAATCAAATAGATTTAAAAATGCACGTTATAGTTGTGCTGTGAGCTAGAGTATCATTGTGGGTACTTTCTATGTAAGCCAACCTCATAGGTTGGTCTGATCCTTTGACACCTGAACAGACAAGGTTTTTAAAACAAACAAACGAGGGATGTTTTGCTTGCTTAAAGGACTGTATCTGAAATACATATGTACTTGTCACTGAAATAAAAGATGAGTTCATAAGGAGTTCATACTGAGCAAAGAGTAAAAACAGATCTGGCCTGAAAGATATGGAATGAGGCCCACTACAGGTTGTTATTTGCATACCGTAAGGGAGGAGTAATTTATGGAGAAGACAAAAGAGGAATGAAGAACTGTATTCTCGGTACTGCAATATTCTTTTCAGGTACCCCCATAATCCAGGGTGGAATATTTGAATCCAATGGGAGTTCTTTGTCCTCAGGTGAAGTCAGAGCTCATATGTTGTTCTAGGAATGAATTACATAAACTGTGGAAATTAGAATCTGTTTGGCATGCTGCTTGCATGACCTCTCTGTGAGCTGATGTGGCTTATAAAGACTGGAGAGCTAACCTGAGAAAAAAAATAACAGCTTTTGCTAGCTTTGTGGGCTGAATTTGCTCCCTGAGGGGGATAGACACATGCCAGAGCCAGTGCCRGGGAAGTGGGATCCCAGGGGTCACGTCGCCTACAGCCCCAGCTGCTGAAAAGGCAGAGGAAAGAGCAGGGGGCTCGGAGGCTCCCTTTGTGAAGTTTCCCGCAAGTTACRCTGCCCAGAGGAAGCCTCTTAAGATTGGCACAACTTTTGACATGTTTCTTTTTATTTGCATAAAATAGCTTCTCGCAAATGCCCACAGCTTCGGGGAAAGAGGACACCAATGATAACATTACTATATTCACCAGGATCTTGGACGGCCTGCTGGACGGTTACGACAACCGACTACGCCCAGGACTGGGAGGTAGAAGAACACTTTTGTTGTGGCTGGTGGATCATTTAGACAATTCTTCCTGCATAGYGACTCCCCTGATGCCCTCCTGTATGGGTACATGCCCTTGGGACAGGTCTTAAGGAGAAAGAGTTGTTTAATTAGCTAAATGTAGACGAGAAAATAGTGTCTCCTTGCAAACAGGTACAAAGGTCACYGAAGTTTTTTCTTTCACTCACTGAAGTCATACGAGGTTGGACTAGGCATGCAGGATACACATTTTCTGTAACTGAATACAGTTTGCATTTTTTTTCATTTATTTTGGTACTCTTCTCTGTTAAGGTCAGCCAGACAAGGTGCTTGCAAGTTGCTTTGAGGTTCCCTACTGGTCAGCATGTATAAAATTGTGCCAATGACAAAAAAATCTCTGTTAAAAAAAGAACCCCAAACCATCCATTTTTAGATAGCTGCAGTGACTCTGTATTGATACGTCATTTAGATAACCTCTATAGCAGCTATTTTAAAAGCGTAACATGTGAATAGTTACTTGCCATTCCAACCTTGTTGAGCCCTTCTTCAGTTCTCTTTCCCCCAGATTTCTCTCATCTTCTACCCATGTGTAAGCCATCTGTTATGTTCTTCCTGGCCCTTTTTTAATCTGGCTACCCCCACCTCTTCATCTTGTGAGACCAACACATTGCTTTCATTGCTTTCTCTCCTTCTCCTCTCACTTTACTCRGAGATGCTTGAAAATAGGGCTTGATGCTCCTATCTTATGTAATGAACTTCTGAAAATTCTGCCCTTAAATTAAATTAGTCCTGGATTTGAAAAGATGCCAGAAAGACTCAGAGCCTTGAGGGCAGAATTAATTTCACCTAGCTTTAGACATCTATAATATAGATGTCTGCAATTGAGCAAATCACCCAAGYCAGTAGCAATAAATAGGCCCTTCTAAGGTACACTTCATGTCAGCATGTAGTAGGCATCTAAACCGGTCAGAAAGATTGTACCTGAGAAGGTCCTGTTCTTTTCCTCTGACTACAGGAAGAGAGCCTGAGCTCTCTTCCAAAAGAGGTAGACATTTGTATTTGATCAAGGATCAAATTCCTCCTCAAACATCTTCTTAAATTCAAATTTTGGGGGGTGGGTGTTAGATGATTCAAAAGTTGTTAATAGGGAAATGCATCAGAAAAATGTATGTGCGTCTTAAYGTAATTACTGACTCAGAGCCTGTATTTATTACAGAGAGAATAACTCAGGTGAAAACAGACATCTATGTTACCAGTTTTGGTCCTGTGTCAGACACAGAAATGGTAAGCTCTAGTCCGTGGCTCCTCACTTACTTGTATTTCCTTGCTAGAGTCGTTTTCAGAACCATCGCTTCTAATCAGACCCGACAATAATATATCTACTTCTTTACGCCAGGAATACACCATTGATGTTTTTTTTCGACAAAGCTGGAAGGACGAAAGGCTTCGATTCAAAGGACCTATGCAACGCCTCCCTCTTAACAACCTGCTTGCCAGCAAGATCTGGACCCCCGACACCTTCTTCCACAACGGCAAAAAGTCTATTGCTCACAACATGACAACACCAAACAAGCTCCTGCGCCTCGAGGATGACGGCACTCTGCTGTATACCATGAGGTAATAACCTCCCTTAATTTCTTCTGACGCTGTTTCCCAGCTAGCTTTGCCAATACTTGGGGGAAGTGGCACTTCCTCCACTCCTAGTAGAGCCAGGCAAGCAATCTTTTGCACATATTTATGTGWATTATCAAGAAAAGTGGAAAACATAATCACTGCCTACAAGCACCAATTAATTTGTAGCTTCTGAATACTGCTAGTGCCTAAATGATAAAATGGAAGGCATATTCTCAACAGATTTGGTGATTCAGTCCAGCTTTTTTATGAAGATCTGTACTCTCTTATTATTTGTATTTCCAGCTGCAATGCTGATTGCAAGAGAGYTGTCTTGAAGGCCAAAAAGTGAAGCCTAGTTCTGGGGCAGTACGTCTTGGACGCTTGACGCTTRTATTATTATTTTTTCAATTTCACTAATAGGCAAATCGTCACTGGGATAAATGAAGTAAGCTAGCAGCCCTGTGAAGCTATTGTAGCGAGTGCATTCCTGAAATCAAAGCTGGCGCATTATACTGGCAGAGAAGCAGCGTCAGTATCTGAATTCTTCAGGGTCGTGCTCCTCATCTGATGAGAGGACGCTGTCAAGCTTCGTCATTGCATAACCTAGATATAAGATACAATATCTGTGATGTTAGAGGATTATCTGAAATTCTTCTCAGGCCAAATCCCACACCAGTGTAGGGTGATTTGCTCATTAAAAGTAATTAAGCTGCAGTAATTAAGACTGCCTTATGCCTTTAATAAGGTTTTCTCTGGAAGCATAGTTGTACGGACAACACTTCAGAAGAGATTAAAGGAAAAACCTGCTGGGGAATAAAGTGTTATTTTAGGCTTATCACCTGTGAGCACAGGATGATGCCTGGGACCCAGTAAAGCAGTTAGGAGCTCTGAAGTTAGACACTGAAGTGCCTGCGCTTCCTACCCTCGGCCCCCTGTGCTGAGCCGGGCTGACAGCGGGCTCCCAAGCGGAGGAGGGGGGCACGGACCCGGGGGCGAGAGCGGGCGCGCAGCGAGGCGGGCGGGAGGCCGAGCGCCTGCCCCCGTCGAGGGCTGGGGCCGCAGGGCTGCGTGGGGCGCCGCGCCGCTCCGAGCCTTRAATCCCCTCCGCTGAAAGGAAAAGAGGTTTGGGAGAGGTAAAGCGTCCTTTTGTACATGCTGACAGCTTTAGATCACACAGTTGTAACAGCACTAGYGCTGAAAATACTTAGATTTGCTTAGTGGTCACATTTAAAAGTAGGGAATAGTCTCCCGTTTTCTTTCTGCTGTACATTGCTGTTATTTCTCACACGTTTTGCTGAGTTAATGATCTCAATAATAATAAACCCCTGAAACAATGTGGTGATACAGTGTATGTTTAGATGAATAAAAGTCAAAACAACGAGAAGCCTATATTTCACAAAAATACTGGTAATTYGGGCCTTAAAACCAGTCTCCTTGCTGCTAGGACTACACTAGTGCAACTCCAGAGACCACTACAGAAGCAGTTCTTGATTATTTGTGTTAATTACTTGTGTAAATAAAGTCCAAATCAGGCTAACAGCCTGGAAGAAAACATTACTTGGTGTGGTGGATTCACAGCTGGCTTGCTACTTCTGTGGAAGCGCAGGGTTTTGCAGTGTTGAAGAAGTGCGGTGAGGCACAGAGTCATTAGGCAATTAACTGAGGCACCGGGGTTAGTGGAGCGAGATGTATCTAGTAGGTAACCTAGCCGCTGGATCCGAATTGCTCTTTGGCAGTGCCTCTCCTGTGACTCTGCTAGACTTACTAAATTAGGTGCTGCAGGCTATAAGGATACTGAGGAAAAGGCTGTGTCCTGCTCGTCACATGCAGCTGGAGCAAAATTTGGGCTTGACCCAGTCTTTCACATCTTCCCACTGCTTCTCTTTTCCAGCTCATTTTCACAAAAAGGAAACGTGGGAACAGTGCCCACRCAACAGCTCAGGGAGCAGCCTTATCTAGGTATCGGAGGAGGCCTTTTAACGTTAGGTGGGTGAATATGGGCCTAAGGACTGGAAGTGAAACAGTCAAAGGTTCTTTGGATTAACGTTCATGTAGGCTACAGAAACGTGCAGAATGCTTTTCTAACCTAAAAAGCATGTAAYGCAACTTTTTTGAGAGAGAGAGTTRTGTGTGGGTGTGCATGTGTGCGGAAATAAATTCCCACCAGCCATGGCGTATGTGATAAGAAATGGAGTGCAAAGCTTTTGAAATACCTTGCTTTCCATTATCGCAAATAAAACTTTAAGATCTAATAAACGTACATGAAGTGTATGTGCTATTCTATTTAAACCTAAGTCCGGAGGCTGCTTCTGTAATGTGTAAGGAGCTGTGCTGCTTTAGGGATATCAGTCTTTCATGATGGGCATTTCAGCAGTGGGRGCAAAGTTCTGCTGCAAGGTTGTTTCTGACTCCCCTTCCCAGCTGTGCAGCGATGGCTGTGACATGCACTCAGCCCCCTTCAGCTGCTGCTACACCTTTTGGGACTCCCGGTGAAGGTAACAGCTCATCAGAGCTACTGAGCAAGGTTTTCCACCAGGAAATACACAGTGCAGGGCCTTTTAGCAGAGAAGTACTCACTGCAGTGCTGATGCACTACATGAAGCTACTAGGCTTGGCCAGGGAGTCTCATCTCCTGCCGCTCCCAGCAGACCTTTCTGGTTCCCAGGATTTGGGGTTTTGAAGGCAGCCCTCTCTTAGTTCTCGTTTCCAAGGAGGAACTGTGCGTTTCCCAGGCTGTACGTAGGAGTAATCTGTGCAAGGAGGATTGGACCCTCTGTCGTTGACAGAGATGCCTGAATTGCATTTGCAACCTCACATCTGGCTGTCTGAATGAAGAGGAGGAAAGCAGCAAAGTCAGTGGTGACCTTCTATCTTATTTGGTTTCCAAATATACCGCGTTTGATCAGCTGAGTAAATTTCCAGCTTTAGCACTTGTCATGTGTTTTCATTATAAATGTGTTTACTTATAAAAAGTGTTTACATTTTGCATTTCATAGTATGTTGTCTAGGTTGGAATTTGATGGGATATATTTTCCTAGGGAAACGTGAAAAATAGGCTTCTATACACTGTATATATAGTATTAAATCTCTTCTGCATGAATATAAGAACACTCTTTAAAGAAATTTCATAGGCAATAATGTTATCTGCAGGGAATGACTTAATAAATTTAATTGTCTTGGATTTGGTAGMTCTTACCTGTTTTATTTTGCTGATGTGATTTACAAGTGATACACTATTGGATTGAATGCTGCAGATTTTATTTCTGCCCCTAGAGGGAAGTATTGTCTGCATGCACGTTTTTAAGTGTTGATTTCTTAGTAATAGGATTATGGTAAAAGTGCTAGCAAATGAGCCTTATATTTCAGTAGTCTATGTAGAAAATAGCACTGTGAATGGAGGCAAAAATTAAAATTTTGTTCCCAGAACTATTTTTAAAAATCTCATTTATCTTGTCTGAGGAATAACGGTAAAAAGTATGAAGTTCATTTGTTCCATAAAACTCTTCTGGAAAATGAGGGTAGTCATTAAGCAACCTTTTCAGGTTAAGAGAATCAGAGAATCAGAATATCTCAATAAGCTTCATTTTTTTTCTACTTCAGTGGGAATTGACTATAAAGACAGGAGCTTGATAAACTTTGCTGTACAGCTCTAAAAATGGCACGAGTCTGCCTTTTTGGTCAGAAATTGTGTGAAGCAGAACRTGCGCAGTAAAGACAAGCTGTTGGACCATAACGGAGCCTCTGAACAGCAGTTCTGAGAAGGTTTCCCCTGGCTTTCTCTCTGCTTGTAGATACTGAAAAATATTTTTGTCATTGTAAGGGCTAGGGTCCTTAAAGCCAGATTCTCATCTTATCTTTGAAAGGACCCTGAGGTTCTTCTACTATCTCTAAGATTGCCAAACATCTGATATAATTTGAGATTTTAAATATCATATGGTCATACCTATGAGGAGTGTACCACACAATGATTTTTCTCTTGTTACTGTGATGACCAAAGGTTCCCAGAGATCCTGAGAACATTCGCTCATAAATCTGTCAAGTTACACTGTTAATGCATAATTTATCAGCTTGAGACTGCAGACATCCGCTTGATCRGTTCAGAGTTAAGAACTTTCAAAATCTTTCTTACAGCCCTGAAATAGAGTTATCTTTATCATTCCTGGAAGACATTTAAAATTCAGCAATGTTGAACAGCTATCCACTTGATGGCAGCATAACCCCACTTCTTGATACTCTGTAGTAAATACAGAGACTTAGCTCTGCTGAAAATAGTTTCCTACACAAGCACTGAGCATTAAGTTTGTATGTGCAAGCATGCGTATGTTCCAGCTGCATGATGCTTTGATCCATATATGAAGCATTTCATGACCAAACTAACCTTCTTGTACGATAGAGGTATCGGTTATAAAAAGAATTGACTGGAAGATGTCGTGCTATTTTCAAAACTTCCATTGGGAAAGCAAGATTTGGGTGTGTTTTTTTAATGGAAGAATTATTCTATGAAAAATATGTTCATTCTCAAAGTGCTTACTTTGCCAGAAGGAGGACTTTCCCAGATGTATATATGCCTATATGGCCCCAAATGAGGAATACCAGCTAACCTGCATTTTTTAAAAGACCTTAGTTAGTTTTCAGTTAGCTAGTCATCTAGATAGGAACATTTTTGTTTATTTTGCATATCTTGTTCTTATTTCAGAGAGAAAACTTCATTTATGCATCCATTTATATTTATAAAAAAAGGATTTGGCAATAATTTGGGCATTGTATAAGTATTATAAAACTAATTGGGAGGTCTCAAACCCCACAAATACACATTTCCTTTCCCCCTCTTAAAGACTTACTGCCTTTTCTTTCATATACAAATCATCAACCAGCTTATCTCAGGGAAAAAAAAGGATTTTTTTCACTTTGGGCTGAATCTTGCAGAGTGCTGAAAAACTGTGGTGGTGCCAAGTACTCTCAGCTGCCTTTCATCAGTTCAGGTTTTGACAGAACAAGGGATAACAAGGATACATTAAGTGAAGGGACCTTCCCTGAATATAGTATGCAGAGCTCTTGTTCCAGTATTTCTGCTTTTATTGCACATTACCGCTAAATCTCAAAAGTTGTCCTTCAAGGAACCAATTTTCATTATTTTTTTKAAAAAATCTATAGCTAGAACTATAGCCAGGAAAAGAAAAGAATCAGAGTCTGTGGTGTAATAAATTCAAAATAGGCAATTATTACCTGCAGCATCCAAAGGGGTTTCCAGATATAGTCCATATGCAGAGTAGATTACAATAGCCTATTCTACTGATAATAAAAAATGRGGAGAGCCCTGCAGAGATCTCCATCACAAAGAGAGGAACTCTCACAGCAAGGATAAAATTGATTAAAAGACAAAACCGAAACCGTAACCAACCCATCTTTGGATGAGATGCTTGCCTGGTCTTTGAGGGGTTACAAAAGATCCAACTTTAGTTTCAGGTCTGTGCTGAACACAAAATCAAA
Organism: Rhea americana; assembly: GCF_003343005.1. NCBI lineage: Eukaryota > Metazoa > Chordata > Aves > Rheiformes > Rheidae > Rhea > Rhea americana. The sequence goes on along the minus strand of NW_028186867.1, from coordinate 9,020,272 downwards.
CATATCCTTCTACCTAGAGTAGGTGGTGCAATTTTTGCCAAATTTGCTAGTGTTCCCTGATGCTATAAGCACAAACCAGGTGAGATCTCATTTGCTGCTGAAAAGTGGATGACCTGGTGCCCTAGCTGCTCATGAAGAACCAGRGCTAGTAGACCAGAAATCAGAGAGAGACACTGGCTTGGCAGGTGTCTTCTAAGAATCTCCAGGAAAGCACAGCTGCATCAGTGACTCTTTTTTGCCCAAATCTACAGATAAATCCCAGCTTCTTGTGGTCAGGGGCTTTGGAAGTACCTGGTAGATATGAAAAAATGTTTAGGGCTATGCTATCTTTTTTATTACCAAGGGAGTACAACATTGTCGGGAACTCCCTAGTCATTTCATTTAAAGTAAAATTAAAAACATCATCTGCCTAATTGGCATCCCCTGAAATACATTTATGCTTGTGCTGAAACATCAGACTGCAAACAAGTAAAGTATGCTGTGGTGGAGTACACCAGACAGCATGGGTGGGATCCACCTCACCTAACTTTATTCATCTATAATGTTAATAGCTGCGGCTGAGTCTGTCAGCTCAGGATCACTCCCAGTGCAGTGGAGAGAGTCTTTTAAGGAGTCAGTTGCATTACTTTAGATGTCTGCTTTAGTATGAGAGATGCTTATTTCTTTCTGTTCAAAGTTCAAGAMCGCCTGTTTCATACAGGCAGAAAAGGGAGCCTAGAGTTACTACTCTAGGCTCATCAGCCTAGAGTATCAGTTGRTACTGGTATTGAGTCATATGAGCTCCACCCTATTTAGCTATTTCCATCTGTATTTCTCACCTTATGTTCATGTAGTCTGGAGACCGGTGGCCTGCAAGCTGCCTAAAGCTATGGACCATTGTAGGCAGCAGCTGTTTCCATGGCTGTGCTGTGTGAGACTTGCACCATTTCCTGGCCGTACAATGTATTGCCCAAAGTTGTGTAGTTACAGCACATGTAAGCACTTTCAGATTGTGTTTCTCCTCCACTTTTGTTTAGATCGGCGCAGGAGGGAGCATAATATGCTTTAGGAGGAATACAAGAAATCCCAGTAAATTGCAGTCTTGCCTATGGGGAGATGGAAGGGACAGGAGAGCAGAGCACAGTGCAGTAGCCAGAAGGCTGGGAAGGATGTGCATGCTGACCTCCACCCCATTCTCTGGGCTGGCAGCTCTTCTTTTTCCTGAGGCACTTAACTGGCTGTCTTGACCAAGTCATAGCTGCACAAGGGTAGGATGTCACATGGAGAGATGAGAATAAAGCAATGGATTCCCTCAGAAGAGGCTAGAGGGTATCTACCTAGGGATGCGAGAGACCAGCTAGATGGTGGTGGGTGCTAGGAATCCATAGCTGAATCAAGACAGCAGGATTGGGAAGATACCTTTGAGGGCTTACATGGGAGCAGGCTTTGCAGGAAATGGGTATGGAAGGATTTTGGGGAGCAGGATACCTGGCACTGATAGTCACTTAGGAATAAGTGGGAGGTACTGCAGGTTGGGTCTGTCAGGATCTGAGGCAGTCAGAAAGTAAAAGTGTATGTGTGAGGAATAAAGGGCTTGAGGAGCATACAGAGCTACTTCAAAAACAAAGAAAAGAAGGACCTTGTCTAGGATGTTTTGGAAATGTTGGTATACATGGTGGTACATGCCAAGCACCTCTTTTCCTGCTTTTGTATGTCACTTTGTCCTACACTGTGGTTCACTACCTTGGGCTTTACTACAGGAAGAATGGGTCAACACTGAGACAAAAAATGCTGAGAAAAGCAGAAGTCAACTGAGGGGGACATATGTTTTCCAAATTCCTAAAACCAGCTTGTAGTTACAGGTATGGCACAGCCTTGGCTGGCGTGCTAAAGCTGAGCGATAGCTAGATGACCTGTGTTTCACCCCACTGACCTACTGCAGGTGCAGACCTGTAGTTTGCACAGAGCAATGTTCTTCTCTTCTTTTTGGTAACATCCAAACCTAACAAAACCTTCTCTAGTTTGACTCTCTTGAAAGGAAAATCCTCAACATCAAAGAATATGGGAAGTTCATTTTCATATACTGGAGTTAATTCACACCAAATTCCTTTCGAATTTCAGTATGCAGTATTAGAGATTTCCTGTTTAGAGGATGAGCATGTTGTAAAGTTTGGGCAGATGAACATATTATGGTAGATTGAAAAATTAACACAGGTTTAAAGTCTTATTATATGTGAACTGTTCATAGGTTATATTATGTCACTGTTACCCTGTAGGAAATTCTTGATAATTTAGATTTCTCAGCTTCAATAAATTACTGAACATGTAATGATTCATGCAATGAATTACTGATCATGCAATGGTCTGGTTCCTATTTACTTTTTTTTTTTTTTTTTTTAATGGAATAGAGTAGATTTCATTGTTCTTTTTCTTTCTTTTTACTTTGCTTCTTTAGGAAAGTCTCCTGATGTGTAGATGAAAAAATACACACGGATTGTCATTTTAGCAGTAATCCATTCCACTGACTGCTCTGTTCTGTAGAGATTTTAAGATACTACCTTTGGAGATCTCATTTACATTCTAAGAGATCTTTATTTTATCTTAACTTGATGTTCAGCCTGGCTTATTCTGTTCCTACTCTTAAGCTAAAATTTCTTGAAACCTCATATGCAAATGTATGTCCTRTAGTCATGTTTGCATCATTCTAAAAATTCTAAACCGTTACTTCTATCGGGTTGCTCTCAATGATGAAACAAGTCTTTTTCACAAGGCTCTAGCTAAACTCCTGAAGTCACATCCATTATATGAACTCTATCAAGTGTAAAAGCCTAGGAAGAGTTTCTGCGAGAGTGGTCTTCACCTCACATATTCCCAGTCAGGAATTTGAGTCAGGAAATTTGGGGACTGGAAGGGTAGATTCACCTCGGGTTGTTTAAACAGCTCAGTCAGACTTTATGTAGYTGTCTGATTAATCCACAATCATCTCTTCAGTGCCTAATGCACTCAAGTCACATGTCCTGTTCAGATAAAAAATGCTATGTTTCTGCATCAGAAATTCATCTGAAAGATAAGCAAAATAAATAAGAAAAAGAGTCCGGAAAATAATAAATTCCTACATGGTTCTGCCATTAACTATGCATCTTAAAAACATCAATTATACAAACAAATTTCAGCATTACTTAAAATACTATCTCTATGTTTGCTTTGTCTAATGGTAAAATACATCTTACACTTTCTGCCTGCTTTTGCTCTTCTGTCACTTCTGAAGGTGGTCTGTCACTGAGATATAAGTAGGTACAGCTCAGTCTGTGTTAGTCTGCAGGGGCRCATGCTCTGGGGGAAGTTGAACTGTTGAGCTTGACTGTAACCGGGAGTTCCCACCTGGATGCATAGCTGCCTCTTCTTTCCAGGGAAACTTGGGTGGAGAGAAGGAGCCAAGTAAGTACACAGCTGGGTCTTAACMCCAGGAAGGGCCTGAGACAAAGCTGGACAGTGGGAAAGAGCAAATGGGCCCAAGAGGGTGGAAGTACCTCTTAGTCCTCATATCAGTCATTTAGATCAGGCCCCTACCTCCTCCCTTTGAAGGAGGTCCCACTGGATCTTTCTTCCTGGGGCTATTGTCAACCCTTTCAAATAAATGTGAACCCTTTAGTAGGGCATCTGTAGTTGAGTAGAAGTATCTGTCTGCAAAAATAATTCCCAGCAGTTACACTGATATGCCACATTCGTGTCCTTTTAAAATCCTGTTAGACATGGTTTAGTAAGGAGACAGTCAAGTGTCACTAAGAGGCCCATTTAGCCCTTCTTTCTCTCAGGTCATGCGATTACTAGCAAATAGATGCTTACGTAATAGCCGGCTCTAGCTCTTGGAAGTGTTATGAATGGCAAATAGATGGTAAATTGAGGCAGCAAACTATTTAATGAATGTGGTGGGAGCAGCTGTAGGACAGGAGACTTCTTTCCCTGGAGTAGTGAACACCCACAGCCTGCCATTTACCTGTCATTTCCAAAGCTCTACTGATCAGAAGCATGTAGCATTTCAGAGATGTAGGGCAAAGAACAGACAACAATGTCCTGCCTGGCTGKCCAAACAAGCCTTTTCCATGTGCCGATGCGGATACATACAAAAACGTATGGACGTTTGACAGAGCAGGGGGGAAGAGCGCRTGTTGCCATGTGACAAGAGCATATCACCAGATCACTTGAACATTTCACACAGAAAGGTTCAGGAACGTGTAAGTTACTCAAAAGACAGGATCTTTGTGATAGGTGACATAGGAGGTGGGCTTAGAAATGTGAAGAGGTTGAGAAGAGACTAGTGTTAAATTAGAGTTGGTTAAAGGAAACTGCAGTGTAATGTTTTGGAGCTGTAGATTGTTCATTTGAAACCATGGAAAATAAGCAGGGATTTCAGCTCTGGATGCCAAAGCATCATCCCTCCTACCCACCCTCCCATCTCTGTGCATCCCAGTCATGATGTAAGATGGCCCAAATGGGCTGATACAGCCCATCTGGTCCCCCCATCTCCACAGATGACTTTCTAAATTCAGCTTATTTTTCTCAATAGGAAATATTATGAGCAGTTACATATTTTGCCTGTCTGTACAAATGTAAAAGTCAAACGAGCAAAAGGAAGGAAGAGGATGGCTGTGCAGCTGTGCGACTCAGATCTGAGATAGGGTGACCAGTAGAAACAGAGGGGAAGAAAGGCCCCTTTGGGTCTGCAACATGATCTGCAACGRTCAAATTGCCTAGCAGGCAGCATGAAATCTGAAGTCTGCTGTGCTGTGGCCACCACATTAACCCACCCATACTAATGAAGTATGGGCTGGCTGACRCATTATTTCCCATTTTACTAGTACCAACAACTGCAACAGCTTCTCAGCATTGCCATTTCTAGTAAGATTTTTTTAATGCAAGAATTAAGTAACAATAGAAGTCATCACATTGGAGAAATTTGAAGGCCTTTGTCATAGGTGGTCAAGAAGGATTCATGTATAAAGGACGAGCAGGGAGAGAAAGCATGGAAAGCCTTTTGAGTGAAACTCTCTGTTAGATGAGTATGATACAGTGCTATACATTTCATGTATAGCATTCATAGTTGSCTAGCTATACTGGCCTAAAGTTTCTTCGAGAAGGTAAGATTTGTAGCAGAGAACCTAAAGAAGGACTTAGCTGCCCAAAAGCTTGTTTTTTTGACTGCGCCACTTTTAGTCTGATGAAAGTAGTACTTCTTCCAACAAGCTTTACTTTGCTTATGGACTTGAGTAATACTTTTCATGATGASGATGGATAGGCATAAGTTCAATGCTCTGTTCGTTGCTGTAACACATATAGAAGAAATGTTATAAAATGAAAAGTATTATCTCTTCTATAACTTTTGACCAGGAGCTAGAAATGTGATTCTTTTTAACCCACAAAATTCCAGCCAAACATCAGTTAATTTAAAGTGTCCTATTGGTGGTTTCTCATATCTAGAGGCTGAACATCTCCCCTGCTCCTGTATAAAGGTGTGCTCTGGGTATACCAAAGTACTCTATGTGCAGGGAAGTCATTCCTGTGGTGGAGCTTTTGAGATTACTGATCCTGCCCCCCTCAGATCATCTCAAGATAACCTAGTCTTCAGCACAGCTAACCTAGGCAATTAAAGCCATGCTAAGGATTTGATTCACTTAGTATGAGAGTTTTGCTGTCAAGTACACCATGTATCTGAATTATGTATTCACAGATCACAACATCAGTAATTGGAGTTATTAGTCTTCCACTGGCCTTCCAGCTTTTTCTCTGTGACATTTTCAAAGCACCTTTCAGTATCATACAAAGATAACACATCTCAGGGAAGTAGGAAAAGAGTAGTATTGTTGACAGAGTAATTACAAAGCAGAAATGGGCCAAGACAGAAATTTGTACAAACCACTCGAGCTCTGAGCTTTAATTTCAAGTCTGTATTTCAAGTCTATATTCACTTTGCAATCTCAAGGAAATGAGCTTGCCATCAACATTAGAAATAAGAAGCAGAGTGGTGAAATGCCTCCCCACCCTACCTAAAGGGGTAGAATAAAGCCTCAGATCCTTCTTTGGCCATTTATCCAACACAGTGATGGAGCTTCATGAGCAAGACCGTGTTTGAATTACTGGGCATAATTAATTTTCTCCCCTTGAACCACACTGCAGAGAAGTCACCCACTAGGTATGAGTTTCAGGTCTTATTGCCTTAGGATAATTCTGACAGCTATCAATAACATGACTGAAGGTGTGTCTATATCCTAACACTTCTTTACTATGATGGTTACCTACCCACTGTCACCACCATGCACTGGTTTTGTTAGGACTATGTGAGAGGTGCTTCAGAAGCAGGAAAGATCCTTATATACATTCTTATAAACACACATACGCATTTTCTTCAGGAACACAGGCAGGCATCGGTTCCCTAGACACAGTTTCTACTTGGGCCTGAAAAATGTCTTATTTTAAAACCCTTTGAAAGCAGTAACAGTTTGATTAGAAAAGTGTTCTCAGGACATAACTGTGGGAGAATGAAGTGAGTAGTTTTGTCCTCACTCAAAGCTAAATGAGTAATTTTACAAGCCTAACAGTGTGTTCACAGTTTCAAAAAAATATGACTCTCTGTTATTATATTATCTGTGTGAGCATATGAGAGCCTGTACTGGAGATACCAYGGGGCATGAATGGTTGTGCAAAGACTGTGTAGCAGCAGGTAACCCATGGAAGCTTCTCCTGGAGTTTATTCCTCATAATAGTCTGACCTGACCTTAAAGTTGCTCTTTGCATAGAGCCAGCCTRTCGTTTTGGGTGGGATAAAGCTTGGGTGAACTGAAACCACTTAACTGTTTTTTGACATGTTCGGGAGTTCGTGGTATAGGTTAGAGCAAGTGTCAAGCAAACGTTTTGCCTTTTTTAAGTCCTTCTATTGGGAAGGGGACTTGGACTCTTCTGAACACATTCTGGCCGGAGCCACAGAGTAGTAATTGGCTCCCAGCACAGGTAGGCCCAAAGCGCAGTTTTAAAATGCTCCCTTTAATCAGGGGGCCCAGGCAATGSAGAGCAAGAGAGACGACTTAGCTGGTTGGGGGTTATGGCAAACAGGCAGAAGAGCTTTGTTTCTCTCTGGCCCTGGTACCTCAGAGCCAGCAAAACCTGCAGTGATTCCCTATGCATGAGTAACAGTTGTTCAACACTTATCTTGAGTTAAGGTCTCCTAAAAGAGAGGTGACTCTGCCTTTCTGTTCCCTTCTCCTTCTAAAGCTCTCTGTTTTTATTTGTTTGCATAATAAACGTAGTAGCTGATAAGAAAAAATAGGTTGCTACTACTGTCTGTTAGCTTTCTAGGCAAGTGACTGCCCTCACCTCCTGTCTGGCAGCTCCAGATAATACTCTGGAAAGCATTTTATACATATCTAGGGTAGCAAAGAGATGTTAGCTTTGCTGAATCACCGAGCTCTTCACCKACATGTAGCTATAGACTTTCCTTGCATTGATAGAAACACTTTGCAGCATCCCTGAGCTTGTCCTGTCCTTCACCTCCCTGCCCCTAACAACTGTGCTACTTCTTTTATCCCCTCTAGAACAACTACAGAAATAGTGAGGAGGCCCTCGTAGCTTACTGTAAATGGCTTTTGCAGGGCAGGGTGCCTTGTGCCTCTGGGACTTCTGCGGAGAAATTCCTACCTTTATTTGAAACACACTCCAGATGGATCTCTGGGTCCCAAACATCTGCCTTTATTTTCTCACCACATCCTTGACTTTARCACCACTTTTTCCCCTCAGACTGTTAAAAATGAACAACTTTTAGAAAAGATTGATATGCTTGATTCTCCAGCAAAAATGTTTGATGGTGGCTTTTCTGGACTTAAGAAATCTTGCTATTTGAATTGGTGTATATTTATTAGATGGGTAGATATGTCTATAGCAAATTTTGTTGGAACAGAGCAGCCATAATCACTTTATATCTTTAAAATAAAGTCTATATATAATATAGCTTCAGTGACACTTTCACATACCATTATGAATGATACATAAAGCAATTTGTATGTCTAGCTTTTTTCTCAGTAAATTAAGACGTGCTATAGCTTACTAGTGGTTGCTTAGCTTTTGGATAATAGTATGAGTATTTGAAGCATTATGAAAGTGAAAGTTCATAGTTAATAATAAATCATCATCAGTAACCAGAGTTTCTTACATATTTTAGGTTAATACAGGCCCCATTGAAGTCCCCCATTGAAGTCAGGGAGAATTTTACTTTTAACTTCAATAAAATCAGAGTTTTGACCACTCATTGTAAATGCCTTTAACAGCAACTTGTGATCTTGKCAAAAATTGTGTTTGAGTGAAACTAATCCCATAGTTTTTTTATTAAATGACAGAATGATAATGGAAGAGGGGAAGCTTTTAAATGCTTTTGTTTAAAAGAACTATGGTATTAACAGCTCTAGTGCTGTGGCAGAAAAATTCTGGTTTGGAGAGTGTCAACCTCAGATAACTTTTGCGATAAGCAGAGTAAGATCATTCTGGAGTGACCACATTAAAAGTGTTAGATAAAGACTGTTTTCTACGTGCATGCCAAAACCTTCTTTCTCTTCTTTCAGTAAATGCAAAGAGGGAGTAATTTTGTTGTAATTAGCTGTGTAACCTAGGGTATGCAAAGGTTACCTAAGCTTTAACACAGAGCTAAAACCAAAAGTGTGTTGACAGCTCCCTGTGTTCGGTGGGTGTTGTGCATGTGGAGCTGGGGAGTTCTCCCTCGGAAGGTATGAGCTCCCAGTCAGGTAGGGGCACAAGTAATGCTGTAATATCTCAGGTGATATTCAAAGGAGCAGACCAAGTATCAGTTGCTTTACAACTCCTGGAGCTAAAATCTAAATACATACGTTGTACTCTGCACCTTCAAGAAAATCTGTATGCAGTGACCTATGCTTTTACCTCTCAGATTATCAGAGATGGCTGCTGCATGGCTTCTTTTTCTCTATGCAGTAGAAAACCCAGTCTCTCTGAAACAAGCCAATTTCGTAACTCCGTTTTCAAGTTCTCACACATTAATGAAAAGCAACTACTGGAGAGCACAGAAAGCCCTGCAGAAAGCTGTAGTGATGACATTTGTGCAATATTTCAAAATCTACAGTCAAGTTCTCTGTTGCTATGCATCTTACAAGGCACTATACAAGTTTTGATTTGTGAATACTTCATAAGAGATAGCTAGGAGAATATCTGCTAAAATTTTTTTAAATTATCTAAGAGGCTCAGCTACATACTTGCATGGATAGCATAATGTGAATAACATTAATTGCCCTGGAACAGAGGCATGGGAAAAGGAGATTAGAGATAATCAGCAAAAGATACTTTTTCACCCAAAGAACTCAATGAAAGGAAAGACTGTAGCCAAGTAAATGTGCAGCTGCTAAACTCAGTTTTCCTTACCCTTGGGCTAAACCCAAAAGATTGCACCAGGTACCATCCTAAAGAATATGCCGCCTTTTGCAGAATAAGGAATTCAGTGAGGACGTGGAAGTAGCCCTGGTAGAAACAAGTTCTTTGCAGCTTCTAGGAGAAGTTGTGACAATAAGGTGCCGTATAGTCTTATGTGTTATCTTTTYATTTAAAATAAGCAAAAATAATTTCTAGAGGGACTTGATTAAATTCCTCWCGGTCATGTTTGTGCACTACATCCTCACTTCTCTCTCCTCCACATCTACAGTTGAGGAACATCCACAGCCTTCATCATTATACCTAAGATTTTTTTTTTCCAGAGATGCAGGTAGAAAGATACAGTTCATAGGACAGCTGAATGAAGCAGAAAGTCCTATTCATAATTCTGCATTGAATCTTCATTCACGTGACTTCCTGATTCCACAGTTGCTCTGGTAGTAAAATAGTTGTAAGCATTCCTTCCTTTGAGGTTTGCAGATGACAARTACTGTGTGTTAAAAGTGTTGTCAAACTGCAACCTCTGAGACAACATCTTCAGACAATTGGTAGACAGAGAGACAGGAGGTGAACTATGGTAAAAACATGTCAGCTTTWTTATGGACATTTGGAGCAAGGTGTAGTCCTCTGAGTTTATCAAGAAAATTAAATTTACAATGCTTACTAGAGAAAATAAAACAGTATATTGGAATATGTCCACCTTGCTTTGAAATATCCATTAAAGTGATTTTTATGAAAGGGATACAAGTACTGGACAGGATGCTACTAGCACTAGCTTGGTAAATTCATCCATGTAGCACTCCCAGCAACTGTGACTCTGTTGGTTCTGGTGCCCAAGGGCAATCTCTACTGCAGACAGCTCCATATTTTAGTGATTTTGATATTTCTTTTACTAAAATGAAGTCCAAGATCAGTTTTGCCTGAGGGCAGATAACTCAAGCCTCACTCATTTCTTTTCCAAATTGCAGACCTCCTGCCTATTCTAACAAAGTGATACATTATCTCTATTCTGAAACTGATTTTCTTCCTTTTGCTTTATATGGTTTATCATCTTTATATCTTGTGTTACTGTTTGCAATTTCCCTTTTCTACTCACTGTTTCTCAGCTTCTCCCCATATATGATCTCTAGCCAACGATGCTATTGCATTGCTGCRTGCTTATTTTGTCCTTTCCAGCTATTGGTAAAGCTCCAGAATTTCTGTGTGTTGGCAGAGGGCAGAATTGTTTCCCCCAATTTATCGTCCATGTAGCCTGAGTGCCCTAGTAAGGCATGATTGTATTGAATTGAATTGGGCTGGCTGAATGTTTTGCCATCTGTACATGGACAGATTGTTGCGCTTTATGATCCCTTTGGATAGAAGAAGTTCTTGTAACGAGAGTACTCACTTTGATGTTGCAATGGGTATATGGTTGGGAAGTATGGATTCGTGATGCTRTAGTGACAGGAAGGGGTACCTTTGTGTTCAGGGGATAGGGCAYTGGGGAATTACCTGCAGAATTTTGACCATTAGAGAAGAAGTTTGATAAAGTACCAGGGCTCCTTTCCAGCAGGTCCCTGGGTTATCCTAGCATAGGGCAGTCTTTGAAGCTTTGTGTGTTTCTGGTCTGTTGGCTCAGAGACAAAGTATTTGCATAAAATGAGGAAGGCATATGGGTGTTCATTATGTAAAACAAGAGTTTTGCATCCTCACCATCCTGAGCAAACCATTTGTATTAGGCAAATATCAAAACAGCCTAACTGGAAATGAATTCCCATTGTGCTACATGCTGGATGCACCTAGAAAAGATACGCTTTTGTTCTAAAGTATGGGTGTATTGTACTGGTCAGATATTTACTTCAGACTTTTCTTTGTGTTCAGCTCAATTGGCCAATTACACAGAACATCCATGGGATATATTTGTTTTCTGTAAGAGATTCTCCTTTCCATATGTCTGCTAGAGATACATTCCCTATTCCATATATCCACTATTCCGTAAGTCCCTTTTCAGTGTCTAAGACAGGAATAGTCAGTGCTTCTCTGTGACTGTAACATGGCTTAACTCGTKAGTCATATTCCTAGTTCAGTTGCAGTTCTACAGAAAACAGATAAGAATAAGGTATGGGGCAGAACCTCCAGCACAGAAGTTCTTTCACGTACAGATAAGAGAGAATGATATTACTAAAACAACTTACATAAATAAAATCAGTTTGTATGGCTAACATATGCAGTGGTCCACTTGGTTTAATCTCACATTTGTTTTGACAGTGACTGCTGTGGTTTCAGCAGGCAAGAGGAGCCTTCGGGAAAAGCTTGCTTGTGTCAGCACTCGTGTATTACAGCAGGAGGCCTAAAGAGAAGGAGCTGAATAAAATGGTGGATTTTCTGTTTGTTTTTTTTTTTTTTTTTTTTTTTTTCACTCCCCTACAGATTGACCATCTCTGCTGAATGTCCCATGCAGCTTGAAGATTTCCCCATGGATGCACACGCTTGCCCGTTAAAATTTGGAAGCTGTAAGTTCTTCTCTCAAATAAGAACCAGAAAAAAATTCATTGGTATCTGGCTTTTCCTGTTCAGCTATGTTTTGTATGATTCTTTCACCGTTTCCCCACCCCTGCTTTTTTAAGACTGCTCATTCACACCCCCAGGCTGCCATCCTTGCTACTAGTTTTCCATGGTTGTGCTCCATATCTACCAGAACTACTTTTCATGTCATGTTCTCATGCTCCTTGATAAACTGTGAGCTGATGAGTGATATATACCCATATCAAGTGTAACAGTCAGTGTTAGATGAAGCAGTACATATGCAGATAGCTAAGTTCATGACTGTAGGTTTTACATTTGTGGAAAAATGGAGCTTTCRTTGGGAAATAGCAGACTGTTTGTCCTATCGTAGTATTTACATGAATCAGATTGCAGTGCAATATTTGCATCACATATATTAAAAGAGATCTAGAATATTAGAAGAGGAAATATCTTTCCATTTGGATTTAATAAATCCAGTCCTGTTATCTTGTTACATGATTTTGTGTATACATGTATTTATATATATGCACACATTATTCAAAACTGTATGCTGAATGATGATTTTTCCTCTAATCCACCATACTGCTGCCTTGCTAGAAGCCTACTTTAAAAATAACCTTAGRGGATTAGGTGGTTATATTTAAACACAAAGCTTTTAATTAAAGTACAGATGAGGCTACTACAGTAGACATTTTTCATTTCAGTAATCAAAACAGAGGTTCCAGGTGCAATCAGAGTTTATAAAGACTTGGAAATTTCCAGCCAAGGCATTTTGCTAGTCCCTGAAGAAACCTAACTGCAGTATTTTCCATTGTTTTTTCAAGCGTATCAATTTATATGCACTAATCCTACCAAGATTAAGCTTTGCCTTTATCTCTGTATCTGCACTGGTCTAATACTGGCTATGCATTGTCTTCTAGTGATCATCCTAAGAAGTAAGAACACTGTTTACAGTAACGATTACCAAATTACCAAACTTAAAATGAACAGATTTGCCTTCCCTCGTACATTCCAGATAGACCCACCAGTATTTTACAATATAGCCACCAGTATTTTACAAGGTCACTGTAGGTTGATGTGTGTTCATTTACTTCAGCAACATTAATTTGCTGCAAACTCAATATGAATCTGACGGTCAGTGCTGTCTTACATGCAACTTAAAAAATTATAGTCAAACCATACATTTCATTCCTAACTTAAAAAATGAAAAGATACCTCATAGGAAAGTGTGAATGTCTGGACATAGGGCTAAACAAAATCTACTGGAAAAGAAAGAAAGAAAAATAAGCTATTCTTGTTGGTATTGCTTGTTCTTTACTGTACTGATAGATAAAGTCAAAGTCCCATCTTATTTATCATTAGCTCAGAATATAGATCTGGATGTTTGGTAGTTTTATTAGATCTTGCAAGATATGCAATTTAAAACTAAAGGATATAGATTTAAACAAAGACTGATTCAGCAGAGCTTTGAAGCTCAAGCTTAAAGTTAAATGAATGCTTCAGTGTATTACCAAATTTGGGACAATATCATATAGGTTCAAACTCTAAAACGTTAAGAAAAAAAAAAAAACCTGAAACACACAAATGCTGTGGATAACATGACTAGGTAAGCTAACAAATGTTTGGAATGAAGTGCCATCTTCAACAACATTAAAAAAATCAAAACATTGTCTAAATGCAAATATATGTTTTGCTTGTGCCAGATGTGTAGAGTAGATGACATTTAGCACATAGSTGTTTTTAAACCATTCACATTTGATTTTAAATACCAGAAAGTCACATTTCAGGTACGTGAAGGCTGAATGCTGTTTTCATTCTTTCTACTTGCCACACAGTACACAGTCCTGCAGTGTATTTCCTGAGCTACTGCAAGTCATCTTTAAGTTCTTCCAGAGTGTCTAGACATGGGCCACTTGGCCTATGCTACTGTTCGCTGTTTGATATGCAGGAAGTAAATACACACAGACAAGTTAAAGACAATCTTTCAGCCTTGTACATGTCTTTACTGTTCACCTGACAGCTCGTTAGGGCTTTACTGTGGTTTAGTATGCAGATGGATGTTTGCACAAACAGCCAACAAGTCAGGGTTTATTGAGTTAGCCCAGCTGCATTTTAGGAGAATGCAATATTTATTCCCTATTTACAGCAATATGGGTTTGTATTAAGTTATTTTCACACTTGCAGCAAGACAAAGCTTACAAGGGTGTCGTGGTGAGTATATTGTGTASAAGCACATGCCCCTTCTGCTTTTGGTTTACTCCCTTTCCCCGAAGGGTTTATTTTTAATGGTGTTCTTTCCAAGAAGGATTTTGAAAAGCCTCAAGGAATAACATCAGAGTAAATGTTAAACACATTATCAACAGAGCAGCTAGAGCGGAGAAGAGACAAATGCTAGCTGGTCAGTGGGTGGAGAGAGCAGGACAGCACAACAAAGCAGCCAGCACAGGGACAGACAAGCAAGAGGATGGATTGCAGGCACCATGTGTACATCATCAGAGACAGTAGCCGGTTATTATTTTTCTTGCTGCATTAATGCCCACTTCGGTCACTGTATTTCAACAAGCAAAAAAAAAAAAAAGGAAAAAAAAAAGGGAAAAAACTCGAAATTTCCTTCAATATATTAAAGAGAAGGAATGTTGATCTTGGTCACAGAAATAAAGGTAAATGTTGATTTCTTGTGTTCCATTTGACCAACTTCTTGCTATATTAGAATTCTAGGAGTTTTTATGGGCCTAGGCAACACTATAAATAGCAACAGAATATTTAGTAGAAATAATCCAAAGCAAGGTAGAATGTGGGGAAAGGGACATAATATAACATACAAGCACCACCAGCCTCGATATCTGCAAGGCAGTTCAAATACTGACTACAGAAGTAACGCCTCTAAATGCCCTACGGCTTGTCGTGTTGGCTACAGGCTGAAAGTTCAAGGCCAGCTTCTAATAAACTGTACAGAGGAGATTTTAGTTCTCTGCCTCTTAAGTACAATGTCCTCGTGCTCTTAGATAACAAGGCATACCCTTTGGTGTGGTCAGGTTGGTCTCTCTCAGATAGCGCTGGTATGTGTACTGGCCCTCCAGGCTTGCATCCTGCTTATGGGTAAGGCTACCTGCAGAAATCTTAGCTAGAGTTACGGGAGGACTGGGGATGGTCCATGGGACGAGCCTCTTGGGGGTGAGCTCTGCCACAGGCTTGGCGCTGCTTGAGTTGTAGGTGCTCAGTAAATATGGCCCTGGCAGTCTGTTCATTACATCACGGTAGGATGGGAAGGATGTTAGTTTCTTCCATGGCTGAGTTAAAAATAAACTTTCTGTTGCAATTCTAGTACTGAACTATATTCTAAATAAGTTTGCGGATCAAACAGGATCTGACAAAATTTCCTAAAGCCACCTAGAGTTTCACAAGCTGTGTCTTAGCCTAAAGAAATTCCTCCTTGCCCCCAAGTTATTTTTAGTTTTGGGAGGAGGAATTAGATACGACAGCAAGAACATTAAAGCTAGGAAGCTTTAGTGTCTCACCTCGTCCACCACTAGGCCTTAAKAGTACATTAAATGTATCATTTAGCACAGCCTCCAAACACCTATGTGTCACTAGGTAGGTAAGCATCATTATCTCCAGGGCAGCTGAGGCAGAGAAGTTAATTGACTTTTCGTAAGGTCACACAGCAAATCAATGTCAGAAAAAGGATTAAACTCAACTTCTTTGGTTGGAGGGACAGATGTCTAATCCACTAGACYGTGAAGGCCTATGCCCAGGCAACTGACTTAACTCCTAAATCTCATTTTGCTCCTGTGTTAATTATATCAGTTTTATGTAGCTCAGAGGGTTGCCCTGAACATGAATGAGTTAATTGCTATTAGGGAATGTTAACCAATACTTTGATAGTGTCAAATACTGTAAGGTTTATCACAACTGTCTTTTGAAGGCACAGTGACTGAGTATAGGTATTTTTTTCAGATCTTTTATTGTGGAATAGATGAATGCACGAATCTGCTGCCCTGCGGTTGCTCAACCACAAAAAATGCTCCTGGTTTTGGAGTAAGTGGAGATTCCATTGAATATTTTGAAAATAATGAGGTCTCCTAGCTCACCAGTGATGCTTTGGGAAAAGAGGCCTAGCTTCTATTCCTGATGAATTTCATTTGGCYGTGGAGGTGGAAAAGGCTGATCATTGTAGATCAAATAGGGAGTTTGTAGATTGTAAGAAAACAGTGCTAAGTAAAATCAGTAGTGTATGAARAGATTAGTTAATGTGGTTTATGTAAACTCCCTCTTTACCAGGGCAAAGTGAGTCATGGTATCCTTCTGTTGTCTTTGATTAAGGCAAGTGCAGAGGTTATTTCTGTAGCAGAAAGCATGCTCAACTTATTTTCCTCTGAGAAGGTCTGTGATGTCAGAGTAATGAAGAGACAGTAATTTCACCAGTATCTCAGGATTTCATTGCAACAGTCAAGTAGTCATATTACGACACTCAGTTTTTACACTTTCCACATACSTATAGTTGAGAAACTTTCCAAAATTTTTTTTAAGAAAATTCTTCTGATTAAGTTTTTCTATAATGCTCAGAAATAGTTGTGATATCACTGACAGGAAGGCAGCTATAGAGGGTTTCCTGACACTGTGTACCTCCTACTAGCACCAGCCAGTAGTTGCATTGAGTGCTGCATGTCGGGTGGGAGAACTTCGAAACAGAATCCTTCCAAACAGACCCAAATTCCCATTTAGCATGTTACTTCTTTGTAAGGGCCTATGGAGAGAGACAGGGAAGTTCTAAGTGAAATGCTAAGAGCAGCCAAGTTTAAGACTAGGTTGAGATTTTGTGATTTATAGAAAAGYCCACTTATATGGAAATTATAAATTTGCCCTTCATGCAGCACATTAGAAGCTTTTCTTGAAGCCAACAGAGGCATGTTACTTGTGCGTGTCAAGTCTTCTTTTACATTTTCTTTAGGTTTATCACTGCTTACTTAAACACTTCCATTGTATTAGACACCTAATTGACTAAAATTAGGTGAAGCTAGTTGAATACTGGAATTCAGTATTTCTAAGACGCTTAATATTACTCCCTGCTCCCTCCTTCTACCACGTGCCACCACCAGTTACCAACCACCACTTTAGTTGGAGTTCTTCTCCTCTAAACTTTAACTGAACCTCCAGACATGCTGAAAGAGGTGTTCATGACAAGACAGAGGTCTAAACAACTACCTTGAACCAGGGTATAGTTTTACTTAAATTCAGCTTTGTGAAGTGTAGACACTTAATCTGAACTAATTTTCTAGACGCCCTTTAAAATCAGATGAGAAGATGTGAATCACCTCTAGTTTCCTTGAAATTGTGAACACATGATTAGTTGTGGGCCTGTACTGTTTAAAGAATTCATTCTGTTAGTTCAGAAGTTCTTAATTCTCAGATTCCTGAAGGAATAGTCACAAAACATAGGGATTCAGTAGAGCCACTAGGCTCCATTAGACTTCCAGAAATCTACTGTGACTCTTGTCTGTTCTGAGACATGGAAATATTCTGCTGCAGARTGAACAGAATTATCTGGGCCCATATTAAAAGCCTTGCATTGATAGCAGAGCCTTGGGTAACAGACGGGATGGGTCTCTGACAATTTTAGACAGCTATATCTGAATGAGTTGTCTAGACTCCCTTTGTGATCACTGATTAAGTAGCTCTTAAATAAGTATTTCTGTAGTGCAATTCARTAAACCTGTTTCTAATGACTGCCTAAGGATGAGATGAGTCATAATTTAGAAGTCCCTATTTCTCTATGATACTAGCTCAGATTTGGGTAAGTATATTGTACCTTGGTTAGAGGAACTTCAAAGTCCCTTTTTCTCTACGTTGCTAGGACAGAAATAGATGTGGTACTTGGTCAGAGGAACCAGTCTCTGCTGTGGATTAATTAGGTGTTGCATATATTGGTGGTAAGCTRTTATATCTGGTCTAGGTACTATTTTAGTTCTTTCATGTGGAAGTGTTCTTTTTTAAAAGGAATCTTAATATATTAAATCAGTAAAGCTTTTCAATGCAGAGACAACTATATCATTTCTGCAAGCATCTCATTTGAGCTGTGTTGTTCTTCCTACATCTGGTGGAGTAGGTTATACCAATAAACAGTTATGTGTTCTCACAACATAAACTGTACTCATTTCAAATATAGTTCGGTAGGAATATAGAAACCTTTTTCATCTAGTTTTGAGCAGGTAGTGCTGTCAGCATCTTCATTCTTGTGTTCAATCCCAAAGCCGACATGGAGCAATGTAATCTGGAGCTCCAAAGGGCAGGAGATTCAGGGGATGTGATGCATAAAAGAAAATACTGTCATATTTGGGTATTTCGGAGATCTAAGGAACTTTTCTTTGTAGAAATCTGCTTAGAATTTAAAAAATAGGCTTCTGGGCCTGGACTGCATGGTTCATAGTCCCATCATTATGAGATCCTACTTTTGATCAGAATTTAAAAACAAGCATGGCCCTAACCACTTTCTCATTTAGTGGGTTTCCCATATGAATGATATCTTTTATTGTGACAAAAGTAAAAAGATCTGAGCCCCCCAAAATTGTCAGGACAGTCAGTTTTTCTTCACCTGTAACTACRACATAGTCAGACCTTTCTACAAGAGATTGGCATGGTGTAACCTTTCTTTGGAGAGACTCAACTGGTTTCATCCTAATTGCTTGCAGTCACTGCCTTTAATTAACTTTTCAAAGAGTTTGTCATCTATAAATGATCCCACCTAGAGAATTTTAAAAATACATTTAAAACATGGCATTTGCTACTCTCCAGTCCTCTAGGCATGATTATTTTCCTGTGAAGTACAACCCATTTTTGGATCAGTCACTTGATTCTTTTTGTGATTCTCTGTTCAGAAGTCAGTGACTTTTTTTTTCCCTGGAGGTCCATAATAGAGTTAAAAGGGAAGGTCATACAGAACAGTGGTTAGCACAGGGCATTTACCACGGGAGCTGAAAAAGCTGTTGTCTCCTGCGTCCAGCTCACAGTCGGCGATAACTGCAGGCTGCAAGTTCTGCTGAAGTGCAGCGGCTGTGGATTTGGCTGCCTACCAGCCCAGTGCAGCCACTGTGCAGGCAAGATCATGGTTAATGACACCATTTTTTTATATTTGTAGGGAGCTCTTGCTGGGGACTCGGGCAGCATCTTTTATACCAGTTGCAGAGAGGCTGCTGAAAGGCGATCGCTGAAAGCCTGCAAGCTGCATGCTTGTTCCTCACGAGCAGCCTCCTCATTGAGTGTTGGCCTGCACTCCTCAGGCTTTTTGAGGGGAAAAGCTTGACAGGCAGCATTTTCAAGCTGAAGGAAACAAAATTGCAGGTAAGGGACAGAGCTGGTGTGGAGATACTCAACAAAATTTCTTGTCTCATGTAGAAGAGCTCAAGACACCATTGTGGCAGAGTAGTCTGGATAGCCAGGTGTTTGATAAAACATCATCATGTCTTGCCCCTACTGGAGATTTCAGCCTAAATTTAAAGGTCACAGAACTGCCTGATTACAGGAAAACGGTGGCTCAATTTGAGTTATCAGCTGTTGAAAGCAATGTACAGATACTCTGTGTTTAATGTGCTTWAGGCATATATAGCCTTCAAATAACCCTTTGCAAAACTGCGAAGACATAGCTGAGCCCCTAATGCCCAAAAACCAGTTGAAGGCCAGCCATGGATCACTGGTTTATCCCGTAGATAAATGGGATATTATTTGCAAATGAGACAAATAGGTAAATACTGCTCTGTTGCTTTCCAAGTCATGTATTTAATGGCTGTTATTTTCTAAGGTGGCTATTTCCATGGCTTGTAAGCATTTCAAAAATGTTTCTGCAGTCATTCTCATGATCGTGATGTGAGGGAGGTAGGACTCTGCAGCCTACATTTTGCAGGTGAGGATAAAGGAGGCAAAGAGCAATTGCAGTCTCATTGAGCAAAGACAGAGTGGTTCATTAGCTGCTTTTCTTGCATCTGTCATTATGAGTCCCTAGGTTCAATTAGAGCCTCCTAGTGCTACTACTGTACATTAATGACAAAATGACTTGCCTACAATTTTGAAGAAAATGCTGCAAGATGCTTTGATTTCAGTTTCCAGCTGGCAGCACCTTCATGACAGCTCTGTCATCAGCCAGGGAATTCTTCCTTTAAATCGCTAGATCCCTTATCAACTCTATCTCCAATACAGAAAGACAGGTTAGCCCAAGATTTTAGTTCAGTACATGCTGCAGTTCTAGCTCAGCATATTTCTTCAAAAGAAACAACCTTTWTTTTGTTGTCCTCAGTGAAGAAATGCAAGGGAAGAAGGAATGGGAAGAAGGCAAGCCTGAAGGACCTTCTTTTTTTTCCCTGTTCCCACATCATTTTCACTGAAAAACTGCTCATGTCCAGCCTGTGATAGCAGCTACTGATTTTACTGTAAACATCCCAGTAGTAAATCTGTCAGCAAAGATGGGATTTTTCTTACCTATTTATATTTCTCCAGTGTAAATATATACAGCTAGGCTAATCACTCTCACCCTCTTATAGTCAGRGGAGAGAAGTAGATATTTTTAAGCTCAGTTTAATCTCCTTCTAAAGCAGATGACTAAAATGGGTCAGTAGATGGCTGTAGATAAGGAAATGTTTCACTTGTGTACAGAAAAGATAAAATCAGTAAGCACCTTTGGGCCTGGGTCTCTGCACCTCCAAGGGATATTTTCCAAAGAGGGAGATTCATTTAGCTTCTGCCACAGGCGGCATCTGAAATGGCAGCTACTTGATAAGCAACTGGAGGCTGGAGTCAACAACTCACTTTAGAGGGGCTCCTGATGGAAATAGCTTTTGTCCATCACTAAGGTAGGGCAGTTTGAATTGATGGCCTCAGGAGGCTTTGTAACCCATTAGCAAACTGCTTCTTTTGTGTTCATTATGAAGGGAAATGAAAGGGCCTTGGTGATACACAAGAGAAAGGTGAATTGAAGGAAAAGGAAGAGTGAGTCTGTGGCAGCCCTCATGTGGCAAACAAGATCTATGATCTCCTGGAGTAACCCTATTCTCTTAAATACGTTATAGTACAGTTATGGGTCACATGCTGACCCACAGCAGAAATGTATAGTCAGAAACTTAAAAAGTTGGAGTTTCTTCCAAAATTTCGTCTTAGTGCCAGAAGCAGGAAAACAAACCATACTTCTTGGTTTCTAGGCCAGCACCCATTCTTGGGACTGCAGATGCTCTTCATTTTGCATTTCCTTCTGAAGACCTCTGGAACAGACATAGTTTTAAGACTTTTGTGTGCTGTTTCAGTAGCCAAGAGTGCCTGACATTTTCAGTCATGCTGCAGTATGTCACAGTATATAAAACAATGACATACTTTCTAAAGGACAGGCACTCTGTATTTGGGAAAACTCAGTTAAACTAGCTGAGCTTTTGGGCTAGCAGCTGAGAATGGGAATCRGAAGATCTGTTTTCTAACCATGAGTGTCTGGAGATTTCCCACTTCTGAGTTTTAGATGACTGTAACTTGGGCATTGGGAATAAGTTCTAATGGTTGTGATTTCCTAGCAGTATTACACAGTTTGAATAATAACATTTCAGCCTACTGCCTTTACAAACCTCTTTATTATACATCCACACAATGTTATTAATGTAGCAGTACTTCTGAGAATTGTAAATTTCTTCATTAAGGGACTGGTTTCAGAAGCAARGGCATATATTTAATGCCACAAGTAGTCCCAATCACTCTTGGCTGAGTTCAGGCCATACTGATTTATAAACCACGATAAGCTAGATATGCTAATTGTAATGGGTGAGTTCCTGGCCCCACTGAAGTTGTTGGGAAGAACATCTGTTGATTTTGGTGAGGTCAAAATTTTATTCTATGATGTTAGATTTAGCTAAAATTACCATATTTTGTGAAAGAACTCTTCACAACAAGATCAAATTGATTATTTTCTATAATTCACTGAGCATTCCTCAGAAGCATCTTCAAGGATACTGCTGGAGAGCTTATCATAGTAGCTTTGCTGATRGTAAGTGGCAGTATGAGTAGACCACTACAATCAAGATTACTTACARAGCAAGATAATATGCAACATGAATAATGGTGTCAGTCACACTWCAGAGGCTACTTTTATTTGCTTTGCAAAAAGTAAATTAARTCTCTAACATCTTCTTCATGACCATGCTCTTTTTACTAATGAAGCAGTTAATATAGCCACCTAATAAAGTGATTTTAAATTCAAAATTCATTAAATGTTACTTCAGCAGTAAACCTAGCCCACAAATTTGGAATTACCATATGCCTGGCCTATAAAGACGAGCACAGGGATAGGGAGGTCCCAAKATATTTTGTATTTTTAAATGTCATCCCAGCCTGTCCCTCTGCTCTGTTGCTTCAGTCGCCTTGCAACAGATATTTAGATCACCCATAACACAGCAAGCATGACAGAAAAAAAAAAGAAAAAAAAAGAAAATATTAGAGGCTGGAAGAACAGATTTTGACTCCTTCCATATGCAGGGCAATTGTATAGCCACCATGAAATGTGGGGTAAAATCAGTCCTCAGATTAGTTCTAGATCAAGACGGCTATTGCTAAATCTGAAAATAAAGGATGAAGTTGTGTTATAAATGCTGACTGCAGTGAGAGAAAGAAAGGGGATGGAGGCTGAAAAGAAAGGTCAAACAAGGAAACCATCACCTGCTCCCTAAAGTCAGTTCTCAGTGAGAGCAGGGACTTTGGGGAGATGACTTCCCCTCTGCTGTGGGTGCTGCATGGCACCCGGACGGGTAGAGGCCCTGCACTTGCCCCAGCCTAGTCACCCCTTTCAGTGTGCCTTCCTGCATCGGCTTCTGTGCRCGCGGTACCAGATCTCAGACTCTGCGTTGAGGAGTTTCTTCAGCTATCCTATCCTGGAGCATTGTCATGTGTCCTAGAAACATGCAATCCTGAAACAGCAATTTAAGTTCTTCCTATTTGAGGAGAGTGACCTTTCTGTTCTCAGCGTAATGCTTCTCTTTTTTGGATTGGAGTCTGAGGAGCTGTTATCCCAGGATGCAGAACTCTAGTATGTCATGCATGGTTTTTAGTCTGTGTACCTCTATGGCAGATTTCGTAGCAGGTCCTGATCACAATCTGGATTTTCAAGTGGCCAAACAGTTGGAGGAGAGACAGCAAGGAGACACAGTTGCAGTTGCTGTGCTTGGGGAATATATGCGCTACTTGGATTGCTCCTGTGTTGCCCCGTGGATGTACAAGATGGGGTAGTGAATAGGTGAAGTTATTAGTGATGCTGCCTGTGTGGTGGCAAATATGCACACCTCTTTAAGGGGCAGTGTTCAGATTGCCCTGCTGTCGCCACAGCGATCCTTGAGAGAAATTCTGTGCCACCCTGCACAGCTCCTAGTACAGGATTAATCTTAAGTGGTGTAGTAGCATCCTGGCAAGGCAGTGTGTCTGAATGAATTATCAATACAACTGTTCATTAGTATTCATATTACATTCATTGCTGATCTGTGATTTAGTCTACCAGCTTGCAAATAGCCAAATTAAAGCAGTCAGCAGCCTTGCCTATGCTAATCATGAATCACACCTCCAAAATCACAAAGTTGCTTTTGAACAAAATCACGAGGTCTTTTTTTTTATTTGCCTTCTGTTTTTAGTTCTAAGTCAGGCCATACTCAAAGATTTTCTCCATGAATTGGAACTTCTAAAATTAAGCAAGACCCTCCCATTGTCACTGGCTTGGAAAAACTGAAGAAACTTAAAATATATACATATATGTATACACATACACTCATGTATATGTATATATAACATTATGTGTCTCAAAATGAATTTCGCAAGCATCTTCAGTCCTGTATGTGTTACCACCTCATGGAYACAGTCAGTGCTTCTGTTACATTTCTGAGCTATAGGAGCTTCTAGCACATTCCCATTCCCATGTTTTACTGAGATGACTTCTGAATTGCTTTCTGTAGCACAGTAATTTCTGTCTGACTTAGGACTTTATTTTTTTAGGAATGATCACTATAGTATATTAGTGTTGCTTGGTAATGAAGTCTCTTGAGACCTAACACTTTTTTCATAATATCCTATTCCATTCCCTGTGAAATGTGAATACAGAAGCTAATAATAGGGAAAATATAACTTCAGGAAGGACAGAAATGATCATTTTAGTAAGGCTGGACTTCATACTGCCCATTTCACAGCCACATGGGGTCCTATTATCTTTTCTACTAGAATCGTTTTAATTTCATGACAACATTTTCTTTGTCACTTGTCCTCTGTTGTCCCACCTAGGTGACACCATGCCATCCCAAAAATGCTTCATTCTGGGCTTTCTAATTTACAATCCCTTGTATTTACATGTTAAACATTTTGTCTGTGTCATACATTTTAAGTCATGCATGCTGTTTATTAAGCTGCTGTAAGTTTATGCCAGTTTAAATGATCAGTCTTAATTCTGATGATTTCAGGTCCCTAAAGAAATTTTCATGAACTTCAGATTCCCAAAGAACAGCAAATTCATCATCATACTATTCCAAAGTCTTCATTTTAGGCTCTTAGTCATTGAATTTGTGAATACATTACTCTAAGTATTTAAATTACAGTTTTACTTTCATAATTGATTATTATAAAAATACTATTTTCCCCAAGACCCCGTCCATGCATATTTAGTACTACATCTTGTTTTTACAGTTAAAATCATGTTCTTTTACTAGCTCTCTTTTCCACCTGTTCTTCCTATAGAGTGATCTCTTTTGTACACTGATTCTTTCTTATCAATAGAATTTAATGAGAAATTCCAGTTACAGAGCTCAAATCTGGCCTCAGTTGCCTAGGCACAATGATTGAGTGATGCTTTCTAATGAGGTAAAAAGTATTCACCAGAAGAACCAGTAAACCAGAAAAAACCCAGCCTGACTCTTAGAATTCAGGCTGATACMTTATGACTTAGCACTATTTTATTGCCTGCAATAAAATTTTGAAGTTTTTGAAAGATTGTAAACCTGGATATCTATTTGAGTTATTAAACAGTTTAAGTGAGTCAAACAGATATATAGACAGACAGATGGATAGATAGATATTTCAGTGCATATTCARATTATAATTAGATGTCTCAGTAAACTGATATTTTGTGCATATTGACAAGCAACAGGCTTTGATAGGGATTAGCAACACTTGAAGATTTGGCAGTCCAATGATTCTGAGGCATGTACTAAATATGACAATGAAGTCTAAGAATATAGCTATGCAGTTGTAATAAGTAAAATAGAAAACAAACTAAAAATCATTTTCCTTTAGGAACTCTAAATTTAAATTAATTCAATCTCCAACTAGTACATTTCTGAAAGAAAAATTCCGGTCGTGGACTGTGAGTTTTGTGTGATTTTTTTTTTAATTATGGAATGCAAACTCAAACATGCAGCGTATGCATTCGTATACACATCCCACATTTCACAAGTTGGTATTATCTCGTTATGCAGGCACTACGTTAAGTAGGCCAAAKATCTTACGGCATCCTGTGAGGTTTATCAAAGATTTTGAAGGGTGTTTTTTTCAGGATTCTTTTATTCCCAAACTATTTTCTGTCCTGTCATGAGGATATGAAAGCCTACTGGCCACACCTCAGTGTTGTTTTTATTTCTTATGGTTGGTAGTTCAAAAGATCTGTCCTGGAAACACATCTGAGTCCCATGGACTTGAAGTTTGAATGCAGCTGTCCGTGTTTGGGTTTTTTTATGCAGTGGGCAGAAACTGAACCACAGGAAGTTCCACCTGAATGTGAGGAGGGATTTCTTCGCTGTGAGAGTGACAGAGCACTGGACCAGGTTGCCCAGAGAGGTGGTGGAGTCTCCTTCTCTGGAGATCTTCAAGGCCCRCCTGGATGCAACCCTGTCTACCATGCTCTAGGTGACCCTGCTGAGCAGGGRGGTTGGACTAGATGATCTCCAGAGGTCCCTTCGAACCTTGCCCATTCTGTGATTCTGTGGTTTTACTTCAGAAGCCAAGAAACACTATAGTTTTGCCAGGAGTCTATTCCAGTTATGGGGGCAGGGAGGTGGGGTGGTGAAAGAAAGTATGGCTGCCACCTGTGGTGTGGGAGAAATGCCTTGAGAATAAGACTYCCTGCCTACAACTTACCCTTTCATTAGCCTGAAAGGGCAGCTTGAATATCTGATTCTGTCCTTTTAAAACTCTTACCATAAAGAACGACTAAAGTAAAAAAAAAGTTGAACGAGGCCAACAAATCGACACAGGCAGTTGTCCCAGTGTTGCTTTTCCAGTTCCTGGGTGACTATCCAAGGGAAAACATGGCACTCCTCAATGCCAAAGCAAATGGCAGAGATCCTTTAGTTCTTACCAACTGGCTGCTTTGCTTCGTCAAACTTTCTTAATGTACCTCCTCCCTTTGGCTGTGATTGCTCCCATCCTCTGTTCACTGAGGTAAGAAAGACCATTTCATGCTTACCTTGCCAGACATAGGAGAGCAGGAAGATAGTAGAAGGGGTGGGGGGAACAGCAAGGGAGATCTTTACAGTTTTTCTATTCATTGTGGTGTTTGTTGGACTTCAGAATGTAGGAAAATGGATATCCTCATCCAGTAAACAGATATGAGAAAAAATGACTTTATTTCATCATTGTTATAGATGATAAAAACCTGTAGCCATTTATCAAATGTCCCCTAGAAATAAATGTCTGCTGTCATTTTCTCACTTAGTAGCATCATACCTTTCTGTATTTTTAGCTGTCTGTTTCAACTCTTACCTTTTTTTTCTTGCTTTTTTGGTAGAATGATCTTAGAAGAGAAAAGATAATTTAATCAGGCTTCCCCTTTCACTGGGAAGTCAGGAAAATGATTATAAATAACATCAAATTAATTATTTAGATTCAGAAAGAACAAAAGAAGTCCACTTGCTTACATTAGAATAAACATTAAGCAATCTCACCTGTTTTTTCAGTGACTTTGAATTTGGGTTTTTGCTTTTAGAACTAGTATTCTCCCAGCGTATTAACACAAAGCATGCACCACACTTTTCTGTCATCCTTTGAGAGCCTTCTTACCTCCCTGAGCAGAGCAAGTTGAGCTCTTTAGATCATAAGACTTGTTTTCCAGTCCCTGGAAATTCTTCTGACCCTCTTTTGAACTCTCTCTGTCCTTATTAGTTCCATATCTTTTCTGAGATGTGGACAACAATGTAAGAATAACCATAAAAGTCTAGACCAAAGGTGCCAAAGTGTATCTAGCCTGGTATCCTATCTCCTGCAGTGCTTCTCACAGATGCCAAGGGAAGACTAAGAACAGGAAAAACATAAAATACTATTTGCTGCCCAGCTATGTACTCCAGTGATCTGGAGCTCATTGTTCTAGGTGTGCTCTGAACTTGAATCAGGATCACTTCCCATTTTCTGCTTGACATTCATGGTGGTATGAATCTGTAGGCTGTTTTAGCTTGTTTTTTTTGCCATTGCAGTGACTCAGAAGCTTATGCTGAACTGCTGTCTGTGAAAGTTTTTAAGTCCTTCATGGAGTTGTAGCTTTCCAAGACAGCTTACTGGCTCTGGCAAACAAAACTTTCAGTCTGTTGGAGACAGTGCATATGATCCTTCAAGCTAGTAGTTTGCCCTTGCTTGTCAAGTTCCTGCCTAGAAAGCCACCGTGTTGCCCTTTGCACAGATTGCATTGGGCTCGGATGTTAGTTTTTCCAGAATAAAATGTTCTACACTCCCAAGCTGTAGGTTAAACAATGCAGAAGATTAGATATTAGTATTCTGCTTCAGAGCCCTTCCAACTCTATCTACATTTCACCTTTTATTTGGAAAGTAAACCTTGCCTGCATTTCAGACATTTTAGTACAATGAACTCCAGCCTACTGTAACATTCCTGCACTAATGCTACTTGAAAGCATTCAGCAATCAGGATATTCCAAAAACCATGAGAACTGCTTAAATTAAATAAAATATATTTCAGTATGTAGTCAGATCYTGGATTTTTTTAAGACTTTCTGCACAGAGAAGGCTTTAAAAAAAACCCAAACCTACTTTAATAGTCTTTCTAAAAGAAAGCTGAGRTTTATTCGTAATAGTGTCATTACTCAAGGTATTAGGGCTTTAAATGTAACAGCAACGTTATTGAGAAATGAATGAGCTAGCAGTACTGCCACTAACTTTATTTCCTAAGACTTGTTAGAGAAAAATCTTGTCATATTCACRTTTTTAGATGTGCATCTATATCCAGACAACCACCCATTCACTYTTACATGCACAACCCTCAGTTCCTGTTTTCCTTTATAGTCTAACCCCTAAGTCCATTCATCCATGCACATGAAGGTCCATCCTTGCACACAGAAGTCATCATTATCCAAAGCACCTAAGATACTAAGTAGYTTTGAGGGGGGACTTCAACAAAACACCTTCTGCAGCTTGCTAGGATTTAAGAATTGCCAACTAAGTGAGTATGGGTCTGAGCTGCTCTTTCCCAAATCAAGTGGCTCTGATGGATTATATTTATACCTCTAGTGTTCCAGCCTTTGATAAATCATCCCACACATCTGTTACATTAGAAGGCTTCAACTTAATATTGTTTGAGCTGGGCATATGGGAACACGATTATATCATATTTATTTATTTTTCTCCAGTTTCACTCCTCCATTCTTCCCTCTCCCCACTATTTATCATTTAAAGATCCACTAAAATATTATACAGTGTTTTACTCATCACCGTCTTTTTTACCCCCTTGTCAACAGATGCCTATCCTAATTCTGAAGTGATCTATGTGTGGACTAACAGYACCACAACATCTGTGGTGGTGGCAGAAGATGGTTCACGACTTAACCAGTACCACCTGATGGGACAAACTGTAGGAACTGAAAACATAAGTACAAGTACAGGTAGGACAATCTTTCCATCCTATCCTTGCTGGAAGCACAAGCATTATGAGAAATCTACAGGCTGTGTTTATTTTGCAAGGAGAGGGGGAAGTGTCTGTAGGACTTAGAGAGATATGTGCAGATCCCTGGCTATTTAGCAGAGGCACTGAGAGGGTGTCTGCTGACTCTTAGGTACTTCACAGGGCTGTTGCTGAGGATGCGTCCACGATCCTGCAATTGTAGGAGCCCTGGARAAGTTACATGCACCTTCTTGGCAACTACCTTTGCTGAGGCTGCCAGCACTACTTCAGGCWTATTTCCCTATGGGAGGAACCCCTTCTCTGCCCGGATACAAAAAACACCCACACATTTGATCTGTTTCAATCATAGCTTTAAAATGATTTKCTTGATGAAACTGCTTGGGGGGAGGGAAGGTGGCAGCTGTTGCATGGCTCTGCAGCATGTCTAGGGGACCCTGTGGCTGGAGAGAAAGTGCTAACTCCGAGGATTCCTGTTTCCTCCGTAACTGGAAGTGGAGGCGCCAGATGYGGCAGCATTAGGGAGGCAAAGAAGCTTTAATCCCAGCCCAGCCACCCACGTGAGCCCTCCCTCCCTGCTTTTTAAGGCTCCCACGCAAGGGCAGCCCTCTGCGCGCATTGGTGGGGAACTCCACATAGCTGCAGAGGGGGGGTCCAGGCTGGGCCTGGGGTCACGTGGGCTCTGCAGAACAGGGGCTTAACCAGGTTACATAATACRCTTGTCCTGAGAGCATTAGTGGCATAGAGTAGAAGGGCTCCTCAGCCTGGAAACAAAATAGCCTGCCTTAAAACGAGGAGAGAATCCCACCGCTGCTCCTTACACAGGGTGTGGGGAGGGGAAAGGGGGCATCTTCCAGCTTTGAACAATGCAGCCTGTAAAAAGTAGTGCTAGCAAAGCACTCCAAAGTCTTCCCTGAGATACCCTCTATTCCTCATTAAAAATGACAGCCTTTGAGCCTAAATCAGCATCATAGAGGAAAAGGTGTAGATGAAGTACGGAACCTGTTACTATTGTCTGTGCAATTTTTTGGAGACATGAAAACAGGTATATATACATTCACACACAAAGTTAGTAGGACTGAAACATAAAGGAGTGCGAAGCTTTCTGCTCAAACTATCCAAACATGCCACTGAAGGGGGACACAGCTGTGCCTGCCGCTTATTCTCCAAGCACTAGACAAAGTAAGGGAAAGCCTGACTCAGGCAGCACAGGAGATCAACAAATCCAAAGCATCAGCTCCTTCCTATAAACTTCATTCCTTCCATTTGCCTATTTTAGGAGCCATAAAACAGCTGCTAAACAAGTTTGCTAAGGCAAAGATACTTAAAGTCAAAAGAAGCACATAGAGAAGTCAGAGCAGCCACACAAATAGAAAAAGGACAAGCAGTCCGTCTCCCATTTAAGAGCAAAGACACTTTTTCCTTACCAGTTTACCATCATAGCCGCATTGTTTTCTGCAATGAATGGCAGCTCCCCTCTCGCCTTCATCATTGCCAAGAAAAAGAGCCAGAGGATGTTTTGGGGCATCTCCTACAAACTCGTCCTGCTCCTCCGAGCAAGAAAACAACCCAGCCGAGGCAGTGAGGGCTCCAGTGTGTCAGCTCCGGGCCACTTCCCGTTTGTAGCTCTGCCCGTGAAGGCTTCTTGTACTCCTCAGCCCAAGGAAACAGCAGACTCTTCAGACAAATCCCAAAGTTTGTGCTCAGTAATCACCTCACTCCTGTATCCTAAGATTTAGGCTAATAAATACTTGTTTTCCAACATCAAGATTTTATATTTATGTCCCAGGTTACATCTGGGCTGGCTGGATTCTGATTGCAGGGTGGATCACAAAGAGCAGGACACAGATTGTAACCGGGGATTAGCAAAATACAAAAATCCGATTTTACACAGGGAAAGCACCAGTCAGCGATGGATTTTCTGGACTTCATCAAGCTCACAGTAGGCTGGTAATCAGGGTTACTTGTGAACRACTGTCTAAGATGTTTCTTCCTTCTATTGAATTGTTGAATGTGCAAATGAAAAACTAAATAGCTACTGTACAAATCCAACTGTTTAGATCTTTTGTGGTTTTTGTGACATACAAGTCAAACTACACAGCCCCTGCAGTTGCACAGGCAAAATGTTTGTATGTGTCAGAGGACATTTATGCTCTTCTTTCTGACAGATTTTTTTAAATGCTAAATGCTAGATCTGCACCAATCTCTTTGGATTTTGCTGATTTTGTGCCCAAGCCCCTAGGCTAAGCTGTCTTCTCAGAAAAGATATGCTGGGACTCCCCCTGTACCAACCAGTCCTGAAACTAGGAACGTGTTGGCCATGCCACAAAAAGTAGCTGGCATGTGCCACTTGGGGTTTTTTGTTTGTTTGGTTGGTTGTTTTTTTTTTTTGTGCTAAGGTCCCTAAATGTCACGCCCCTAAAAGAAAAGGTATTTGTCTATTCACAYGGCTTCAAACAGTCCCAACATCTGTCATGTCTTGGTGCTGGAGTGCCAAAAATGCTCAGAGCTGGGATTTGGGTCTRGCTGGATCTTGCTGGTTTCTGCAGATGGTTGCCCAGTTTGGTTACCCACCTAAAGAGCACCTCAGAATATCTGATAGCTGACTTTTAGCATCTGCAATGCCATGAAACACGACAAATCACCACTCTCTTAGCTTCCGCCAGCTGGAGCCTAAACTCTGCAATGTCCAAAGCCCGAATAATAAAGAAGCGTTCAGCCTTTCATTTTGCACCAAATAATTCTGACTTTTCCTTGAGAGATCTCTTTACTGTGCAGCACTATTAAAAGGACATGGTCAGGGGCTGCAGTGCTACAGACCTAACTTCAGGCTTGTGCCAGAACGTGTCAGTTATCAGTAGCCCTGGGCGCAGGTATATACAATAAGCAAGTCTAGGAGCTGACCTGTCCTCACTGAAATGCTCCACTGAATCTGAGCATAATGGCAATGGAAAAATGCATGTAAGGATCCTGAAAATTTTTAAGCGTGATCTTCAGAACTCCATTATTTAGATATCTAAAAATGTTGTTGCAGCTTTTAAAGCATAAAAAAAAAAAAAAAGAACTAAGATAAGCAGGAGCACAACAGCATGGCTCTTCCTGTATTAGCTTGATTTTTAGGCTAGCACCCCCAAATTCTAGCAACTGAATAGAGAAAAAAATGCAGCTGCTTCCATTTGAGAGCTTTCAATTACTGCTAAATTTATTMTTAGAATTTGTTTTTGCAGTGGTTAGTGGATCCCATCAGGAACAGGCTTTTGTTTTAAGTGCTACATAAACCTATAATAAAAATTAGCTCCTGCTCAAGAAAGCTTATGCTCTAAGGATAAATTGTAGCCTTACGGAAGTAAAAGGGAGCTTTGCCACTCCAGCAGAGCCAGGATTTCATTCACCATAAATCAAAAGGCAACTCGTGCAGCTTTTAGCATTATTTTAAGTAGTCATCCCAGGGCATTAAAATCCAAGCTACGTCTGTAGGGTTTTTGCAAGCTGTATGTCTGACRATGGAAACATTCCTAGTGTGGGCTTTTTTTGAAAAGAAAAGCATGGGAAAAAGGAGAAGATACATGTTGAAAGAAGAGCAAATACAAAATCAATGTGATATTATTTTTTCAGTGGCAACAGGARCCTTGATAGGTTAAAGAAAATTATAAAGTAAGGTAAGAACCAGCCATAGAAGGCCATCAAAATTCATACATTCATACATWTACTGTCTTTATAGAAACAGGGATCCTGTTGCTCTGCTGAAGTTGCACAGTTCATACGAGGGTTTTTTATTCCAGCTCCCAAAGCATACTGTCAAAATCAATAATGCATGTCATCACTCCTAAGTGACCACGGAAACTGTGTCTCAAAAAACATCCCAGTGCAGTAGCAACTCAGAAACAGATCACAGGCACATAGACCCTGCTGCTTCTGGCATATTTTATTGTTAATCCACAAACTGAATGCTCATAAATATAAAGCAAGTGGGGTCCCTCCTGAGACCACAGCATGTTCAGCGTCCCAGGTTCGAAATTACACTGGATTGAAGGGAATTGGACATCACTTTACAGGGTTTCCCCCCTCCAGTTTCACACCGTTCCCCGTCCATCTCCCCATCCATCCTCAGAGAGCCATTTCACAAGAAAATCAGACTGCAGAAGAAASTCATAAAGACAGTGGCAGGCTGTCAGGTAAGGAAATTCTGTGCTATTCAAGTCTTTGTGTCTAAAATCCCCAGGAGGAAGGAAGTCCCTTAACTTCATTCAAAATAAGGGAGCTCTTCCAGTGTAACATATCAGYATAGCTGTATGTGCAAAAGCCCTTTTAGTGTAGACCTGTCCTCAGWTAATTAGCCATATTGTCACTTAGAAATAATCTGCCAAATCTAACTGCTTAGCAATTCTGGCTGCAGCTCAGCTCAGACTATTCACTCAATGCAGAATCYGTCTGTTATGTATCTTCCTTTAGTGGCTGTTGTATAGAGGATAACAGTCCAYTCTTGCAACAGATATTACAGCTAATCCTTTAGCTCAAGAAGCTAAGGTCTGCATTCAGCTCATTCTTTAGAAAATATGAGATACATGCCTCCAAAACTCCTAGAGCTGCATAATTTGTAAGTCAAAAGGATAATTATATTTGTTTTATTCTTGGAGGACAACATATATTTCAGAGMAAGCATTACTCTGATTCATCAGTATCCAGCTGAATAATGCATGCTTTCAAATTAATTTGATATCAAGATGAGTGGAGATCTGTTGAGGCTAGAGGGGGAGTTGTTTGTTTTTTATTCATATATTTTGTTTTAGTCTTATTTTTCTAGGCTAAAAACAGCTTCTTTTTAGACAGCAAGATCTGTGCTTTTGGGGGCAATTACCTTCAGTCAATAGTCCTCAGTAACAACTATATGGTTTTACAGCAACACTCTAAAGGAACTAGTTAAGTTTTTTTTTTTTTTTTTTTTTTTTTTTT
>NW_028186867.1:8974111-8986498 GCF_003343005.1 Rhea americana | reverse complement strand
AAACATTAGGAAAAGTGACAGCTGGTCTGTCCCTTTTGGAGTGTAGTTTTTAGGCTTGTATTGAAATTCAGAGGATCTCACAAAAGCCAGATTAAGGCAATGCTGTGACTTTGGCAAATAAAAAGGTATGAAATTTAGCACTACTGTCAGAGCTTTTGGTGAGTTCTCCACACAGGCAAAACAATATTAAGGTCTAATTGCACAGGCAAACAAGACTTGGCAYGGTGGCTGCCCAGAAATAGATTATATTTCCAGAGCCAGGACATATCAAATTCTAGGAAAATTGGATGCACGGGATGGATTTTTTTTTTTCCTAGAGGAACAGTTTGGTAGTTTGGGATACTCAAATCAACAACATCTCCCAGGATCCGTGTATGGAGTGTGTATTTTTGCAACATCAACACTGGAACAGGCAGTYGTTATAAATTTGGTGAAGAGGGAGTGTCGGGACCTCTTCTCATTCTTAAAAACTCACAGGTTGGCCTTAACAGTTGCCCTAATCRGGATAAGTCCTGCTACTAAATCTGCATTCTAAGAGTAGGTGGCCTTAATCGTGTTCTGCTTAGACAGTTTGTAGGACTGAGCCAAAAACTAGTGAGACTGAGGCACTGTCACCAATCTGGATTTTTTTAAGGTTGTGAGCATCCAGGCATTCAAGGTACCTAACAGATTGCACCTTTTAATGCAATAGGGTATTCATTTTCATCTACTCTTAGGCATTATGAGGATTAAATATGAAGTCTGGCAGGATCTAGCAGCAGCTGTATCTCAAGTTCTGGTTTTCCACAGTGCAGAAATTCAGACATGGCTCATGCAATTAAGAATGGCTAAATGGTATCCTCAGATAGGGGCTGGAGGTGCTTGAATCCCYAGATCTGTAAACTTCCTTTACTTTTATCTACATGTGCATTTTCCTCCTTCTAGGTGAATATACTATTATGACAGCGCATTTTCATCTGAAAAGAAAAATTGGTTATTTTGTCATCCAGACCTACCTTCCTTGCATTATGACTGTGATCTTATCACAAGTGTCATTTTGGCTAAACAGAGAGTCTGTCCCTGCCAGAACTGTCTTTGGTGAGTATCTCACTTTTCTGGCAGTATACAGGAAAGAATAGTCTTGTTTATGGAAGTGGTTTTCTGTAACCAAACCACAGTGCACTAATGCCTRTTTCTATTTGGGATGTTTTAGATGTTCCCTTATTCTCTTCTAGTTTCAATTCAAAATCTTTTTAAAATATTGTTGGGGTTTTTTGGTAAAATTATGRCAGAAATTGCACAAGAATCAATTATATGAAGGTTAGAGGAGGGAAGACAGAAGGATCAAATTGATGTGATTTGTGTTTTTTTCACTCATAAAATAGTGAACAGTTCAGAACAAAAGAATATACGTATTATCAGAGTTAATGCATACTCCTAGTGTAAGCATTTGAAACAGRTTTCGCTTTAAAACATTTGTTTATCTGTGTTTCAAGATGTTTATCTGGAAAAAAACATGTAGAGGTTAATTAGTGGCAATTACCTCTGTTACCATCAAACAAATTAATATGATTTTGCATTTACAAAATACATATTTACTACAGAAGCTGCCATGGAAAAATCATTTGGG
This sequence comes from Rhea americana, assembly GCF_003343005.1. Lineage (NCBI taxonomy): Eukaryota > Metazoa > Chordata > Aves > Rheiformes > Rheidae > Rhea > Rhea americana. The sequence continues at coordinate 8,984,889 of NW_028186867.1, read as the reverse complement.
ATCTCTAAATTACTTGATTTATCACTAGAAGACTGCAAAAATTAAGCATAATCTTAACTGAAGGCTGATRAAATACAGAGGATCCACTAGATGAGAAATCAGGGAAGTGAGAGCAGTTTTGTGTATAAAAGTCTGAGTTTTTTAAGTCATTTGTCTATAGAATCCTCTTGAAATCAGTTGAGAGCTTTGATTAAACATCAGTTCRGTGATCTGCATTGGGAGCTTTGTTGACTGGTGATACTGATTCTAGGTTTACAAAGCTGTAACTGAGAGTTGCATTTTGTCCTGTTAGGGGCAGCCTTTCACAGAYGAAATTAGTGGCAACTCTGTTATATATAGACTTCTGTGAAAGAAGGAGCTACTGTAAAGGAAATGAGTAATGGCCAACAATTTCATTCATCCACAGGTCGGAAAACAAAAACTATAATCCTGCCTCATTATGAAAGTTACTGATAAATAGATCGATCACTGATTTTATAATGCAACACTTAATAAGGGGCACTCTATATATACACCATAWATCAAAGTAGAAGGATAAAATGTCAGTAAGATTTTAGTTTATCTAACAAATGGGTTTATATTATTTTTAAAATATATATATTTAAATGCACTAAGACTAAAGATAACTAGAATACCCCAGAAGGAAGTATCTGAGGGTAGAGGCTTTTATTTTCTCATAGTCAGCAGTGTCTTACTTTTTCAGACATAATATGGAAATACTGACTTTGTGTGGCTTTCTTAGGTATCACACTGAATTGGGGCCTACTCATAAAATATTCGGAATCTCATAAAGGCTACCAAGCTAATCTTTGTTTCTCTTTTTTTTTTCCCTTTACAGGAGTAACAACAGTCCTCACCATGACCACCTTAAGTATCAGTGCCCGTAACTCTTTGCCAAAAGTGGCCTATGCTACTGCAATGGACTGGTTTATAGCTGTCTGCTATGCCTTTGTATTTTCTGCATTGATTGAGTTTGCAACAGTCAACTATTTCACCAAGAGAAGCTGGGCATGGGATGGCAAAAAAGCTCTTGAAGCTGCTAAAATCAAGGTGCTTACCTTACATTTTTTGAATMTCTAGAATAAAAAGCAGAACCAATCAGGGTTCAAATACCTGAATGCACAATCTTCAGCTTCTCCATGAAAAGATATTCAATTAACTCATGCCATACTCTCGTCTTCCTATAGAAGAAAATTTGCAAGGAAATTCCTTCTTCTGTTCAGAGAAATAAACTGTCGTTCTCCAACATCTACATGAAAAGGATACAGGGCATTAAATACATGTGACATGGGATTTTAATGACCAAAATTCTGATAGTCAGTGAGCATACACTGTGAAGAGTGCACTCTACTTGTGCTCTCCAAAATACATGACAAAGCTCACACTGAGCTCCAGGGGTCAAGGTACCATCACAATATCCTCAGTAAAAAAGAAAAAAAAAAAAAGGTAGTGGTATGAAGACATGAACTTCTGCATTTCAAGCTGAAGTTAAACTTTCAGAATCTGACTGACTCTTATCAAGTGATGTCCTAAAGAAAGTTCATGCATGCAGGCAATAAAGGAATAGTAAAATAACAGGAGACAGTGGCAGGAACAATAAGCCTTTCACTATTCTGCTTCCTTTTGTCAGGAGGGCGATGTTAGTGTCTTGGCAACTGCCTGCAAGGCAGCAACCTCAGCAGGTGAACGTTGCCCTGACAAAAGGACCTGCTAATTCACATGCCAACCGGGATCCAGCCCTGGCAGTCCTTGTTTAGTGTTTGCTGAAATCAGGGAAAGTTTAAACTGAGTGAGGGCTATAATTCCAAGGCAAAAACAACTGCTTGGGAGTCAAAGTCAGAATAGCCAACAGACATTTGTTAGCATGATTGATTAGGGTGCATAGATTTGGGGTTACTATTTTGAGAACATATTTCCACTTTCTGTGCCTGCTGTCTAACGTTTTGTTATTTACACTGCAGAAAAAAGAGCGTGAATTACTGGGAAATAAATCAGCTAATACTTATACCACTGGAAAGATGACCCCTACACCAAACATACCAAAGGACTCAGCCCCATCTGTCATCTCAAACACTGTTACTGCTCCAGTGAAACCTGCAGAAGAAAAGCCTGCTGAAAACAAAAAGACTTATAACAGCATCAGTAAGATTGACAAAATGTCCCGGATAATTTTTCCAGTGCTGTTTGGAACTTTTAACTTAGTCTACTGGGCCACATATTTGAATAGGGAGCCTGTTATTAAAGGTGCCAATTCTCCAAAATAAAACTGAAGGACTCTAAAGCCACATGTGAGCCATACTGACAAAGCAGATTCTACCAAGGAAAATTTGAGATCCAGATGACTTTCTACATTTGGGCAATATTCTTCAGGAAGTTTTTTGCATGTTTAATAATATGTACAAATAATATTGCCTTGATTGTTTCTACATGTAACCTCAGATGTTTCAAAGATGGTTATATTACTTACTTACAGCAACAGATCTTTATAAAAGATCAGAAGACATTGAACATGGCTTCTTTGCTGCTGAGTATCTTGCATTGATAGTTTACAAATAAAATAAGTTATATTTTTTAACTGTTCAAGTGTACTACATATCGTGGTTTTTATACTTCAGATGTACAGTCATACAAATGTAGGCTTAAGCTGTATTTTACAGAAGAGCTCCACTATTGTCATCTGATAGGTTACCATGAGTAACACCAGTTCTGAAAGTGCCAAATTACTAAATGTAGGGCTCTGTTTGAGCACCTTTACTGATTATAGATAGTACATTACTCCACAAATAAAAGTGCACAGCCCAATTTTCATTAGCAGAAGTTAATATAATGCAGTAAATCCTAATGGGGCTATGCTGATTTTCACTGCTTGAACTTCTGGCTTGCAGTGAAGTAACATAGGGAGCAAGATGCTACTTGTGTAAATAAAGGTGATGGAATCTTGCCCTTAAAATAATACATGTTTGTTTAGTTTTTTGCATTCCAACAGAATTTTCTCTGATGATTCTCAGTATTTATTCCAAAAATCAGAGATATATTGCATGAAATTATCTTTACCATAGATTAGGAACATATCTGCAAATAAAATTTTTAACAAAAGCAGTAGACATTTTATTAGGTTAAAGTAACTAATGTTTGGACATTTTCCCAAGAAGATTATGTTATATTAGCAGAGTTAAACAGTAAAGAATTAAAATAATTCTGAAATAATTACTACTTGTTTCCCAGAGTGAAGACCAATCAGCCAAGACAAAGATGGGTGATCAGAAAAGAGATGTACTTTGTGACAGCAAGGTGTTTTAGTGACAATATTGACAGAAAGATCTTTGTACTGTCCATCTGAAACTTTTCTATAAGACGCCTTGCTGCTGCCAATGTGTTTTGCTTTCACAATGAATGAGAAAATGCAATCTCAATTTTCAGCTCTTTTCTCCTTCGCATCCTTTCCTTGTTCCAGAAGCTTTTGTAATTTAATCTTAATGTTTAAAATAAAAAATGCATTCAAGACTTGATTGCTAAATGTCATTCTTATACTGGTTATCATTTTAGGAAGATAAAGTCATCACTAGAGTTAGAACAATTAATTGGGAAGCAGATGTGCATGCACATGAGTACATGTGTGTACGTGACTCAGCCTTGCTGTTGCCCAGAAAGTTACAGGTCAGATCCAGGCCTGAGGAGCTGTGTGGGCTTCTTGTGTTTCCTCTCAGTACTTAAATGTTGTGAAGAAAAAAAAAGCTAATGAGTGTATTTCTTTTTGTAGCTTTTATTTTGATGTGAATTTTGAAATTTGAGAATTTCCTGTGGCCAGGAGGAGGGCATAGGACCAGCAGGTGACTGAAAGCTGGTAAAAGGGAGTGAGGGAGGTACATGCCAACCTATTGGTTACAGTGCTAACTTAAGAGGTTAGGATTTGGCTCTCAGTTTTCATGTAGGCATCCCATATGGCTATGAGTAGCCCCACACCTTATTGATCTTCATTCCTCTATCTCTAAAGCTGAATCATGGTGTTTGAATCCAATGAATCCAGTCCTTCGGGGACCAAAAAGAGTGAAACATTGCAGAGCATGTTGGGAGACAAAACGTTATAAAACCCCATGCATATTTCTTTTCTTGCATGTAAGTTTTCCCCGCTCACAGAAAGATGTGAGTCAAAAAGACCTCTTTTCTCTGTGAAAAGCTCATAGCTTTGCTAAGTCCAGCAGGAAGGCAGTGCAGTGAAGTGCACACGTGTTGTGCTGGGTGTCCTCAGTGGTTTGCTTGAACTGCGCAGCTCCAAAGCAGCTCTAAAGGCACCTGGTGTCTGGTGGAAGGAAACAGATCTCTCTGCTTGTGTGTGATGCACAGCCCATGGGCAGCCTCTTCTGCYGCTGCCTATGGCAATAGCGATGCATAATAAATGCAGCGCTAGACTCAGGTCACCAATCCTAGAGGTTSAATTTTTAGACTAGGAGAGCTGAGCCCAATTAGGCTCAGCCTGATTAGTTAGGACTAGCAAACACAACACTTGCCGTGAGTCAGGAGGTGAATGCCTGGGGATATTTCCTGTGATATGGGCATATATTCCTCCCATGGCTAGACAAAGTGTCCATGAAATGAGCAGCACGTTAGGGGCTCATGTTAATCGGTGATGGAAAAAGCCTTAGTACCTACAGATGACTGTTCACTGTCCTGAAGTCCTTTCCTGTGGTTTATGATATGGCATGTTATTGACACCCATGGCAGATGGATGTGTGCTGGGTAACACACCCGAACCAGAGTTCTTGCAAGGAATCAATCTACCAGCAGCTTGCTATTTCTAATCTCACCAGAACAACGAATGAGATGTAACACTTTGGCATCAGTGACAGAGCATAATGCACCAAACTAATCTTACTCAACTGGATGTCTGCAGATTACTGGTGAGTTGATAAGGACCCATCAGGAGATAGTCCATGTGAYGATTTGCCTTTTTTTCTGGGACACACATTACTATATCGTTGACAAGTATGCATCTGCACCTGTAAGCTCAATTTTCTTCCCAACTACTCTTGCAGCCCACAGGTGGCAYAGGCTCACATTTTTTTTTATCATGCATCATTATTTATAATATTTTTAGCTGTGAAAGAGAAGTTAGGTTCTGTACAATAAGTRCATTTTGTTCACTTCAGGTGGTAAGAACAGTACTTGCTACTTCTTTCCCTCAGATACCAAATACTCAAGTTGCATGAACTAGACTGTGTTTTTTTTCAAGAAGATTAAGTAGTTGTAAGATTTAGAAACAAAAATAGTTACTGAGTAGTGATGTTCCAAAGATTAAGGAACTGATGGACAGCCACTTACCCAAAGCAGGTACTGTGGATTCAAATCTAATCTGGAGTGAGGGACTTTTGCGCAATTTTCTAAATAGAAATAGTATCAGCATTCTGACATGCTGTTTGTTAGAGACTAGAGGAATCTTCAGGAGAAATATTAAATATATATGCCCTGTTCCTCTCAATCTTCCCCAAAACATCTGCTTCTGKTTGCTATCAGAGAAAATATACTGGTCTAGAAAAACCTTTGCCCTGACCCTTTGCAGCTACTCAGTGTGTGTTCTTGTGTAAAAGAAGACTGGAGCACAGGCTTACCTGGTCAGACCCTTAGACCACAGTGTAGTTGCGGAAGTGGCATCAGAGTGCTTTGGGGACAATATAGAGGCTGTATTCACTACGCTGTTCAAAATTATGACCCATCTGCAAACCTCCAGAGGACAGCAGGTATGGTAAAAAGATATCTAATACAGATGTATCCCAAAACAAGAAAGAATCACAGACAGCTGCTTTCACTTCTCCTCAACTTCCACAAAAAACCTCCGATGTGAGTCTTTTTCCTACATGAAAGGGAAATGTTGAACCATCTTCAAAGCACCTTCCCCACAGGCATTCTGTCTACCTAGTAGGATTTTCTGAATGGCTCAGCATTGTTTTCTGGTCTCCATTCCAATCTGACTGCTTTTGCATGAAGAGTCTCCTACTGAATACAGAATACCTGCAAATCTTTACTAGTGGAGGCACAGGACAAGACCCATTGCTTTATTTTAGTGATCAATATTTTGGAATTTATTTGATGTGTAGAAGATCTGACCATTACCTGCCCAAGGCATGTGGCCCCACAGACATTATATATATATATATATATATATATATATATGTATATGTATATAATATAGCACTTCAAGTTATATTGAGTGATGACTTCTGCATCTAAAGGCAGAAAAAAATGATTAGGGATCATTCTGTTACCATGGATTTGCTAAACCTCATTGAAATTTCCTGAATAAAGTCTATTTTACGTTTCTTGGAAAATCTCACACATTCCTAATCCTTACTTAGAACTGAAATGGTAGAAGAAGAATGAACTTCCCAGCATGTACTCCTACCTGAACAGTAGGTGTTATGTCCCATAGTTTGGGAGATGCTTTAGTCAGCTGATTGACTCCAGTCTAGAATACTTAAATATCATGTTATGGTCTACTGCCTCATGCTACACAACACCTAACAATCTAAATAATCTCACTGTAGTCAGTAGTACTGTTTGTGTGGGAGACCATTACTCACTGATGACATCTGAACTGTGGGAGATGGGAGCATTTCCCAGATCCTGGCTCAAAGTAAACACCTTGGCCTCATTCTGCTCCAAGCTAGGGCAGTATCTGGATGTCTACTTTGGTTTCCACTAGAAGGAGCCAGGGTCTTCAGGAGTGAGTTGTGTCACCGTCCCCAGTTTGGGTGAGCAGGACACTGTAAGGCACAACTACTTTACAGCTTACTTACAGCCAATGAGAGTAATAAAAAGGAATTGATTGTTACTTTTTATTTTCTATATGCTTTCATAAAAAAGAGTTTAAAGTGAATTGCAACAGTTCACCCCTGGACCAAGTATATGCAGGTGTATTGCCAAATTTCCTCATTTGCTCCCATTAAGAACGAAAGAGTAAGTCAAATAAAACAGAAAAGGTTTTTACTGTGGTATTTAAGTTGGGCCAGCTTACTTCAAGAATGAATTTAGCCAAGAATATATTTCCTAAAGCTTAGCCCTCCTCTGTTATCTTGAATTGTRTTCTGCTTTTTTCTGAACATAATAYGCCCCCTGTGGAATAGCTAGACATATTTGTACAGAGCTGAGAAAGAAATGATTTTATGAATAATCCTGTCTTTCAGAAATTCTTGCTCAATGTATAAATTAAACTTTCAAGAAAACTGAATGAAATTGCTTTGCTATTCAGCTTATACAACCAAGACGAATGTAGCACTTGCACGGCTATTTGTTTTTTAAGTCCAGAGACAGTTTCATTGTAATTAGAATATATTTCCCCTAACACTGCTGCTCTCTAGATTGGAAATGACACTGAAATGTTCAGAGGAACCTAAATTATCCTAAAACAGTGTTTGATCAAATTGTTTSAATTCTTCCTGGCTTTTATATGTTTTTTATTATAATACAATTAAAATAATACCAAACATCCAAAWTTATGGCCATCATATGGTGATAGTATCTCAGAGAGCAACCTCATCTTACCAATCCAGTATTTTGCTGTGGAAATTTGGTCAATTTTGAGAAAGACAAAAAGAATTAAAARGTAGATTTTATGAAGCCCAAAGGGCTTCTGAAGGATCTCCGTAGGATTAACACTAATTTAGACTCAAGTTAGTGTCCCATTCTGTACTTCATTATTTGCYTTTTCATTGCCATCCTCAAAGCAATTATCAATTCTCACAGTCATCATGTCTTAAAAGTTGCTGTTTTAAATTGGTACTGGCTAAAAAGAAAACAAAAAGAAAATTTAAGAATGTTTCTTGAAGATACCAAGTCATTTATTTCACCTAAAGGATTTTAAAGAGTTTTTTAGGAAAGGGATGATGGAACTTCCCATGTTTCAGTTTGTGCCCATTTGCCTCTTGTCCTATCGCTGGGCACCACCGAAGAGTCTGGCCCCATCCCTTCCCTTGAAAAGAGAAATAGCACCCCTGCAGGACACTGTGCTAGACAAATGTGCCACAGAGCAGTTCTCTGGCACCAGAGGTAACAACAAAATAAAGCAGAAGACAGTGTTCAACATTTTCTGGGCTTTCTCTCGAGTGCCAGAATGGAAAGATCAAAGCCTGGTAYCTGTTTCAGGGTTTGTCCCTGCTGTTGGAAAACCCTCCTGTATGGAGGGAAGACTGTATATAGGGGAGGAATATTGGCTGTGCTGTAACTTTTCAAAATAGATTTTTGGGGAGAGCAGAGGAGCAAAAGCAAAGAAGCTGTGGAGGATGTGCTYTCTCTCCAAAGCTTTCCCAGGTGCACTATCTTGCCCTTTGCTTGATAGGGGTGGGCAGGGCACAGAGCAGCAGCCCCATGCTTTGGCACGTCATCAGTCAGCTCCTTCATCTTCAGGACATCGGTACTTGTTCCTTCTCTCCTTCTGCTGTTCTCAGGGTGTCAAGATATTAGGTGTGGGGATACTCTACATTCTTTAACACTATGAATACACTGTGAACGGTGAGGTTTCAATTATTCAGAGACTTGTGTTTTGTATATTGCAGGTTGTGGCCAAGGAATACCAGATCAGCTGCACTCAAGAAGATGTTCACGGTCAGAAGACAGGTTAAAACCTTTACCTGCCATTGTACCAAGCYTGAGGTGCATGCAAACTGCTCTGAAGACATGACTGAGTGCCTCAAGCTGKCCTGAGAACAACTTCAGCTTGTTCAAGCTGAACTGGACACCTGGGAGCAACTGCTCAGAACAGCTGTTTGGGTGTCCTWGCCTAACAATATGCCTTCAGCTAGATGCACATGAGTGATAGGACTCTGGTCCCAAAAGTGGAGACATTTGCTGGCTACAAGAGACAGAGGGRCAGAAGAATCCTTATGGGCTGCTGTGCCATCCTTACATTTTGCTTCTTCCTGGCATTTATTGACAAAGCATAATCTTAGCCAGAGTGCACTGACTGTGGGCACAGTCATAATGGCCTGGCACCATGCACTTTGTCATGGGACTTGCAAAGTGTTCCTACCAAATGGTTAGTTGGTTTTCTTCTTTCTGTTCCTGAGCTAGCAAAATCATTGCTGCTCCCTGAGCACCTCAGTTTGCAGAGTGCTCTAGCTCTTCCCGGAAGGGCCTCCATAAAATGCTCYGAGGATCTGTAGCAGAGGATTCAAGAGTCTGCTCCGTAGCAGCAGTGCCTTGCCAGAAATTGTTGTCCCCTTGTTATTGGAATCCACTGCCCTCCTGCAGAGGTGACTTTGTTCCCCTTTTGCTGCTGTCTAGGTGATATAAGAACCATTTCTCTGAAGTATGAGGATCTACCTGTGTGTGCCTGCATGCCCTTTACAACAGTACGTTGTTGCGTAAACAAGACCACGATGGCATTCTTTAAGGCCATCTCGAAAAGACAGTACACACAGAATCAACTTCTGACCCTGGCAGGGCATTATGCTTTCATCCACTGCAGGCTTCCTGGCTAGCCTTGTTGGGTAAGCTGATAGCAATGCTTTTCCAGCACTCAGTAGCATTTTGAGACTAACTACCAAAGAAAAAAAATGTCCAGATGCTCTTGTAACGGAACAATAGCTTAAATAGGCAGACCTAACCTGGCAAAATTGTATGAGAAGAAAGATGTGAGAACACTTAATCTGTATGACCAGCTAAATCTGTCTCCTGCTTTGGCCTTACTGACATCCTCAGAACAGCTACTCAGGACTCGTCCAGCCCCAGAGGTCCACATGCACACAAGGTGTTTGTCCTCAATGTCCATGCTTATGCCAGCGAAGTACGCAAAGCTGCTGAAAAGCCACAGCACCACAGCTTCAGATGATATTTGCAATACTTGCCCTTGGGTCAAAAAGAGCACACGAGCTTCATGCTGAAGGACAGAGGTAAGGACATGCAGATGTCTGGAAATACGAGGCTCTGAGGCTCACATTGTGAGGGCCCTCCTTCAGCATTTAATTGCAAGCAAAGTTAAGGTGCTAATTCAAGAAAAATGTTTAGTGCTAGCAAGTGAGCCACTTGTATTCATAAGCCCTGTTCCTTCCCTCTTTCTCTTTTCAGTTATGTTAACTGGCACAACTACCTTCTGAAACTTTTAACTCTCCCCCCCTACACACCCCCCACACAGCAAATATTACTGAGGGTTTAGCCTTTTGTATCCTTTAGGTTGCAAAAATAGCTGCCTATGTAAAAATGCAATGAAAGGTAAGTTAGAATATGGATGAACTTTATTGTGCTAGAAAATATAAATATTTTACTGCTATTAAAAGGTATAATAAAAAGCTATTTTGTTAAAACGTGTTTAATAATCATAACCTTCACTGAATACACTATTTGAAGAGGCCCAGCAAAGGCACAGGGTGCAGTTAAAAATAAGAAAGAAAATGAAGAAAATAAGTAAAAGTAAAAATGCATAAGGGAGGAGGTATAATAAAAGGAAGAGCTAAAATACTCCTTTGGCGTTAGCACATAGTCCACTGAAGACAACAAGAAGAAAGCCCTAAACATCAGCTTATTTCACCTGACAGCCAGCAGCAAAGGAGGCAATAAAGGAACGGTAAAATTCTGCTCCAGCCGCGGGGCTTGCTGTCACACACTAACTGAAGAGGCGAATCTCCAGTTAAACACCACGAGTTTTTCCAAAGGGCTGGATGATTTCCCCACCACATACGCTGCCCGTAACAGTGCGCGGTCTCAGAATCGCGGCCGCAGCGCGGTCGCGGCAGAGCCCTCTGCCGCCGCTGCCGGGCCCCTGCCGCCGGGGCGCACCGAGGGCGCAGGGG
>NW_028186867.1:8971576-8973872 GCF_003343005.1 Rhea americana | reverse complement strand
CGAGGGCGGAGGCACCCTGCCATCCCCTGCCGCGGGGCCGCCCGGAGCCCGGCTTCCCCAGCGGGGGCGGGGGCGCCGCTCGCCAGCGCTCTTCCTTTCCTGGGGATATTTTCGTCGCGGGCGGTGCCGAGAGGCCCGCGGCCCCGCGCGGGGAGCAGCCCCTGCCGCGGAGCCGCGCCCCGCTCTCCGCCTGCCCCTGGGGCTCCCGGCGCCGCGGCCGGCACCCGCTCCGCTGGGCCTGTGCTGCCAGTACGCGTTGCATGCATGCTTACACAGACATACACATGTGCGAGGGGGCAAGCCAAGGGGCAGCCGGCGACCGTGAAACGCCTCTTCGCACGCTGCTGCACATCCTCGCTYCCCAACTGCTCGGGCACTCTGAAGCCGGGACGTTGCTGTCATGCACTCCACACTCCAACTGCTGTTTTCATAAGCAACAGCCCTCAAAAAAGCCTCGGATGCCGGCAAACGCTCCTTGCTCTTGTTGCAGCGAGCCACTCGCGCTGGTGGCCGGGAGCCGCGCGGGGAGCAGCGGCTGGAGCCGGGCCGGTGGGAYGCCCCGTCCCGACACCGCGGGGCTTTGCCTCCCACCCCTGAGATGAGGTCGTTCACCCCCCGCCTCGCCCCGCTTGCCCTCAAACGCTGGTGTATACGCAGACTATTCACACCTGCAGATCAACGTGCTGCAAAACTAGCCTGCATCTGAAGAAACATTTCCAGCTGGCACTTTCGCACAGCTATTTCTGGTGAATCCCAAGGCAATACCAGAGATCCTTCCTTCCCCTGCCTTTCATATTCTGCCCATTATTTTTCCATGACAGCAGGAGGTCTGGAGTTCAACTGTATTCCTCTGCTGGCGACAGAAAAGAGCACAACTTTTATAACAAGTGATTATAAGCAATTCACAGTAACTGCAATTAGCCAAAGTCAACACGAAAGAACTGCTGTATAATCTACTAAAGAGAAGTTGAGGTTGCAAGAACCTAAAGTGCATGACTGGAAATTAATTGCCTGGCTCGCAGTGGATTTTCTCTAAACTGTCTGGTTCCCTCAATAAATAAATTAGGGAAAAGAACTCATTCTAGTCAGTTCTTTTAAGCGTTATATAGGAGCTATTCTAAAAGCAAGATTACATCTTTCAGTAGAACTTTTTTTTAATGTAATGTCATAATTAAAAGCAACTCCCTCAAAACTTGGAAATAATACCAAAGGGAGCAAAAAGCGAAGATTCACAATCCAGAGATTTCAAATCACAGTAAAATGATCACTCTAGGAGGATTTTTTGTTTCTACTTTATTGTAATATAAGTGAAATGCTGTCATTTTCCAATTGTGAAAGCAAAGGGGAATATTCTTATAACCCTGGTGCCTGATGTAAAGTTCCATAGAACTGGAGAGAATTAAAGATGTCAAAAATCACATTTGTGTTGTTCTTAGTGGAGTAGAAAGACACACTACGTCCAGACCCAAACTACCTCTCCCTGGAGATAGCTGCAACCACATTTCCTAGTCCTCACAGCAAAAAATCCTAATTTATTCTGAAGATTCCATTATATACATAAATTCATATAATTCTGCCTACGCATGCCTCCCTCCTCTGTGTATACATTCTGCAAGTATTCCTTATATGTGTGTATACATGTATATGCATGTACATGTAGTGCATGCAAACTTCTACATACATACAGCTAGATAGAGAGGCATATACAAACTCGTTGTATCTATGYTTGTCTCTCCCTCTCTGTGTGGAAGACCATACTGTAGGTTTCTCTCTGTAGCCGCACCGACGGGGTGTATATCTGCATCTAGAAGTACACGGGGATGCCCGCGGTGCCGACCAACCCGACATCGGAAGCAGCGCGCACCTCGCTACCTCCGTCTGCAGAGAGCTCCTTCAGCGCCCTGGGCGCCCCATTTGGCAAGTGAGTGTGGGGTTTAGAGGGGAGGGGAGCACCCCCTAAGTGCGGCGGGGGGGGGGGTGTAGTTGCAGCCGAGGGCCACGCCGCCGCCTCGGGGGTCTCGGCTGAGGATCGCGGGGAGAAATCCTCCCCCGCTGGCTGGCATTTGATTGCGGCTGGCGAGTGTGTGCGCGTGTGTGCGCGCCGGCGGGGGCTGGGGGCAGGGTTCACTGCTCGGCTCCGCTCCTCGCCGACGAGGCAGGTACCTGTTGGGCAGAGAGAGGAAACAAGGTGCTTCCCAATGCGGGGCGATCTCGGGCAGCCCTCCGCCGCGCTGCAGTGCTGGGTCCGGGGTAGGTGCTCCACTCGGGGGCTAAGGTGCTCCACGTCTTGGCCCCC
>NW_028186867.1:8957180-8971491 GCF_003343005.1 Rhea americana | reverse complement strand
CGGGCTCTCCGGCGCTGGGCGCCGCCGAGGGGGTACGGTCAGTGCCAGCCTGGAAAGCAGGAGGGGCCGCTGCGCTATTCCCGACAACGGGCTGTCAGGAAAGGGGGAAGCGCCGCAGCACGGTGCCTACTGAACGCCTGCCAGACTGTGGAGCTTGATTTATACTTGGATCTGCAAGGATCTCCTTTGGGGATTTTCCCCCTCATCCCACCTTTTTTTTTATTATTATTWTTTTTTCCTCTCTCTCTTCCCCCTCCCCTCCTGGAGCAGTGTTAAAGGGGGTATCTTCCTCAGGGTATAAAGCTGAGAATGCACAAGAAGAGAGAATAAGAGCCTCATCTCATTGCCTCATTCTTGTTTGCATGTGAACATCCTGCAACATTTACTTCATCCTGCTGCACCTTTTACCTGGCCAGATCTGCCCACACCATGTCAGCTAAGCTTCTAGTGGTTTTCTTCCTTCTGTCAGTGTTTCAAGCCTGGTAAGTCCGTACTCCTTTCAGCTACCCCCACTCCCTCCTTCTCCTCTCCTCCCAATATTGGGGTTTTCGGGCTAGGATGACACTCTCAGAGTTTGCAGAATACTTAACGGCTGGGAAGGACACCGGGATTTCCCCCYCCCCCCCCCCCCAACATTTTATCCTTCTCTGCTCTGTGCTGGGTTTTATTCCGAAACGCCGTTTGCTGCTGCTCGCTCTCGGGACCCAGCCCCAGTCGCCAGCTAAAACCCCGGTGTCTATGCAGCCAGTGCGGCGGGCGCCGCCGTTACCCTTGCCGAGACGGGTGCGAAGCCGCGGCCCGCCGGCAGGGCTCCCTCCCGAGCCGGCCCGCCGGAAAGTTTTCTCGCTACTGGGTTTGTCCGGGCATTAGCGGAGCCCGGCACACGGCGGGCAGCGTGGGGAGTCCCGCGGGCACGCTCAGAGCGAGCCAGGGCAGCGGCGCGGCGGGCAGGCAGAGGGGGGCAACCGCGGGAAGCGGGAGCCGGGCGGCCGGGACACGCCGCGGGGGCCCTGGGCCGGGGGGCGGGGCGCCCCTGCCGCGAGCTGCCGCCGGCGGCGACCGTTAACCGCCTCAGCGCCGGCCCAGCCCGCGCGGGGGGAAACGGCCGCCCGCGGCCGTTGTTGGCGCCCGTCACGGGGCAGCCGTCACWGCCGGCCGGGCCTCTGGCAGCGAGGTGGCGGACGGGGAGAGGCGGCAGCCGAGCGGCAGTGCCGAGGGAAAGGCTCCGCGCCGCGCTCGCCTCCGGCCCCAGTAGTTGTCCGGGATACCAGGAAGGGCTCGTACGCATAGCCCCGGGCAGGGGGGTCACCTCGGCACTCCCCGGCAGCARATGCCGCTGACTTTCCTTTCCTTTTCCCTTCCCCTTCCACTACCTCTTCCTCTTTTTCCTTCCCTTCCTTTCCTTTTTCTTCCTCTTTCCTTCCTTTTCCTCCCCTTTCCCCACCTTCCCTAAAACACAGATTTATGGACCGTATTGTTCCACTCAGCAGCTTGTCCTGTGGGCTGGTGCCCAGCAGTGGCATCTCTCTCTCTCTCCCCCCCCTCCAAATCCTCACGGGAAACAGAGGCTGCTTCATTTCAGCCCCTGAGGCCAGGAGAGCATGTCCTGGACATGCTTGTTTGGGAAATAAACCCTTTCTTTCACAGCCTCTCAGAGGTTTTCAGCCGCCGCCTTCTGCGGGTTATGCATTTTTCTCTATCTTCTTGCAGGATCAAAGCTAGCGGCTCCCTAGGAATCTGGGGAAAGAGGGCAGCCCTTCTTCCCTTTTTGCAAATCACCTGCTGTCATTCCACGTTTATTTCTGTGCGTATCAGGGACGTACTAGGAGTTTGGCCATCAGCAGTACAGCTACAGGTGAAAAAGTAACCTCAAGTGCCTTCAGAGTGCTTAATTGTTTAGAGGCAAGCAAGAGAAGTGAAAAAGAAACTCTCGGGGGGAAACAAACACCTTGAAAAATAAATATTTAATGTGCATCACAGTTGTTAGTCTGACTCACTGTGAAATCTCTCCCACCCGCAGTCTTAATCTAGAAGGTAGGGAGCAACTTATATCCTTTGGAGGCACTTTCTAGGAAAGAAGCTGCTACAGTGAAGGGATTTAAAAAGTCTGTAGGTGCTTAGAGTCTTAATAGTAACTAGTTTAAAGAAGCTGCTTCCTGAAATGGGAATCATGGTCSTGCATGAACTCGGTTCTCACTTCTATATGCATTCTGAATATCTCCAATAWAGGTGCAGTGGGTACAAAAGAAGAAGGCATATGATCTGGTGCTCATTTCCTATCAGAAATTCAGTACCACTGCAGCATTTCAGCTGTGAGATACAAGCCACATATGTTTGGAAATGGTGCCTCCTTTGAGAATGAATTTTAACTGCAGCATTCAAACATTTTGCTCTCCATGAATCTTAAGGGAAAAAACCCAAAATCTCTCTTAGCTTTTTTTTTTAAACACTCATGATTGAATTACACAGAAAAAWTCAAGCTCTAAAAATGCAGTTTACTAATAGAAAATGCCTGTTTCTCTCTTCAAAATTTTCCATAAAATTTTCTATACTTTTGGAACTTGATTGTATGAACTTTCTTCATAGGAAATGCTCAGGGGCTAGATTGCAAATTATTTTTATATGGAAAGGGTACCCAGGCCACTGCTGATTTGTGGGGTTATGTTAAATGATTCATGGCTAATACTTAGGACATATTAAATTAAAACAATTAAAAGTTYGATAATTAGCTTGAATGGTTGTCTACAAGCAATAATGAAAGTTGATGATGCTGTATGATTACATTTTTATAATTAATTTTTTGTCACTATAGAGTGGTCATCACCACTCTATGGAAATCTAAGGTATTTTGAAAGACTCGAGTGTCATTATAGAGAGAAGGGGAGGGAGAGGAAGAGAGAGAGAGAAGATTGCTTTGATGGAGGCAGCTCTGGCATTAGCACATCCCAAGAATAGTCAAGGTCTGTGCCTCTGATTTTCTGTTGCTTTGTACCTTGCATAATTGACATCTGTGTAAAAACACTGTGAAATGATATCAAATCACTAGGGCAATTGCGAGTTCAAGCATTGGATGGTTACTATTCTAGGTTCCATGACTGAGGTTATCTTTTCTCCCGATAACTTCATCTCGGCTTAACTGGCACAGATTTTCTCAAGTGAGAGATGAAATAGATTTGGTTTCTAAGATACCAAAAGATACATCTTCAAATCAACATTTTACTGTTCATGCACAAAAAGCTGCACAAATGAAATTGGTCTCATGTGGAAATAACTCTAGATGCAGTTTTACTACATTTGTATCACCATACCCTTAAAATAAAAGAAGAAAGAAGAAGAGTTGTAACTTTTTATGTAGTACTAGCCTTTTTAATGTTACTAAAACTATAGGGAGACTCTGAAATTCAGATTAATGTATGCAACATATTTGTGTGCCTGTGATAATCTATCTTACACTCAAAGAGCAAGTTCTTAATTCTGAGCCTTGTAATACATTAAACTCTGAAATGCAGGCACTGAGAATATAATAATTTATTAATAGGATAAAATGATCAGGAAGTATTAAAAGTTCTGAATTTTTAATACTCTTATTAGCCTCTTTGCAAGAGATGAATCAGTTGTCTTGAAGGATTCATCAAATAATACTGCAGATATTAGTTCTTCATAAGAGCATACTGTAAATTAACTAGTATGGATAGGTTGGTTAAAGTATAAGATAGAAAACAGTACCCTGATAGCTGTATTAATTCACAGACTGTAATTTCTCTGAGAGCCTGGAAGAAGACAACTTCAAAACAGTGTCTGATGATGCCCCATCCACAAACGCTCAACAATTGTGAATGAGAACATCTGTTTGCAAAAACATCCTGTGGTTGCGTAGATAGACAAACCCACGAGAGAAATCTAAAACTTCTTAAAATGAATCTAGAGATCTACTCAGAATATAAACTCAGATTTTATTTATGTAAAATAACATCTATTTTTTTTTATCTGTTATTGCAGCTCTAAAAAGGTTGAAGAGGATGAATATGAAGATGGAACGACTAACCAAAAATGGGTATTAGCTCCAAAAACACAGGACACAGATGTGACCCTCATACTAAACAAGCTGTTGAGAGAGTATGACAAAAAGCTGCGGCCGGATATTGGAAGTAAGTTCTCCTTTCTCTACAAGTCACTGAATCACAGAATGGTTGAGGTTGGAAGGGACCTCTGGAGATCATCTAGTCCACCCCCCCCTGCTCAAGCAGGGTCACCTAGAGCATGTTAGACAGAGTTGCATCCAGGCAGGCTTTGAATATCTCCAGAGAAGGAGACTCCACAACCCCTCTGGGCAACCTGGTCCAGTACTCTGTCGCTCTCAGGGTAAAAAAGTTTTTCCTCATGTTCATATGGAACTTCCTGTGCTTCAGTTTGTGCCCGATGCCTCTTGTCCTGTTGCATGGCACTACTGAAGAGTTTGTCTGCATCCCCTTGACACCCTTCCCTGAGATACTTATACACATTGATAAGATCCGCTCTCAGTCTTCTCCAGGCTAAACAGGCCCAGCTCTCACAGCCTTTCCTCATAGAGGAGATGCTTCCATCCTCCTGATCAAGTAAGGAAAGGTATCTGTGAGCACATACATTATATTATATTTTGGTTAGTATACACTGATGTTTGAGAAAGAGGAGGTTAAGTGTTTTTGGCTCCATTTCACATGTATACAGTTTGGACAGAGATATGGATGGGCTAGCTCCAAAGGATTCAGCAGGTCTTTGGCAGAATCAGGAACACTTCTTTCTTTTGTTATCCAGTGCATACATGTGAAAAACAGGCCACRGGCTCTGATGAGTGATTAAAGAAGCAGCATATTAAAAGCAAAAGTAGGACACAGCAGGGGAAGAATGTACATCTGCCCTCTTCAAAACACATAACATGATTACAGAAGTTATGTTCCTTAATGCTGAGAAGAAGGGACTAGGATTTTCCTCTGTAAATATATTGCAACTCTAGGGATTTTCTCCCTAGAGCCAGCAGACACTTTTATCTCCAAAGAGATCTGATAGAATAGAAGTGTCTTGTGGCAGTATATATATGGATACATTTAGGGAAAAGCCAGTAGATATCTGCATGTATATAATCATTTTGAGCTATTTTTCWTTTTTTTTTCTTATTTATATAATGGGGCTCTGTATTTCTGGCTAAGACTTTTAACCATTTGTGGTTATGCTCTGTTTGCCCTGTTTATATCCTTATAGTGTTTAAAGAGATCATATTTGATATGATATCTCTGTTTTTATCAGGGAATGACATTGATCTCTCCCTCTGCCTAATTTGTCATACTGGATTTAAYTGATTTTTAATACCTGTTGGAGAAATGCTTTAATACAATCTCCCACCTGCAACAACATCTGGAAGACATTCTCAGACAAATATATTTTTTTTCACTTTGTACACAGTGTCCTCAGATCACTGACTTCAGACAGAGTAAATTATGTTATGCCTGTATGGGACAAAGCAGTCATTAAGAGTCCGTGTGTCAGTTGCCATRAAATTAGTAGAGGTCAGGCACATCCTACAGTATTGGAAAATCATTGTTGCCAAAGTAATTCTTTTTGTTTCCACAAACTTTCATAAATCCTGTTATACAGAAAGGAGTTAAATTACAGAGCTCCTCATATATCCTACCAAACAGAGACTTTACAGTTCTGAACTGCATCTATCTATATCTGTTAAGGATCTCAGTCCTGGGCCATTTTTCTTTTTGATAGGAATCTGACTATTTTATAACTTCAGCTAAGTGTTGCTCAGATGCAAGGGAAGTTATTTCACCTCCCTACTTCCTTCCCTGCTCCCTCTTCCCTGGTCTCCCTCCTCTGATGCAGATAAATAACATTGCCCTTTTGAAGCTATGGAGCTGCTGCATTTGTCAAGAACRCCAGGGGAATGTCAGAGCATCAGGCAGTATATCTAACTTACCTAAATTGCCAGCTGGTTTCTTACACTAAAGTATGTCTTCCTTTCTGTGTAGGAGAAGGTTATCCTACAAGTTAGACAGTTGACTTGTCCTGTCAACTAAACTGAGTCCCTGTCCTGAAGCTCCCAGTATTAATATGTAACAGTTAAAGCACTGTGAAGAAGAAAGTAGTGGACTAGATATATTACTGCATCAAATAATAAAATGCATATTTTGGAATTTATGGAAAGCATGGAACGAAACAGTAGAGGAGAGAGAGAAGTAATCCAAGCTCAAGAGCGGTGCATCCCTATAAGTAAGAAGTGCAGCAAAAGGGGCAGGAGACCTGCATGGGTGAGCAAGGAGCTCTTGGCCAAATTCAGRCAGAAGAAGAAAATACACAGAATGTGGAAGAAGGGACAGGCTACTTGGGAGAATTACAGGAATGCAGTCAGAGTATGTAGAGATGTGTCGAGGAAGGCTAAGGCCCAGCTGGAATTGAGTCTGGCAAGGCATGTCAAGGACAAGAGGAAGGGCTTCTTCAAATACATCAGCAGCAAGAGGAGGACTAGGGAAAATGTGGACCCACTACTGAATGGGGCGGGGGGCCTGGTGACAAGGGATACAGAGAAGGCAGAATTACTGAATGCCTTCTTTGCTTCAGTCTTCACTGCTAAGGGCAGCCCCCAGGAATCCTGGAACCTAGACRTGAGGGAGAAAGTCCAGAGAAGGGAAGACTTTCTTTGGTTGAGGAGGATAGGGTTAGAGACCTTCTGGGCAGGCTAGACATCCACACATCCTTGGGCCCTGATGGGATGCACACACGGGTACTGAGGGAGCTGGCGGATGTTGTTGACAAGCCGCTCTCCATCATCTTTGAAAGGTCCTGGAGAACTGGAGAGGTGCCTGAGGACTGGAAGAAAGCCAAGGTCACTCCAGTCTTCAAGAAGGGCAAGGAGGAGGACCCAGGCAACTATAGGCCAGTCAGCCTCACCTCCATCCCTGGAAAGGGGATGGAACAGCTCATCCTGGATGTCATCTCCAGACATACGGAGGAAAAGAAGGTGATCAGGAGTAGCCAGCATGGATTCAGCAGGGGTAAATCCTGCTTAACCAATCTGATAGCCTTCTCTGATGGAGTGACTGGCTAGGTAGATGAGGGGAGAGCAGTGGACGTTGTGTACCTTGACTTCAGCAAGGCTTTTGACACTGTCTCCCATAACATCCTTCTAGATAAGCTCAGGAAGTGTGGGTTAGATGAGTGGAGAGTGAGGTGGATTGAGAACTGGCTGAAAGGCAGAGCTCAGAGGGTCATCATCGGTGGTGTGGAGTCTAGTTAGAGGCCTGTGGTCAGTGGCGTCCCCCAGGGCTCATCCTGTTCAACTTCTTCATCAACGACCTGGATGAGGGGACAGAGTGCCTCCTCAGCAAGTTTGCTGATGATGCCAAGCTGGGAGGAGTGGCTGACACACCTGAGGGCTGTGCTGCCACTCGGAGAGACCTGGCCAGGCTGGAGAGCTGGTCAGAGAGGAACCTTGTGAGGTTCAAGAAGGGCAAGTGCAGAGTCCTGCACCTAGGGAAAAATAACCCTAGGCACCAGTACAAGGTGGGGGCTGACCTGCTGGAAAGCAGCTCTGCAGAGAAAGACCTGGGAGTGCTGGTGGATGACAGATTGACCACGAGCCAGCAATGTGCCCTTGTGGCCAAGAAGGCCAATGGTCTCCCGGTGTGCATTAGGAAGACTGTTGCCAGTAGGTTGAGGGAGGTGATCCTGCCCCTCTACTCAGCCCTGGTGAGGCCTCATCTTGAGTACTGTGTTCAGTTCTGGGCTCCCCAGTACAAGAGAGGCATGGAGCTACTGGGGAGAGTCTAGCGTAGGGCTACAAAGATGATCAGAGGGCTGCAGCACCTGCCCTATGAGGACCAGCTGCGAGAGCTGGGCCTGTTCAGCCTGGGGAAGATGAGACTGAGGGGGGATCTTATCAATGTGTATAAGTACCTGAAGGGAGKGTGTCAAAGGGACAGGGCCAGACTCTTTGCACTGGTGCTAAGTGACAGGACAAGARGCAATGGTCAGAAACTGAAGCACAGGAAGTTCCTTCTGACCGTGAGGGGGAATTTCTTCCCTGTGAGAGTGACGGAGCACTGGACCAGGTTGCCCAGAGAGGTTGTGGAGTCTCCTTCTCTGGAGATCTTCAAGGCCCGCCTGGATGCAACCCTGTCTGCCATGCTGTAGGTGACCYTGCTTGAGCAGGGAGGTTGGACTAGATGATCTCCAGAGGTCCCTTCCAACCTTACTGATTCTATGATTCTATGATTCTAATTTTCAGAATCAAAGCAGAAGTGGAGCTGATAAAAGGCATAGAGGATTAAGTCCAGTTTTGGTGTGCAGTCAGCTCCTTATTAGGGTCTTTCCATTTGTGCAGTGTTGYCTTTAAGCAAATCAGCTGTCCCACAACACAGAGGAGACTCACCATTTCATGTAACATTGTTCTTCACTCCTTTACCCAGTTCCTTATTACAATGCCAGTATTTCTAACAGTGGATAGCTTTAGCAATGCTCCTGAAGAAGTAGTCTTCTTTTGGAAAGCAGTCAGATGAGCCCAGTGAAATACTGACTGCTCAGCACTTTCGAAGTTCAGGGTTGCTATTTTTAGGTCACTTGGGGACACACGTTTGCATATCAAAGACTGTGGGGAGAAATAGAAAAGTATAGCAAATGGGAGGTGTTGAAGTGCATATTGTAAGTTTTCTGTGGTCTTTCATCCTTCCCAGAGGACTTAATGTTCTGGCTAACCCAAATGTGTCCAAGCACTACCTGGCACCACACAGACATAGTCGTGAGCGCCCGCTTGCTATAATGTGAGCACTGAGTACCTCAACAATCACATAACCTTTAGGGCAGGGGTAAATTCATCACTGAATGTCCTGTGAACACAGACACTCAGCACCACCTCTGCCCAGAAGTAAAGAGGGCATAGGTCCATGCTAAGATGTGAGGCCAGAGCTTGCTTTTTTCTCCTTGGAAGTACTGTTTTTCTTATCTCGTCCCTGTGCATGGCCTTGGCTTTCCTGTAAATCATTGTCACTTGAATCACTTGCTCCAGTCTGTGCTCATCTGACAGCTCTGGACAGCAGAGACATTGTCTTCAGTGTTCCAAGTCAGAGTTTTGAAGGAGGGAAATGAATAACCCAAATATTAGGCAAAATGGTTACTCTCTGAAGGTTATCACCGATACGATACCTTAACAGGAGGTACTTGGGGCTTTAGGACTTACAAAACAAAACCATGTTCTACCAACAGGGGAATGTCTGATTGTATCCCTTTGGCCACACACTGAGCGGAGTTCTTGCTAAGTATCACAGCTTGTAAGAGTTTTCCTTTTAATAGTGGCATCTGGCAGTTTTCCATTATACCACAAAACAAGCATGCCTTTTGGAACTGAAAAAAGGAAGGGAAGACAAAGTGGCCCACACTGAATTGCTTTTAGTACTGTATTGATGAAAGGAAAAAGAGAAGTGTTTTATGAGAGAAAGCATCTTTTCCACTTTTTTTTTTTTTTTTTTTTTTTTTTTTTTACCAGCTCAGTTATACAGCTGAGGATCCTAGCACTGTGTCATAGTATAAAAGGCACCAGTCTCAACAAGGTAACAAATAAACCTATTCTGACCTGTGAAGGTCTTAAAATCCCTTCCTTAGGCAGGTACTCCAAGGTGTATTTCAAAGTCCTTTGAAGTGAAGACATATGCAATGGGCATGCAACTTTTTCTAAGTGTAGTAAGGCTTTACTACCCTGCAAGAATATGATTTCTTTCTCAAATCACACTGGATTAAATTCTAACATTTGATAGGACACAAATACTGGCCTTGAAATAATTGTGCTTCCTCTTTATTATAATGAGAGTAGAAATAGGAAAATCGACAAGCTACAGAGCGGAATAATAATTGCAGCTAGAAAATTTTTGGAYGTACTTAGACTGTATTAGTAAATCAGATTTTTGCCATTGTACTGTTTTTAACCAACTGATTTAAAACATAAGCTCTATTAAACCCCTCCCCAACAAATGAACTATTGAACTATCAAAAAATTAAATGGCACATGACATAATAGATTTCCTTCAAATTCAGTTTATTTTAATGAAACTTTCCTTTTCACCCTTCTTAATAGACAGCTCCACAACTACAGTCCTGGAAAATAAAACCTGCCTTTATTACTTTACTTTGTTTAGCTATTGTATTCATAGGGAATGTAGGTTGTTGACAAGTAGAGAAAGTTTGTAACAGTGTATTCTTTCAAAGTGAAAGTTTGGCCCGCTTATGAAGTGGTTCATTGTACTCCCTGAGTGATTTTTGTATGTGGAAGATAATATGCTATTTCTTTTATTGTGAAAGTCACCCATAGACAAGCTGAATGTGAGAGGTCTCTGAAGTGTGACATAAGTAGCAGGAAGGAAAAAGCCATAGACTAGACTTAGGGTGGTGGTACTTAYTTGGAGCTTAAAGAACATTAAGGCTCAACAGTACCTTTCAGTAGCTAGTATGCCTAGCTTAGGGAGAACGTTTTTTTTTCCTCTTGCTCACTAGAAACAGTAACTAATGTGTGGCAATATTTCAGTGATGTCAAGACAGTAGTATGTTAACATTAGTTCATAAGCTGAGGTAATAGTTTCTCTTTTTATCTCCACCCTGTAGTGTGAAAGAAAATATCTTATTCTATTTCACCAGTACTTTTTAGAGAATATAAACATTCTGTGAACATCTCTAAGAAGCATTCAGTTACTTCAGTGTTCTAATTTAAGTGCAAAGTGTATTCTTAAACCCACATCCTGCAGTCTGACRAGGTGCTCTCTAGCCTTCCTGCAATTACTTGCCCTTTCCTCTAGCTCCTGAAATACTTTTCCTAGAATACAACAGGACCAGAACAAGAAGTTACACATACTTGCTGGGTTCAAATAGCCAGAATTGCTGTCCTTTGCCTCTCTCAGTGGAGTTCTTAATGTGAGAAAGTGGTGTTAGGTAAGTGATAGTTTTCTAGTTTAGAACTTTTAAAAATACTTTAAAAATCACTGTAGATTTTTTTGTCTCTCCATTTTGGGCTGTACCTATGATCTTTGCAGTTATTTGATGCCAGAAAAAGTTGAATACTTCTATTTCACAGACTGAGGTAGGATAATGCTGCTAAGAAAAAAGTCAACTACAAAGGAGTATACTGTAGTGTGCTTTAACTATCCAGGGCAACTGAAAGTACAATGTGATCATAAGTATTAGAAGTGAAGTTAAGATACAAAGCCAAATCAAGGAATAGAAAGTTACAAGACAGAGGTTCCTGGGCCTCCAAGTTACCTAGCAAGTGTTGGATTTTCACTGATACTTCTGGTAATAGCCCAGAATTGAAAAGATTGCATTAAATTTTTAATGCATTAGAGATCTTGTATAAATGTGGCAGTTTTTCTTATTGTTGAAGTATTGTATACTTTCTAAGACCTGGCTTCTGAGCTGCCTACATTCTTAATTAAAAAAAAAGCAAGCTGACATCAAATCAGACTTGAGACACGAACATTATGGGGAAGACAGAACAAGCACGAATAATACTGATCATAGCAGTATAATTCACAAAAAGAGTAAAAAAGAATAGTAGGGTAATATGTATATTGCATGTTTCAATTTTATTCTGTTTCTCAGTTGTATCACTATAATAAGTCATGCTCTGGACTGCACATATTCAAGAAAGTCTTACTAGCTTATGTTTTGAGGTGGCTTCACCACTGATGCCTGCTTTTCCCTTTCTTTTCAATTATACTGCAGTAACTTAGAGATCCTTTATAAATATATGATCCTTACAGCTTCTGCTATTCCCTTGTTTTTATTGTGTATTTATAAGCTGCARTAAATGTGCTTTAAGTGTATATGCATACAAATTTATACACACCTACACACAGTTTGATGCCTGTGTATCTTCCTAGTCCACAGGTTCTACCTATCTTGAGAGTCAAGCTGTTTTTTATTCCTCCTCAAGTATCTTTATTAGTCAAATTTCTCAAGACCAGAGCAGTCTCACAAACAACTATGCAACTTTCGGACCTTGAGTAGGTTTGTACATGTGTAGCCAGTATAAATAGGTAGGCTAATTAATTTGTGTTGGCAAACAAAAAGGATAGGTTCTGCCTGAGTTGCTTCACTCTGCTAGTTTTGCAGAGTTTAATAGCAGTTCTCTTTTTAAGCACTTAAAAGTTATCTTTATAACTAATTTAAGCAGTTTCTCAGTGTGTGCCAGGAGCAGATCTGTTAAGTGAGTGGGCAGAACTTTCATTCTGTTCCTCTTTAAAGGAGGTGTACATTTTTAAGCACAATSCAAACGAAAACTTTGAGTTCTGGAGCTATATTGGAACCTTTTTTCTGTCTGATCTGCCTTCATGGCAGGCCACGCCAAAATGCACCCTAAAGTGCACTACAGGCTATTACTTCACTGTGGCTGTCAAGTTATTTCTGCTGGCTGCTGATTGCCACACCTGATATTGTTTAAATTAGCTCTGACAAGGTTTCCTTGTATGTGATGACAGAGGATTGCTGATTGCCTTACAGATCAAAATATTTCCTGGATCATAGTGCAGAGAAAGCTGTAAACTGTCATGCAAGGTAAAATTATTACTTTCTGGTAGAATCTTTTTTTCATGCTATCCTATGAGAGATGTTGTCACATTCCTTATAACAGGAAGTACTGAGAGACATTTGTCACTTTGGGGTTGATTACAGACAGTTGCACTTGTAGAGCTAGTTGGTGTRTAAATAGTAAAAGTACTCCACAGCAGGAAGGAGAGAAGGAGTGAATTCTGTTTGTATTACAGTTGCAATTGGGGGGGGGAAGGGGAGGGGAGGGGAGGGGAGGGGAGGCTATAGTCCTGGATCCAAATTCAGTAGTACTGGCCACTGCAGAAAGATGTAGATATTAGTCTAATCTAGGCTAGTATATAAAGAAAAAAAATGAATAACCCATTAATTATGATGTGGAATGCTGCAGCCAAGACTCAGGTAGGAAACAAGACTGAATCTGATGAGTGCTCAGTAATTGGAAAATATCACAGAAAAAAAGAACAAGTTTCAATGCTACCAATGGTACTTCCCTCCCTTTTCTTTTGGGAAAGGAAAGTGGATTGTCATTATTTCAGAAAACTTTTCTTCTGTTTCAGCTACTGAACTGAAAATCCTGCCCATTTCCATGAGTAAGACAGTAAATATGAAGCATATTTTAGTGCCAGTCATCTCCTGTGTGTAATGTATAAGCACACCTGTGTGAGGAGGTGTTCTTGGAGAAAGGGTTACTATTAAATGCAAGTGAGAACCATCTCTATTCTAGAGGGGAGGAAAGAATGTTTTTCTCAGTTGTCTGCAAAAATTTTAATTCTTTAGCATTTCTAATAGTTGATACTTTCTACTACAAACTTTGTCCTGAATAAAATAACTCATATTTCCAGAATAATTAGCCAAGACTAATAAAGGATGAGTAAAGCACTCTGTGGCTACTCCCAAATCCCAGTTTTAGATTTTGAAAGCTGTTGTCCATGTATGACATAAACAACAGATGATGTAAATACAAAGGAAAATGGAGTTAGGAATCTTACAAATGTTAGGAGTAATAGACAAAAGTGCTATGAGTGAGGGGGAGAATTCCCTTTTTTTCTCCTTCTCTCAGGTAGAACTCTCATGAGCCATACTGAAAGGGTATGTAGACAGGTTTCATTCAGATGTAGTGATCCTGCAGCCCTCCCTCCAATTTAATGTTTCTACTCAAAAAAGAATGTAGCTCTTTTTTTTTTCATTTTACAAGTATTTTTTCTTCTTTATGTTTTTCATACAAATGGTTTAAGTCAAATGCTGAAAAGCAGCATTAGTTTGAGGCTGAGAATGGTTATACAGAAATATTTCAGTATTCAAAAGCTTTTTTTTCTGAAGCTAGTATCAGAATTTAACCAGAGTAATACAGTTTCTGGGGGATAGGTTTGATCTTTTGGCTCATTTGTAATGAGCTGCTTATCTTAGCAATACTTAAGACTTGCATGTAGTCTTTTAGGTTGACAAAGTTATAYTGGTTTTGTGTTGGAGAGAGTGGCCTCTTACCTGAGTACTTAACAGCAAAGTCCCTTTCAATAGGATCCTCTCTGTGTGAATGTAAATAATACACTAATGCAGATAGCTGTTATTCAGTTTTATTTCTTGGCAGTGATTACTTGCTGAAATGGCTTGATACAAGTTCAGACTGAGCCTTTCCTGTAAGTACCATCGTAGTTAGGATGGTTAGTTATGTTTGCCAGACACTTCAGCTGAAATGGCAGACCCAAAACTACATATAGCAGAGGCTAGTTACTAACTGTTGCCT
>NW_028186867.1:8926266-8957125 GCF_003343005.1 Rhea americana | reverse complement strand
ACTTTTCTGTAACTTCACTTAATAAATCTGAGAAGAGCCTGGGAGGATAGCATACAGACTTTCAGAAAGATAGGGATTGCAATTTAGAGAAATTTGTCCCAAAATATAGAAGTTCTAGCTGATCACAACTATCCCTGAGAAGTGACTTGTTAGCATAGTAATTTGTTTATAGGAACAAACAAGTAATTAGATGTTGCCTGTAAGGTCTTGTAGGAAAATATTAATAGTCATCATCACTAATGCGAAGTAAACATTAACACAATAATCAATACTATGGCACTTACCAATAACTGTGTAATTATTTGTTGCAGCCTTATCCCAGTCTAAAAATAGCAACTTATGTGCTAATGAGATAATGTAAAATATAGTTGTAGAATAATTTCAAAAAGTATCTCACTACTATAGAGCCAATCTTGTTAGTCTTTTGTTCTCAGAAGTCTTGTGGAAATTAGAGGGAGTTTAGAGAGCTGTATATTTCTGGAAAATAGCTCTTATTGTGTACATTATGTGGTTGCATGTCTTCTAAAAATCTAATGCTAATTGCTTTGCTTCTGTAAATATGTGTATATTAACCCATAACTTTTTTACCTTTTAGTTTTTGCTTAARAAGAGAGTAGTTTAGAGTTGAGAGCTGCTTGAGCAATGTAAGAAAGATTAACTCTCAACAAAAATAAATTTTAATTTAATTTTAAAATTTATGAGCACTCAGCTGGTTCTGTTCATGTTGAAATGAACTTTCAATAAAAATATTTTCAAACAAAACTTTAAAAAATAATTCTAAATATTTAGGATTGGTGCAGGAACATAAATGCTATTTAGATAGTCTTCAAGTGTGGAAGAAGCTTTCTGTAGGGAGGAAACAAAATTCAGCTCATTCATGAAATAAGCATCAGTATTGAATAGCAGAGATCTACCAAAAATTAAGAGATGTTTAAGAGGATGATGTCATTTAAAATACTAAATAAGTACAATAAAATGTCAGGAACTTATTTGCAGAATTTTTCCCTAAGGCATTTGTGAATTTATTTGACAATCTCTTTGATTGTTTCCTCAAAAACCTTTAAAAATTCTCCTGCTGATTTACTGGTTCATTTTTCTTTCTACTCTCTTAGCTTGCGTATGTCCAAGAGTATAGTCTCCATGGATTTTAGTGGGATTTAAGAACTGTTACTRTTTATTTCATCAGTGAAGATCTAAAGTAGATCTACACAAAGCCTATAGTCAGCTTGCATTTGTATTTTTGCAAGTGATTGGAGCATTGTTCTGACTGCTTCTGTATTTTGTTTTTAGATAGACATACTTAAGCTAGCTTCAGACTAACTGTCTAAGCTTCACCTGGCTTCTTAAGTGCAGACAGCATTGAACTCCTGACTCCTGTGGCTGGGCTTCTCTTGAAGTATCTGAAGTTTGTAGATGAATTTCACTTGGACATGTCTTTGCAATGTGCTAGTCACAAGGCTGAGTGGAATGTAAATGCTCTGTCTGTCTTGAAGTTATGGCATTTGGATCAGATGGGGACTATTAGCTAATTATTGGCATAATCTTAGCTTTATTTGCAGATATTTCAATTGTCTTGATAAATTCCTTTCTCAGTTAAAATCAACATGTTTGAAAATGAAATATATGTGATAAGCACTTAGCTGACTTGGGATAGCACTGTTTAGCAGCATAGCACTGCAGTTATTTAGATGCACTTGCATTGTCTTTTAGTGCAAGTAAATATCATATATTAAAAACATTTCAAAAAACTTCGAGGTTGGAACATTTGTTGACAATCTTTTTAATTGTTCTCCTGCATGTGATAAACACATTGTTCTGTCAGTAATTTTTCTGTGTTTCTGTCAGCTCTTTAGAACTATTTTGGGCTGATGACTGAACACTGTCCTGGGAGCTAGGTATCCATTTGTAACCTTATAATCTTAGTGTTAGTTTTGAATGAGGTACTAACACTTTGGTTGCTCAAGCAACAAAACTGTGAGGACTGACTTTAAGTGCATGAAAAAAAGGCTCCATCTGCAGCTCAGCAACTCCATACAGGACTTACATTTGTGAACACACTGTTAACAACCTATGTAGTGTGTAGCAAAAATGGTATACATCTTGAAATAACTGGTAATGTAACTATTTCTGTCTTTTCATGAAACTCGGTTTGGTTTTGAAGGCTGGTAGAGGGGAGTCCTTTCTAAATGTAAAATATGATAATTTTGAGACTCAGCTGTTTTCTTTTTTCATAATGCATTCTGAGTAGAATAATCCTAAAACTTTGCCTTATTATGGTTCGTATTCTGAAATAAACTCCTGTGATAGCAAATCTAACTTTATACTTGATGGTTCTTCCAGTATATGCTTGTATCCATGAGGGAACATGTGCAACAAGAAGTATACTTGYACGTCTTTTCTTTCAAAACTCAAGCACATATTTACCACACTGTTGTATTATGATTGTATTTTATGCCACTGTAAAGGGAAAAAAAAAATGTTATTCAAGGAAACTTTCAGTCATTTTGCTGTGGGAGATAGTAGCTTACCTGGATTTTATTTTAATTTTCATTTCTCTGGGAATTTCTGAGGCTAGATCCCAACTTTTGCTGAAATAGAAACTTGCTGGTGGTTAGTTTTCTTCTGTTTCTATGTTAGATCCTTACTGTAAGTAAACTCAAATTCTCTTTAACATAAACAAATGCAGTGCTTCGTTATTCTGCAACCAGGAGAGAATTTGGCCCATCCCAGTCAGGAGAAATTATCATCTTATAATCTACTCATATAGTTAACTAATGATTAAACAAAAATGGATTCGAAGCATTGTGTCCTGGTTCTAAACTTTGGCCCTGATCTTGCCAAGATTCGSCTGCATGCCTAATTTGCATCACTAAGTCTAGTCCCACTAATGTTTACCAGAACTCTTCAGTGTTGAACTTCCAGCTGGATATGTGCATAAGCCCTAACAGGATCAGAGCCCCTTTTTCTATGTATGACATCTTGGTAAAAGAGCTAGCTGTAGTTCCCTGCTATTACCAATTCCTATGTAATGACATTTATTACTGCATTTTGAGGCAAGTCTCATTATCAGAAGCTGCTAGACTCCTATTTAGTTATTAGCTGGGTACAAATAGAATCGCATTAATCAGTTGTGCTTGTTCAACTGAGTTCAGATTTTCTTTTGCTGAAGGGAAGATCTGAGCTTATTACTATAAGCCAATACTTCAGACAATTTGGAATCACGACCTTAAATAACTGCAAGTATCCTGACATATGCAGTTAAAGAACTGTGTGGGTACTTCATGAATTACAGAGAATGATTGTCTTTGACCACTATTTGTACCCATTTTAATGTTTGTTTTGTAACATCAGATCTAATCTTTATAAAGCAAGATGTACATACAACTTTGACATGATGACCCAGCCCACCTATTTTTTCAGAGCYGTGTAACTTTTTAGCCACTTAAAATTCCTCAGGTTAGCCTGAAGTTTGGGGAGTGGGGCAAAACTCTTTCATCTTTGCATGTGAAGATTCATGTCTGTCTTCAGCTTTGTATCTGATGGCTTCTTAAGCTTTAGACAAATTAATTGTTGACTACCTGAGATAAGCTTCCCTCAGAACTGCAGTACTGAACTGTTCCTCACTTCTCCACTCAGTAGCTTCCCTGAGGAAGGGAGGCTGATGTACCTAGAATTTCCTTGTTCTAGGGGGCCTAAGGATAATGATGAAAAAGCCCTGAGTTCTGTATAGTTAGGATAGAAACTTTAGTTCCTGAACTTCAGTGTTTCATATTGTTCTCATGAAGGTTTTTGAAGATAGTGTACAGCAGGAAATGCCTCTGTGGCAAATGGAGGTGTCTAACAGAGGTTGTTGGCCTACTAAGAGCCGAGTTTATTTCCGTTATGAGTATGCAGTTTAGAACAGGATTTATACTTACCTAATTTTTAGTCAACTAATTAAACAATGTAATACACCAATTTAGACCTCAGTTTATAGGTTAATGTATATCTTGAAGAGGGAGAAGGAAGGCAATATAAGTAAAAATTATGCCTTTAAGTGCAAAAGTGGCATTACTGTGGAGTTATGTCATGTTCAGCATGTACACTGACAATAAAGATGCTGAATGGAATGTAAAACCTAGTGGCCTAAGCTAAAGAAAGGAGTACAGAGTTTGACCTGGTCTACTTGTTTTCTCTGAATTAAACCCTGAAAGTCTGACAACACTGATTTTGTGAGAGACTTACATTTATTTAACCAAATCAAATTCAAAAGCCTTTAGATGAATGAGTGCAAAGACAATGCGGACTGAAGGGAATGAGTCTAAACTGAAAGGAGGCAAGTTGCTGAGAATTAGCTGAGTGAATTTTAAAGTGATTTACTCTAAGTTAGGATGATTTCAGGGCTGATATGATGAGAAAATCTGGATTTTTTTTTTTTTTTTTTTTTTTTTTGGTATGGAATAAGCATGCTAAAGCACCTGGATGTTGAGGCAGTAGAAAGAAGTTGTAAGTTGCATTGTTTCTGATTTCATGTCAGTCATCTTAGATTTTGCTTTTGAGCCACTATACTTAGTAACAAAAGTTTCTTTAGCAAACTGCTGCTGAGATAAGTGGATATCATAATGATAAAATGGTACAGGCTATAATTTAGGGCAATTTGTATTGGTGAGGAGGGAAAGATCTTTGCCTTCCAGAAAAATACATAATCCATGTTTCTCAGTAGTCCTTGATTTTATCTGAAGAATACACTCTGCAGTTATTGGGAAACAAAATGTTTAAAGTGGTTGCTTATGTTTTCTGCAAAATAATATTAAATTGTTGTTGTTTTTTTTTTCCACAGTAAAACCAACAGTTATTGATGTTGACATTTATGTCAACAGCATTGGTCCTGTATCATCAATAAATATGGTAAGTGACTTGCTAGCAAGGATTTTTATCTGGACTGCTGGTCTTGGCATCAATACTAGCTTTTGAAAACGATAATAAATAGCACTGGGATGAGTTGTTTTGATTGGCGGTTTAGTTCTGTTTTCAGCTATAGTTCTAATTTTCAGATACCTCTTTTGTACCTCTTCAAGAGGAGAACAAACTTTCAAGCAGTATTATACACTGTGTTCGCTGCTGTAAAATGCTAGTAGATCTTGACTGGCAAAATAAAAGTGTTAGGAAAGAATGAAACAAACCTATTGTCAAGAAAATTCTTGAATTATTGTTTCAAGACTTGAACAAATATTCCTTCATAACGTGGAAATCTGTAGATAAACATATAGTCAAATTAATGTTAAGGTTCAGCTACATTTGACAAAATTGAACATTCAAATAGATAAATATCCATGTATAGTATATCCTAAAGACTTATGAAGCCATCCCAATATTATGCTATGCTTACGTAAGTCTTTGGAAAGACTTAACTAATGCGGCCATGTACTGTCAGTATGTTTATATGAAATTTTTCATTTCTTCAATAGCTGCTATCCTTTTACTGAGCTATCAACAATCTTCAGCCTTACAGTAGAATTTTGAAGAAGTTATCCATAGATGTACTGCATATGTAAAGGCAGGAGAAACTATGAAAGAGTTTGTGATACTGTGACAATGAACCTAGAAAAACACTATGATTGGTCATACTGTGTTATACATATGGAGTTACTGGGGGCCGTCTGAACTCCAGGACGTTCCTCAGTTCTGCAACAATATGTTCAGACTTAGAAAGCAAGTTAGATGTTTGTTTAACTCTAAAGGTATGGGCTATTTTGACCATCGTACAACTTCAAGTTTGAATTCAGCACTGTTCTTTGTAAACTAGGTTGAATTTTATCTTAATACAATTTGGAAATGGAAGATCAAAAAGGATACTTGGTAATTTCTTTCTTTTATTTATTTTTAAGCTCTTATACTAACCGCTCCAAAACAATGACTTTCTGGTGTTCACAATGACATTCAAAAGCCTGTGGGTATAATGGTGATATAAGAATCTAGTAGGTTGATTGGGTGGATGTCTTGTATGTTTGGAATAGCTGCTTCTGAGTTTGAAAGCTGGTTATTTAGCCTGCTTGTTTGTTACTGTTTACAAATATGGGAGAATGTAATTATTGTGGTATGTCAAATATTGGGGTGAGGGAAAGACTCCTCCTGCCCTCCTGGCAATGGGAAGTCTGGAAAGTGAAGATAGAACAAATTACTTCTTGTGAATAACTCAGTTACTCAAAAAATGTAAAACATCATATTTTAGAATGTCATTATTTTTAGGTGAAGCACTGACTGGTAAGCGATGGAAGTGCCTGTTTCATTCTTGAACTGATACATAGCTAATTAACTTGATCTTCCCCTGGGCAAGTCATTTTGGTTTGCAGTCAAGAAAGAGCTATTAGAAGATCTGTTCTACTTGTGTTCTTCTGGCTTGTATTTACATAGACCCTAGCACCGGACACTCTATTTAGAGCAATGGGGACAATCATTAAAGTCTTTTTTTCCTCTGTTCCTCTGAATTAGCTTGCAAATAGCATTTTGAAGTGCTGGAAATACTGTGGAAAAATAATTGAGGTAGCATTTAAGAGGAACTGCTTCAGGTAGGAAGATGGAAAAAATAATAATAGAAGTAACCAGCAGTACTTGGAAGTTAACTGTGGCACAGTCAAAACATGAGTAGTTTACTTGTCCCTTAGCTTCCAGTTTAGGATATGTTGTGGCATCAAGGTGGAAAAATGGACTGAGATATCAATTAAAAAAAGAACACTGTAACTCTTTGAAGGTAGACAGTCTTATCGGGGTAGTCATTGACAGGTGTATGGTGTAGTATAGAGATTTCTTGGTTATGCTGAAAAAACTAATTATAGTCTGTAAGTGTAAAACAGTAAATAAAATAGTGTTGAAAGTCAAAAATATGAAATGTAGGTATATGAAGTTTAAAGTACTGAAATCTGCTTAAGGCTACCTTTAGACCTTTGATTATAAGTGGCCCAGGTTTCATATAGGCGTATGGGCAATGTATCCCAATGAAATCTGTTGAATCTGAACTAGCTAAGTGCTTTAAATGTTACTTCTATTCTCAAACTAATTATTGATGTAGGAAATTAAAATCACTAAAATGTAAGAAACTTTTGTCCAAAAGTTCAATTTCTGCTGTTGCTGTGGAGCTCTCTGCATCAGAGATCACAAATAAGCATACAGTCTCAGATTTACAGTGATTATTGGAAATTCCCCTCACACACCTACAAGCTGTATGATACTTGTCTCTCCAGTAGCAGAACTACTTTGAGGAGCTACTCTCCCCCAGTTCTGTGCTATTTCAACTGCTTGGCTGCAGTATGCAATGGCTCTGTGATGCTTTACTGGAARAAAAGTTCTTATTTATGGATTGATTAAACCATAATGTAGTCTGTAAAACAATGGAGTATGGCTGCACAAACAGTTTAATGGAAACAAATAAGCTGGTGATTACCTTTGGTTGATGGAGAAGAAGGAAAGGACCATCTTCACTGTGATGCCTGTCATGCATCTGAGCTCTCAAAGGGAGAGGAACGTGTGTGAAAATCCTGTGCAGAATTTAAAATAGTGTTCTGAGAATCAAAAAGAGAGTATTCTTCTTACCCTGAATCTATATATCCCTTCCTTCTATATTTCTGAGCATGACAGGAACTTTTAGTTTTTCTTCCTTAAAGTATTATTAAAAGTTGAACTATTCTGTCAAGGTAACTTGACTGGATGGTAGTTGATTGAGCAAAAAGAAAGATGATTACACTGATTTTCATCTTCTCTATTTCAAGAATGAGATCATCAGCATGTACAAGGAGGACTTCCCTGCTGTGTACTTCCAGACTTAGCCTTTAGCACAAACTTAGCACTTTTTCTTAATCTGCATCACTTCTGATGGAGAATCATGTGGAGCTTCTCTAGAGATCAAACTCCGCAGCTATGTTTTCTTATCAGTTTTCATCAGTGCTTTTCATCCTGTGGGTGAAACCTAGAAAGTAAAATTACTTTCCTTAAGTTGTCTATTCAATGAGTGTTGAATTGCATGTTCAAGAAAATTTTGTAGAGCAAACCTTTTCAGGCATCAATAATTTTGTTGCAATTATGATTAGACTTGAATATGAATATTAATATTGCTGGTTTTCTGACAGTTGTGAAAAAAACAATTGGTAGCAGATACTTACGGCAAAGATGGCTTCAAATGAATTGTATGCGAATACTTATGGCCCTATGAAAAAACAAATCCTTGTATCTTGAGGCTGGAGATGCCACTAGGGAAAGAAATGTTTAAGCCTTTAAGAAGGCTTTCAGTCAAGAGAAAGGTTATGTTCTGTGCCAAAGATGGCATGGTCTGCAGGAAGATATGGCTGTGCCTCTGATCCAGGCTTGAATGCTATTTGTGGGAATAAATACCCTTAAATACCCAGGAATGATTCATTCCCTAATTGCTTTCAAAAATACCTACTTAGTATCTCAAGACCTCAAGAAAGAAGGGGTGATTGTGAGAAGCTGATGTAGATACTCTTCTATTGGAAGATTCATCATTGTAATATCTTTATGGTGACAGTAGGAGCTTGTTCTCTGGATAGACAGTGGTGACTTTTCCTGTATCTGTGACATGGAAGACTTCTTTGGGGTATACTCTGGGAAAAAGCTTGTATTAAGTATCAAGGAATAGAAATTGAGTAAGGATTAAGAAACAGGCTGAGTAACGAACTGAGTGATGCTAGGAGGTAGTCTCAAGTGGTAGTAGTTTTACAGAAGAAAGTAATTTCAGTGTTTTGAGCCGTGACGTGATGATCTGAAATGACAGCAGTGTCTGATACTAGATAGGAGTATTTTGAAATGTAGAACTCTGAAATGTTTAAATACTCATTCAAAATTTTTAGGCTTTTAGCAGATAAAAGCCATCCTTTTTATAAATAACATGATATCTATCTCTTRTAAAAAAAATAAGACATAAGCTTTAGTTGATTTAAAAGAAATATAAGGTGGTTGGTATTAAAATAAATGAGACATGGATGTTCTGAGTCAAATTAAAACTTCCTGTGTGCATAATCCCTTGCCTTGGTTTTTATTTTTTCATAAGGTAAGTTACAGAAATCTGCTGTTTGCCATTTCATCTTGCAATGTCATTAGAGATTCTGATTGTAGGATGCAATATTTATATTTATTTCAATAATTTATTTCAACTCTTTGTTATTTGGAAAGCATTGTTTTGTCTGCAATGATAAGTAAAATACTACCCTACTATTAGAATTTTCTTCTTACTGAATTTTTTAAATTTGAAAAATCAGTTGCAATTCCTTTAACTTGTTTTTCATGCTTTATATTTTAAATGTGTAGGAGTTCCATACCGTTCATTTTTCTAATTATAATATCTTTATTTAAAAGTTTACATTCAAAATGGTGTCCAGGAAGCATATGCTTTTGCGTTTAAGCCTATTTCTTTTCAATAACAGCAGAGATTTATAAGTGATTTCTAAATTTTAGATCATAATGTGACTTCCTTAGCCTGTTTTTTACAGATTAGTCCTGCTGGCTTGCATATAACAGAAGAGGAAAAGGAGAGGGACCATATCAATATGCAATGTATTCCCCAAGAAATAGTTTTGTGAGACAGAGGTATAGCACTATGCAATTAAATAGACTATTCAGTCTCAATAGCATCAGAGTTTGTGTGTGTGCATATACACATAAAATGGTCTGTCTTAACTGAGTAGCTACTGGAATCTGAGGCTGTAACAAAAGCTGTTGATGAAGGCAGAAGTTAATTTCTTTTTATAGTTTTAGCAACAGGAATCTCATTTTAATGCAGCTATATGAAGGTAGCATGACAAGCAAGCTTATAAGGTGTATTTCTGTGTTCATAAAATCATTAATTACTTTTCTGCTGGATAAATGCTCATCTCTCTATTCTCAGATAATCTGAAAACATAGTTCATAGAGTGTTTCTTTCTTATGCTTCATTACTTCATACTTCTGTGTCCACTCTCTAGCCTACTTTATATATCTTT
Source organism: Rhea americana (assembly GCF_003343005.1). NCBI lineage: Eukaryota > Metazoa > Chordata > Aves > Rheiformes > Rheidae > Rhea > Rhea americana. Next base: position 8,947,157 of record NW_028186867.1, on the reverse strand, counting down.
ATTTCCCTTTTATTCAGTTTAGTATTGTAGAATAAAGTCAATCTTTAATCTCTTTTGCCCTTAAATGTATTGATAGACTTACTTGAACTTCAGATTCAAAGTCTCCATGTGATCATTTTTCTTCTCCTTTAGACATGATGGATGTTTTAAAGAATAGTCTCAATTCTGAGACTTGTTTAAAATATTATTCACAATTTATAATTAAGTGTGAATTTTGTGTATATTTTTAGTCTTTAACACTATTTACTTGGCAATTAAAACAATTATTGGAGCATCTGTAATTGTAGACATATAGCCTGATGAATCCCTATATACTAAGAAAAAGCTAATTTAAACTCATATTTCATCTGCTTTTCACCTCACCATGTAACCCCAAATGATATTTGCTTTACAGGCTTCATTTTTGCTTTTCAAAGGTAATACAAGGCACCCTTTCAGCACAGGACCAGTATTATACTCATCTCAGAATGTCATTTTCTAACTGTATCTCTCTGTCTTACCTGATCTCTATGTAGAGCAATTGTGTAGAGAGAAGGTGCTATTTCTGCTATTTTTGAGGGATATGTTTTCTGCTTGATGAGTTTGGACCATCTCTAAAATAATGAATGCCTCAGGATTTTTCTGTTTATCCCTGCAGACTTTACAAGCCTGTCTTCCTGTCTTCTCTTCCATGACCTAAGAGAACACTCAAGTGTTGGTTTAAATTTTAGCTTGAGTGGGCCTRTTCATTTAGGAGGACTAGGATAAAAATCATGCTTAAGTGTTTTACTAGATTATGATCAAGTTACTATTCTTGTTTTCTGGACTATTCATATACTTTCATAAGGGTTGGATCACTTGTAACAAAAAGGGGTGAATTACAGAAAATGCATCAGCTGCATGGATTTTTGCTGATAGATCAAAATCACCTTACATATGGACTTATTCTTGTTGGTCAAGCTTTCACAGACAACACTTGGCTATGAAAATGTTTCTAGGAGGTAGCAGTAATAAGCTGAAACTGGAATTTATTTATGACTTCTTTTCCACAGTGGAGCTTGTGAGAAGCTAATACAAACTCCAGAGTGAATGTTGGAGTGCAAAGGAGGAGACTAGTGGGAAGAAATACCACTTGGGCAGCTTCTACTTTTAATCTCTTCTAGAGCACCACTTTATGTACTTAAAATATGACCCAGCTGGTAGACAGTTGAATAAAGGCCTTTGACTGCCCTTGTTTGAGATACAGTGGGATGCAGTAGCACAACGTTCGCTTTCCTGCAATGATAAATGTTTGTGATATGTAGCACAAAAACACTTATTGCTGTGATTTACTACTTTGGCAGGAAATCTAGTTTGCTTCCTGGAGGAATGATAGTTTTCTGTCGTAAGTCTCTGGTAATGGACAGATCTTCTGTTTACTGGCCTGTCTTATCAGAGTTCAAGCAGAATTTCARATACAGATTAGTTAGCCTTAGCAGTGTCTCAAAAGGTTTATAAGCAATTTACTTTCAGTAATATAGAAGTAAATGTCTTATCTACTCAGTGAAGGACATTGGAAAGGGATCTGAAGAACTGGACCAAATATCTTTTGCATAGCTGAACAGTGCTGCAGTACCCGATAGATACCACTTTTCCGAGCAAGTGGACAGGCTTTGGTGCAAAGTAAGAAAAGAGGCTACTCTAACCTGCTGCCAGTTTTCATGCTTGATTTCTCCCACATTCATAGCCTAATTCTTAGGCCTGTAGGCCCTAGGCTTCAAATTGTGTGTACATGTGAACTCTTGAGTGCCTTTAAAAAGTAAGTGATTGCCTTCCTTGTCTATCCAGTGCTGCAAAGCTTCACTTCTATTATTGCCAACATTTGGGAACTGGTTAATGTAGAGAAACTATGGGTAAATTACTGCAAAGAATATTGAATTACTTTAGGGTAAACTGAGGGTTTCTTTGGCTAGATCAGTTTAGTTTTTGMGTGACCGAGCATTTATCAAGTTTATTTTCTAACTTGAGCTTTCCATGACTGTGCCATGAAAGGGTAATTCCTAGTGTGCCATCCTGTTTGTTGTGTTTCTGCATGATACCTAAAGAGTTTATAGTTTTGAGGGTTTAGTCTTCCTCAGTTTTTTCAGTAAAGAATTAACCCTACAAACAAACTAATGTTGCTGTTTGGTTCCATAGATAATACAGCAATCTTAATCAACACTTTTTTTTGTAAAGTTCTGTGGTATGAAGTTCTATGAATGCTAGCCCAGACATCAGGACATCCATGGAATAATTCCAATAAAGTTAAAAGTTGCTTTGTTGCTAGGAAGAACATTTCAGTACAGAGTGACCCCAAATGATCCTAACTAGGTAACAGAGTAGTCTTCATGTTTCTGTAAGGTTTTTTGGTTGGTAAAGAGAGAATACTATTCAGCAGTGCTATTAAAATGTCAGAACAATGCTCTTCATTGTTCATACTGTTCTCACAATGAAAAAAAAAAACACAGAAGAACCCACGTGCCCTTAATTTTTTTCCTCATGAGAGACTGCCACCTGTCTAATTGGGCATCATTTCATTTACTTTCTCACTGCTGGGAAATAAGGTTGAGAGAATTATATTTCAATTCCTTTCAAGCTTTTTTAGTGAACATGGTGTCTCTTCTCTTAAGTACTTGCAGACATGCTTTTCTGGTACAGACAAGGTATTTCTCCTGAGGAACTATACTGAACTGAAGAATAAAACAAATCTTTGGTTTCTGCAATTAGAAAAAAAATCTATAGACTTCAAGGGTGTATGTATGTCCCAATACTACCATGCTTTTGTTAATGTCAAACTTTTCTCCTTTTAAATCACTGTGATCTTCATTTATTGCTTTCTKTGTCTGGAGAAGAGCCTTTCATGTGGACAAAAATGGTGAGACTTTCCAAGTTCTTTATCTATTATTAAAGGCTTCTTCAAAACTCCCTCCCGCTCTATCTCTTTTCATGAGGCTTCTTTTCATTAGACTGCTAAGATATGTGCAGTTCTGCTCCATACTGCCCTGGACAAGCTGTTGTGTTCTCCTTAAAACTGCAATCTCTGCTGAATCTCATGTCTCTCTTCCTACATCCACAAATGGCCATATTTACTGCCCTTGAAGGCTGTAGAAATTCGATGAGAGGAGGATGCTTTCTAACTACAGAAGCAGGCAATTTGGACCTTAGATTTTTAGATGTGTTTTGGTTAAGCAATTTTACAGTTAAGTCTTATTCACTCTATTAAAAAGAGCAACAAATAATTAATGTTACTGTAATAATCTTTAAAGAGTTTTTTTAAAGTATTAAATTATAAAGGGAAGGAAGCTATTAAGAGGTCTAGGAGATAAAATTCTCAAACGATGTTCTGAGGATCTTAGACCAAACAAACTACTGTTTCTAATTTTCTGTGCTGATCCCAATGCTATCTGTGTGTGTTCTCAGCATATCTAGGCAAGTGCATTCTTTGGGAGGCTTGGGAGCAGTGATAGACTGTTGCCAGCAGGTGGAGGGAGGTGATCCTGCCCCTCCACTCAGCCCTGGGGAGGCCTCATCTCGAGTACCGTGTCCAGTTCTGGGCTCCCCGATACAAGAGAGACATGGAGCTACTGGAGAGAGTCCAGCGCAGGGCTACAACGATGGTCAGAGGGCTGGAGCACCTGCCCTGTGAGGAACGGCTGCGAGAGCTGGGCCTGTTTTAGCCTGGAGAAGAGAAGACTGAGGGGGGATCTGATCAGTGTGTATAAGTACCTGAAGGGAGGGTGTCAAGGTGACGAGGACAAACTCTTTTCAGTGGTGCCATGCAACAGGACAAGAGGCAACAGGCACAAACTGAAGCACAGGAAGTTCCAGCTGAACACGAGGAAAAACTTCTTTATTGTGAGAGTGACAGAGCACTCTCTTGCCCAGAGARGTTGTGGAGTCTCCTTCTCCGGAGATACTCATGTAATCTGTCATATAATCTGCTTATGTATTAAAATTCTCCCAAAAAGGCAAAAGTTCTTGTGAAATCTCTATGGGAGAAGCAGAACAAGCAAGATGCATCATAGTGAACTGTAACAGAGGAGGAAAGACAAAAATGGTAGGTTACTCTTTTGCAAACATTTCATAGGACAGCTATGCTATTTCAGACCTCATGGTCCTTATCCTTGAAGAAGATTACTGAATATCTTCAAGTGAACAAGCTTGGAAAATAAAATTTGTAATTCTGATGACTATGGAAAAGCATAGGCTTAATGGTGACATTAGTTTTATGTCTCAGTACAGCTTATGCTCCTGGTAACCTTTGCAAGTACTAACTACTTGTCACCCCTTCTGTCTGTTGCATCTTTTTCTGCTTCATTTTACCTGGTAGCCTTTGTCTTTGTTGTCCAGTTGATGAATGTAACTTACCAAGAACAAATTGTTCTCAACAGGTTTGAAGTTTGTGATATGTCTGTCAGATCTGAAAAAGGGTGTATGTGCCACAGATTTTTGTGAATTTTTTTCCAGCTATATTGTTTACCCAATAAAAAAAACATAACCTATTTTCAGACCTTGCCTCTCTCAAAATTGTTTCTGGAAATAGTAGTGGACTTGAGGGATACTGAGCTCTGGCATGTAGTTCAAGTTTGGTAAGGTGTGCCTGGTAACTGAGAAAAAGAAATAACTGCCATCCTCTTAAACAAGTCCCATTTATCAGACGCTGCTAGTTCTGTGCTTTCGAATTCTGGGTGAATATGTCCCTGAGGTGTATTTATTGCAGTGTGCACCACATGTATTTTTTTGTTACATAGAAGCTCTGTAGACTGAGGCTGAATTACGAGGCAATCAAAATTGTGAACTGCAGAAAGGTATGACCTTATTCTTTCAATTTATAGAGATTATTTTACTGTAATAAAATGTCTTTTGTCTAATAATGTCAGTAACTTAATTTTACTGCTTTGGTGATTGAAGAATTGAGATCACCAAGCTGTTTCCTGGTCTTCCCCACTGCAAATAGAAATGAAAAATTTCTTCCAGTGTTATTGATCTACCTCTGTTTTAGCCTTCATTTCTCTGGGTGAAATTGTCACTTGATCACATGCTCTCTAAACATCTGGCCATCTTTAAGACAAAGCAGTTTCAGTTTTCCTAAATTGGACTTCATGTATTATGCAAACATTACTTCATTAGACACTGAGATTAGCTATCAAGCTATATTGTTTGGTCAGAATAATGTAGGCTTGCCTGTTCTCCGTGCTGGTTTGAAATCAGACTAACAATTTTAGATAAATTCAGTTCACTGAATCATTTGTGTTTGTGATTCAGTTAGAGCTTACACAGGGATCTAGGTAAGATGCAGTCAATGATTTTTGTCTGTTGCTGACTTATACTGATACCTATGTGTGCAATGTTTGAAATGGCATAAACAGTAAAAGGGCTAAGATTAGTCTCTCAGGAAGTGAATGGAACTATGCCAGGTGCAAATTTCAGCTACATTATCCTAAAATATTCTGCTTTGACAGGCTAATAATAATAACAGCCAAAATAAACTTTGGTTTATTTTGTCAACGGAACGTATTGGGTCCTCACTGCCTTCTGTCTTTCCTTTTCATTTACTATTGTGGAGAGTGAAAAGTGAAACACCAGTAAGTTTGAGAATAGTTACTCTGCTGGATGGAATTGCACACACAGGTGATGAGTACAGCAGTGAAGGATCTGCCTGTTGCCTGATGTTGTGCACTGAATTCCACCCCTGTGGATTTCAGTGCACAACATCAGGCAACAGGCAGAGTAACAATTCTCAAACCATTCATGGTGATTCAGTCAGCCCCTTAAGTCAGGCAGGTCCTTCACTGCTGTACTCATCACCTGTTTGTGCGACTGAATCACCATGAATGGAAAAAGTGTGGCTCTACATTAGTCCACAGACTGATGCTTTCAGATTTCTTTCTTCCTAAGTAATTTTTATTGCTTTTAAATTAAGGTTAGATTTTTCTTCTTTTTTATAATGTAGCAATCTGTTATAGCATTCTTTTGTGGGGCATTTTGATTTTTTTTGAGAAAAAATTAAGAGTGAAAGACTCTGCTTACACTCACCTGAAAGCTGCTAAGTTTATCTCGATCGTTTTCGCAGAATCACAGAATAGTGGAGGTTGGAAGGGACCTCTGGAGATCATCTAGTCCAATCCCCCTGCTCAAGCAGGGTCACCTAGAGCATGTTAGACAGGGTTGCATCCAGGCAGGCTTTGAATATCTCCAAAGAAGGAGACGCCACAACCTCTCTGGGCAACCTGGTCCAGTGCTCTGTCACTCTCACAATAAAGAAGTTTTTCCTCGTGTTCAGCTGGAACTTCCTGTGCTTCAGTTTGTGCCTGTTGCCTCTTGTCCTGTTGCATGGCACCACTGAAAAGAGTTTGTCCTCGTCACCTTGACACCCTCCCTTCAGGTACTTATACACACTGATCAGATCCCCCCTCAGTCTTCTCTTCTCCAGGCTAAAACAGGCCCAGCTCTCGCAGCCGTTCCTCACAGGGCAGGTGCTCCAGCCCTCTGACCATCTTTGTAGCCCTGCGCTGGACTCTCCCCAGTAGCTCCATGTCTCTCTTGTATCGGGGAGCCCAGAACTGGACACGGTACTCGAGATGAGGCCTCCCCAGGGCTGAGTGGAGGGGCAGGATCACCTCCCTCCACCTGCTGGCAACAGTCTTCCTAATGCACACCGGGAGACCATTGGCCTTCTTGGCCACGAGGGCACATTGCTGGCTCCTGGTCAACTTGTTGTCCACCAGCACTCCCAGCTCCTTCTCTGTAGAGCTGCTTTCCAGSAGGTCATCCCCCAACCTGAACKGGTGCATGCGGTTATTCCTGCCTAGGTGCAGAACCCTGCAGTTGCCCTTGTTGAACTTCATGAGGTTGGTTTCTGCAATGTATTCTCCAATTTTCTGATGTCTGAAACTGTATTTATGTAAATATGGCTGAGCACTTCTTTACCATCTGGATGATTCTATCAGAACAGTATAAAGCAGAGGAAAATGAAAACAAATGTAGAAGCATGGGAGAACTCCTCAAAAAAATAGGCATATTTTGAGAGCAGCCTAACCTAAACTGAACTAGCATGCTAAATGGTGGAGAGAGGCAGATTAAAGTAGTTATTTAAGAGTTTCTTTTGGAGTTCCGGAATGTCTGGCTAAACTGAGAACATGTGAATTTTCTAGCTAATGGAAACAAAGATAGGTAATGCATTGACTAGTCAGCATGTGAGTTATTCTTCAATTTAGGCCAGACTTATGCATGAAACTTTTGCTGGTATAGTAGTATTTAGGACTGTTACTTCTTTTAAAATACTTCAGCAGAAAGGCCATTAGCTAGATTATGGAGTAAAAGTGTTTTAGTCATAAAGCCCATACTGCTTGGAGAATCAGCAACCAGCTACTTTTTTTTGGTGTAGAAGAACCTGCACTGGCAGTTGTGTTGTGGAAGTAAAACTGTATTGAAAACTTGAGAGTGTAAACTGAACGCTTATTCAGTGGGGAGAATCTAAACATCAGTTTGCAACTCAAACAGAAAAAAAATGCAATGTTTCATAGGTCTCATGCTCCTGAAAATCGTTTTTCTGCTACTGCTGGTACATTTTACTCTGTATATACATGTAGGCACTGATAACACACATTAGGATATCTCAAGTTTCAGACTATTGAGAAGTCTAAAGTTACAAGGGTCTTTATAAAACTGTTTGAATAAAAAAACCCAACAATCAGAAACTTCATTAAATAAAAATGAAGGACATGTCAGAAATCTGTTAGCCCCTAAATAAGTAGCATGATTTAAGCTGAGAATCACATGGGAAGAAATGGGAGGAGCTGGATTTGAAAGTGCTTTTTATTTATTTTTGTGTCTGATTGAACTTTATATAACTAAACTTCCATTTTTATTTGGAGTCTTTCCACATGCTATGTCCCCAGTTGTTTTAATTGGATATTCTCTAGGATTTGATTCAGGGTTGGGCTGGTTTTGCTTATAAAACTATAGATAACATTAATGCTTACCTAGTAATTTATTCAAGTGGAACAGTTTTAGTTTATAAAATCCCAGTAAAGGTTGTAGAAAAAGAGTATAAGTGTTTGGAGTTGATATTATAACCTGATTCAATATCTACCCAATGCTGTCCTCTATAAATCCTAGTTTTCAACTGAGTATTGTAGAATTTGTGATAAACTTTTCTACAGCTGATATCCATTACTTCTATTTGCCAAAAGTGACTCAGATAAAGTAGTTCAGCTTTCTCTTATTCAAAACTAGGAAACATCTTTTCTTCTTCTTTTCTTCTTCTTTTCTTCTTCTTTTCTTCTTCTTCTTTTCGTATTCAGAAGTCAGTGACCTTTCCCCACCCCTCAAGCTTTACTGCTCATGCTAATCAGAAATGACATAAAATTTTAAGGCTTAGAATAGGAGAAATGCATTTCCTATACGCCAAGGGGGCTTTCTGTTGTCACTTTGAAAATCTCCCTGTAAGTCTGTTTGTACATGCTCTGCAGAGAATAATGATTTTAGCAGCTTAAATTCCTTGATTCTACTTGTGCTGCATATGTTTCAGTCTGTGTGGGCCATATATTCTGGAGAGATCACATCTGAGCTGCTGCAGCTGAACTGAAAGAATAGTCTTCTGTGCTCCTAAAGGTCTTGCTGCACCACAGCAGAATGGAGGAAGGAATTACCTGATTGCAGTGGACTAGGGGTAGTGTCAGGTGCTGTAATGTGTAAAATACAGCTGAAAAGAATTGACTGAGATGGGGGAGGGAGATTGAAGAGAATAAGGACTATAACTGGAGACTGGCTGAAAGTAATGAATATGATAGGACTGAAGAGCTGGGGTATGGAGAAATCGATGTTAGAGCTAAAAAGAAAGAGCTAAGCTGAAAGAAAAGGGACATGCCAGAGAGAAATAACAGGGAAGCCTTCAATAACTTTATCAATTACTACTAACAACAGAGGGAATTTTAACTCAAACAACTGAGCTCAGCGCAATGGAGCAAATATTTCAAACCTTGCTTATATACCTACAGAAATGATGATATGATGGAAGATAATTCTTTTGTACATAAGAAGATAGGAAATTAGGCACAAAGGTTATATTTAAAGATTTATTTTGTATTGAAAAGTTAACTAAAGTTATAGTTGACTGTTTTTACTCACTSTCACTCAAGCATCATGATGCTGTCTTACATTTCTTCATAACCTACTATGTATATGCAAAAACACTTCCACCTTCAGCGCGCAGAAAACATCTCTGGTCGGGGACTGTTTGTTCATTAAAGGAGACTTGTCCTTAGAGAGTGCTCATTATAGCTGTTGCAGCAGCCAGCAGGTGTAGGGAGAAAACTGGAGGATCTTGAAGCTGAAGAAGCAGAATGCTGCTCCAGTAGAACTGAATCCTGCCTCTGCCAAAGAATATTTGGCAGGACATAGGACAAGACATTTATAGTGAACCTCTTAAAATGGCTTTTTGTTGAATTATTCCTCACTTTAAAACCTAATTTGACACCCTACTGTTTGATATGCAGCATAGATACTAAACTGATCATTATGTTCAACTGAGTGTTGAACATAAGCCCAGTGATATCACATGTTACATAATAGAAAATACTCTGGAAAACCGAGGCCCTTGTTTTGAGCACCAAAACTTTCTCTTAACTTTTTGTTTACTTTCTGCCTCTTGAGTGATTGAGAGCATGATGAGTCTTCCCTGAAATTCTTTTCCTGAGCAAATGTATAGAAAGATGAGTGTGTGTTTGCACGCTTAACATAAATTTCTTGACACATACTAGAACTAAGTGGATGTCATGACATTCTAGGCTTCCTTTGATTTCTAACTTTGCTGTAGCTTTAGGATACCTATTTTCTTAGAGTAAATTGGCATTAGCTACAAATTTCATGTGCTCTTCTAAGGGGACTAGAAAAGAGAGGCTTCTTGTTGGCGGTGCTTTCATAGACAACTAAGTATTCTGTCTCGTCCTCTTTTTATCAGCATCCTCTGGTTGCGTCTGAAAAGTGTAAGCTCTTCAATGAAGAGTGATTTTGGTAAAGCTTAAAATCCTGCTGTTGTTTAGAGGAAGTGTTTTGATTACTTTAATAGTTCASTGAAGGATTTCTTGAATGGACAATAAAAGTACCTTTGAGGCTTAAAAAGATGTTCTCCACTGGTACTATGTTACTTAGGTACAGGTATAGATCCATCTTTGGTGAGATGCTTAATTAGTCTTAGTTTTACTACAGTTTTTTGTATATGTTTTTTAGGAGGTGTTTGAAGTGGCTGAGCATCTTGCTTTCTGGTAGAAATTCAGGCTTTCTGGAAAAAGAAACCATGTATACATGATCTAACAGAATTTTTTTTGAGGCATGGGTTGSCTGCACACTATTTGACTAGATCTGATTTAGAACCAGTTTAAACAAATGACCAAACCAATTGACCTTAAAACTTGCCTAGATGTTTCCATGCCCACAGAAGATCAACCTGCAAGAGCTATGCAACCCACTGTTTGGGAGAGTGGCAGCTAGGTATTGAGAGCTGCTTGGTGAAAATGGGCTCAATTGCTTTTGCTGTTGTTATTTAAATAATTTGTTTTGTGAACTATCATTTTTCATCTAAAAGCTCTGAGTTTCTTATAGCTGTTAAAAGAGCAGTTTTCTCAGGAATCGGAAGGATTTCTTGATCTCTGAGCCAAACTGCAGTGAGAAAAGAAATAATTAAAAGCCCTTTCACCTGGAATCTGGAGAACACAGATTGAGTTTCTGTCCTGCCCAGAAAAGAGCAGGGTTTTGAACCCAGGTATTTACATTTCCTGGCTGAATACTGCAGACATTGGGTAATTAACAATTTTCAAGTTTTGAATTCTTCCTGTCTTTGTACTTTACAGTAAATACTTTGGGCCTCTCTTACACTCCTCTTACTGATTCTCAGATACAATGGTACATAGGCTATATTTACTAAAAAACATAGTATGAATAATTCACAGTGATCAGTAAACTGGAAAAGTARCTCTGCCCATATTTAGAAGGGAGAGATTCTGATACTCTTCAAATAATATCCCATAATCTATTTTGACATAATCTATGAAATGCTATATTACTAGGCTCAGGAAGAGGGGAGAAAAAGAGGTTAACAGAAATCTTGCTTCCTCTCCCTTTGAATATTTTGGTACAGTTAAGCAAGGGGCGCTCCTTTTATAAAGTAGATGTTTCACTTAAGTGGAGATTCAGTGTATTCTGTTTTAGGTGGAGGTTTTATTTGAAAGCAGGCAAATGGTCAAAAATCTGGCAGTCTCCAGATGCAATTTGCAGCTATTTTCAATAGTAAGCATCTTGCAAAAATTGATTTATAAAGCTTCTGATAATACCTGTTCACTTGAAAACAAAAGCCTGAGCATAACAAACAAACTTTTCCATTCAAGAAAGGTTCGTTTGACTCTGCATTTTTCTTGGTTTAATCAAACCTGACAGACCTATTCAGCCCACTGTGTAAAGATGGAATCAAAAATAGTATGAACGATGCTTCTTTTCTATACTTTCTCAGCAGATAGTGCTGTTTTTGTCCTTATCTAAATTTTCCTCAACCCATTTTTTTTTTACCTCTCAAAAACTGTGTATATTTTTAGAAAGCCTCTGAAGTAAATATGATGATGTTGATGTTTTGAAGTTTTTTGGTTTTGTGAAAAACCTCTCCTGAGGACAACTGTGTGGCAGAGTTGCTGTCTCATTGGCTTGTGAGTCTCTGTTGTTGCTGTTTTTTTAACTTTTAGTTTTTTTCACCATGACTAGTTTCAGTTTCATCTTAACCATTACATTTTGAGCTGTTACATGTACACCATTGCCTGTTTCCCTCTCTGCGGGTGATTTTTTTTTCTTTTTTTTTTCTTCCATTTTCTTGCTAGTAAAGATGGGATATTCAGCTCCAAGCCCACAGAAGGACTTCCTGCAAAGAAATTTTAGTCCAAGGAAACTATTTGGATATGAGAACTGAATTAGCAAAACTAAATCCTGAGTTTCCAAAATGGTGATTACTTTTTATAAATACTTGCCCACAAGCAAAATCTGCTAACTATAGAAAGAGTGGTGCGCTTCCAACTAGCAACTTCATATGATGGGTGAACCTGCTCCTTTAATAGGGAACCCAAGCGCAAATCAAGAAGAAATGATTTGGATTTGATACTAACTGGAGCTGGTGGAAGTGGGGGGGAATAAGTTTCCAAGATAAGAGGTTCTCMTATTTCTGTATGTCACACTAAGCCTGCCAAACAGGTAAACTGCTGAARGCACCATTGGGAAGAGGAATCTGATCCCACGTAAATACTTGTACTTCTGCTATCAATACAGAGAGTTGGAATAGTTTCTGGAGTTCTTGGATAGTTTTGGCTCTTGAGTGTGTTTGGCTTTCTCTGATGTGATTCAGCTGTGCATGTCAGTGGCTCAATTCTAGATTTTAATGGATTAGATGCATGGTTATTTCTACCCTTTATTATGCTATAATTCTGTCAAGTGGGTGCTCAGTGGTGCTAAGAGGATTTGTTGATTTATTTTTTAATTTTAATATATATATTTTTTTTGCCTGTGGATGCTAGAAGGAAATGACAGTATGGTCTTCTGTATCATGTTGTAATAGACAGCAGTGCTGCTATATATTTCCTCTATAGGCTGTGGCCATAAAATTTTGTCAGGCATTTTCTTCAGCAAGGAAAAACTGGTGGGATCATTGAGGTTATTCCTATGTCAGATACACAACATACTTCATACAAGCTTTTTCATCCATACATTTTTAAATGATTCAGGTATAGAGGTTTTAGTGTTGACTGGGAGTAGTCCAGAATGGAAAAAGTTATTGGATGTTTGTCCTAAACATAATATAGGTAATGCTTCATGATGGTAAGAATATTTTTTTTATTATAAAAAAAGGGAGAGTGTGCCGTTATTGTGGGATAGTTAGATGTGTCTTCAAGTTAAGGGATATTCCTGAGCCTTGGATGTCTGATGGTCCCAAATGGCTTGGTGACCATAAGCACCTTTCTATATCATGCTGGTATAAAGATTATAAATTAATTTTAATTTTTAATTCACAGTAGCTGTCCAGACACTTTCTTTCCAGACCACAGAGACCTGTGTTTATTTGTAACCACTGTATACAGACTAGGTCTTTGTTAGTGAACCAGAACTAGACCTCACCTAGAACAGGTGAGAACTCCTGTACTTTCTGCAGTGTTTGCTACACTGGTAATACAATTCCTGAGTGAGCTTTACTGGGTGGAAAAGTGATAAAAAGACTCTGTTATGGACAAAGAACTACTTGGTGCCCGAGAGAGAGCACTGAGAATGTAATGACAGTGACCAAAGGTAAATTAGGAAAGAGGAAGAGAAATCTCTCAAGAATTAGCAATAGCACAAATTTGTGGGAGATCTGGATTGTAGACCAGGACAAGTTTGTGTAAAACCTTAAAGCCATGCTTGACGAGACTATTTCTTTATGTAGGGCATTAAGAGCAGAAGTTATACCCTATGTCACTGAACTAATTCCATGCTGTTGTAGAAACCGTGAAATCTAGTCCTGTTGCCTACCTATCCAACTTCTTACAGCCTACCTAAACATTTGTTTTCCACTACCATGGATGCGCTGATCAGTTTAATCAATTAAGACTGTTTGGATGAAAGGAGAGATAAGGCTAATGTATAGTATGTAGAACTACTGTCTTTATTCCTTGTATTATAGGATGGCCTGAAATCCAGGATGTCAGATAGACTGTTCTGAATACAATAAATGAACAGAGGAAGAGATGATTTTTATACACACACACACACACAAAGGGAGGAAGAAGCTGGAGGGAGGATCAGTCGCTTTACTTTTCTGAACTTTAAACTGTAATCTATTGGTGGAAATGGTGGAAATAAAGCCCAGACATCCTGGCTAGCTGTCTTGTCTCTTACAGTCTACTGCTGCAAGTGTTGGCAATACATGACTAAATTTAAATATGGTTGCATTTAATGTAAAGATAAGTGGTTTTTAAAAAAAGTCATTGTGATTTACACTGTGAAAGTGTTTTTTTTCCCCTCTTTATTTTTGCTTCTGGCCACCTTTCAGTATCTTTACCTACCTGTTGAGGTCAGTGAGCAAGCTTAGCTACCAGAAGCAACCATAGTTGTGTTAAGTCTACCAGCTGGCTACACAACTTCCAGTATCTGAGAGGGCTCATCTCTGCCTGTGTTGGGTGCATGCTAAAAGTACACCTCTGTGTTCCCAGATGATTGTGGCAAGTCAGATGAATTTGAGTGGTTTTATTACTAAATATTGGACCTGCCATCCTGAGTGTCTAGTTGTGGAATTCTTTTAGGGAATATTCCTCCATATGTCAGCAGGAGATGAGTGTCTAGGAACCTCTTAGGGTCATGGTCTTGTGTCTTTGCATCTCCAAGGTGAAATAGTTTAACAGCAGATCCTGGTCTCAAATGTTTGAGGAACCTTAAGAACCTTGCGATTCTTTTCCTTCARTGATGGGGAGTGCATAATTATAATACAGTGTGGAAGGAATGAGTTGGGGAGCTACTGAAATCCATTACTGATGGCATATTCCAAAGGAAGGAATCTGCTCTCTGTTTCTCTTTGATTGCTTTCCCTAGTTTCCCTAGTTTCAGCTTTACTCTAGGTCTATCTTTCTTTCCTCTTCCTTGACATGTCTCCTTTCTTCCTTTTCTTTCCTTTCCACTTAGCTTGTCTTGTCCTAACTTACCCCACTCCAGATCTTCTCAACACTGATTTCTCCCTCCGAGCAGAACAGCTGCACAATTTGCTAGTCTTGCATAACTCATTCTGTGCAAGACTCTCCTTTATTTCCTTCTTCTCTTGTGACTACAAATTCCGTAGGACATGGGACATTTATAACACTGTGTACATCAAGGTTGCAGTRGATTTTACTATTAGTGGAATTATTCTCTAATAAATGCAATTAATACTAAATGCATACTATTTGCCCAATATATAGTCTATTGAAATAAAAAATGTGAGTGATACTTGTATAAATGTCAACTTTTACAGTTGTAACATTTTAAGTTTGCAAATGTCAATGAATGCTATGTAATGTTTTTTGCCTGTGAGTGAAGTACATTATAATCACTGATGGATGAATCTTAAAATTTTCCAAAGTTTATACAAGTTAATCAATCCAAAGTTTAGATGCTTTTACAAACCACTGAAATCTTTCACTGTCCAAATGGACTGGAAATTCAGGTGGATCAGGATTAAATAAGAAAATGCCAAGGCATTCAAATGAAAATTCAAACCCCAAAGAATTTGGGCTGTAAGGCATTGCCCTAGGAGTAAGATTGAAGATTCTCATCAGTTTAGTTGTCCTTATGTGGTCCTGTAAAAAGTATTAGCAGCAGAGGCCTCTCATTTATTATACATGCAATTACAAAAATAGTATACAAAGGGGAGCGAGGAAGAATGATTTTGACTAATCAGTGAGGTAGTTCAAAATACTCTGGTGAAATTCAGTTTCCCATATTTATCTGTTCRATTTCTTTCTTCTAATGGAAATCTTTAGATGGTGATTGCAAGAGCAGGAGGAGTCCTTCCGACAGCCAGTGCTTTTCAGTTTTTAGTCTTGAGTTTTTAAAGTGATGGTTCAAATATAGGAAACAACAAAAAATCATGCATATAGAAGTGTATATAGCTGATGATTCCTTTAGATTTGAACAGAGAGAATTTCGTGATGTGAGTTCTGTAGTCAGAAGATRAAAGATCAGACCTGAGTAAGCAGAGATGGCTTCCTGGGTGGTATGCCAGTCTAGCATTAGTTGTTTCAGTTGCAAGGTCAGGAACAATGGCTTGTTTATTATCACTTTTCACTCTGCCCATTTTGTTGGACTTGAACAATGCAAACTAAATGATTCCTTGATTTCATTTTTTGGTCCTCAAAATGAGTGCAGCTTTGTGCTTTCAGTCCTGTACTGAGTAGGAATATGTAAATCAGCTAAACGTGGACTTACCTTGGATGAGGAAAGGTAGTAGTTAAATGTAAATTCTTGTTATTAAATAAATGTGATGGTTTTGTTTGCTTTTTAATTCACTAGGAAAAATATGCATATGCTACTGATCTGAAAAAATGTAGGAAAAAGTAGTTTTGCATTCATACTTAGCATCATGAAATAATTTAGGCTGGAAGGGACTTCTGGAAATCTAGTCATATAATTATCTGGAAATCTGATTATCTAGTCTTAACCCCACTAAAAGCATGTTCAGCTAGATCAGATTGCTTAGGGCCTCATCCAGTCTGGTTTTGAATATCTCCAGAGATTCCACAGCCTCTCCAGGCAGCCTGGTCCAGAATGCTTGGCCACTGTCATGATTAAAAAAATAAAAATAACTTATCTAATTGGAATTTCCTATGCTCTAACTTGTGTTCATTGCCTCATGTTCTATTGTTGTGCACCTCTGAGAAGAATATGGTTCAATTTCCTTTATACTTTCCCTAATGGTAGCTGAGGAGCTCCCTTTGTTCTTCTCTTAAGCCTGAACAAACTCGGTTCTCTTAGTCTTTCTTCATATGTTATATTTTCTCATGGCCATCTTTATGTTCCTCTACTAGATTTGCTCCTGTATGKAAATGTCTTCTTTGTACTGAGGCTCCTCAAACTGGACACAGTACTCCAGATGCAGTCTCGCAAGTGCTGAATAAAGGGACAGAATCACATCCTTCAACCTATGCTATGCTCTTGCGAATAYAGCTCAGTGTGTGGTTGACCTTCATCTCCCCAGCAGCACATTGCTGATTTGTGGTCAGCTTGTCCACCAGGATCCTCAAGTCCTTTTCTGCAAAGTTGTTTTCTAGCCAGTTGGCTCCCAACCTGTCCTGTTGCATGAGGTTATGTCATCTCAGATGCAGGAATTCGCATGTGACTATGTTGAAGTTAAGCCAATTCTGTACTCACTTTATAGTCTGTTTAAGTCCCTACTGTACCAACTTGGCTATTAGCAGGTTGGGAAACCCATTTGCATAGCATTTGTATCTCATGGTACCTCAACAAGTTCTTTTAAGCTATTTATATGGTTATTAATCAGGGTTTATTTAATCCTCTCATCWAAGTAAGACTAACGTTTTTTAGGAAGTGCTCGGTAAATCAGGGACACATTCTTAGTGTGAAAATGGACTATGCTTGGGTCAGACAAATATGTAATGAATTCTGTGGTAGTTTTAACTTAGTGGTGTGTTGTTAGTTATTACAGGGTGAGAGACCAAGGTATGAAGAGTAGATATGAGGTCCCATGATTCATTTGTCTTCCTTGGACTCCATATGGAGGGGCAAAAAGGAATGCATACCTCTTCTTTTTGTAATATTTATGCCAGTAGCACATTGCTGTCATAGAAGAATAAATGTTTATGCTAATATCCTTTGAAAGTTAATTCTGGGGTGGGCAGGAGAAGTGGGAAGGGGCTGTACTACAAGCTGTCAAAATCTCCCTCACTGGAGGTCATTCAGAGTTTTCTTGTCAATGGCTTCCTAATGCAGTAGCTGATCTTACTTGATAAGTTGACTGTAGCGAAAGTGAAATGTTAACTGTGCAACATCTTTATTGGTTGATCTAATCTATGGATGAAAGAACACTTTCCCATTGGGGAAATAATGGTGCAGCTACCCATAATTGCAATATTCGCTCAGCCCCAATTGATTTAATTTAGCAATCAGACAGAACAGCAAGAAAGCTCCTTCCCAGCTCTCTGAGCTTTCATTTGTCYGTATTTGTCTGTATTGAAGAACACTGACTGTCTAATTCACATGTAGAGCCTGCTCTGTTTTTAAAAGTCTGGGTCACTTTGGGTCCAAGGCCACCATTTAAAGCTAAAGCAATCCTAATAGCTTCAAAACTTATTTCATGTATGTAGGAGTCCAGCTACAGCAGCCTATATCTTAGGGTCTGCCAGCTTATCACCAGAGACATATAACAATGAAGATATCATCAGTTTATATCCATGAGATTAAAGCTGGTAACAGCTGTTAGGAGTTTAATAATACTGCTGATGTTTAAACATAGAGAGCTGATCTTTCCGTTTGCAGTCATTTTTCAATTCCTTAAAAAATAAGTTGTTTTTTGTTTCCTGGGGTTTAACTTTTATTAATAGATTGGCCATATTAATCACAGAGCTATTCCAGCTTTCACAAAAYGTTATAGTTGAGCAAACTGCAAATGTACATGCATGTGTTTGGTCTAATTAGGCAATTCAGTACTTCATTTCTGATGTTAACCATGGCTTGATGATCATCAAAGGGGTGTCAGCAGATCATCCTAAAGGTGTGTTTGATATCAATAAACTAGGGCAAGTCACACTCCGTGAACTGCTTGACAAACTGATTAAAAGSTTGTTAAAGTGTCTGCTTTGTCAACCCAGAAGTGATTCACAAATGAGACAGTGTGGCTGCATATATTTCTGCATTGTTTCCCATTTTTTATAACAATAAAAATAATCGTACAGCAATTTACATATGTTAATTAAGGCTCACAGCAGTCCTCCATGTGCTTATTACCTTTATTCTCATGTTTTATAGATATGTATACTAGAGTACAGAAAAAGAGTTTCATAATAGCAGACTGCTTTAGGACCACCCTTCCTAGGTCAAACTGGGGAGGTGTAGGTAAAAGACCCCAGCGTTCCTTGTCAGTTATCACTTGCTTTGATACATGACAGTCTCCCATTTCTCATTTTCCTCCTCTTACCATTTGCTCAGAAATGCCAATTGTATTAAGATGTTTCTAAATAAAATCCCCTAAGTGCTTGCCAGTTTCTGTTGTATACCTTGGTTGTGTTGTGACTTCAGGCTGCGATGAGATCTCAGCATGCATCATCCCTGGTGTGTTTTGGTCTTCAAGGAAAGAAGGCTGGGTGTACAGGCAGGAAGGGATCTGAGAAACATGGCAGTGAAATCTCATTGCAGTGGTGGAGGAATATTTCCAGATGGGGGAGGCTTAGACCTGCAGCATTCTTATGTTGTGCTAAGGACTTGAAAAATAATCCTCAAATTGTAACAGACCTATAGCAAAAAACCATTCCTCATTGTTACAAATGTTCTTATATGTAAAAGCTTGCTTTTTTTTTTTTTGCTGAAGCTTTGACTATATGTTGTAATTAATGTATCATGACCTACATGAAGAGAGATCTCATGAGATACTCATTTCCAGAAATCAAACTGTGATTTTTTTTCTTTTGAATTCAACAGAGCAGTACAAAGTAATTACATAACATCACTGAAAATAATAAAAAAAGAAAAAAACATCAGTTTCGCTTTTGCATTACTGAACTACATTTCAAACTCAGATGATGGCTTCCAGTAAAGTTGATGGAGATCTACCAAATTCCATAGAGTAGAGCCTTTTGGGAAACATTCAAGACCTTTTGGAGGAAATTGAGTTTTTATAATGAAAGGCTGGGAAATGATTCTGCAAACAATTAAAGGAAATAGAAGGGCAGGATAGATGATACATTCAACCTGTTTTCACTTCTCATTTAGCAATCTGTTGGGATTGATTCTTTGACTTGCTYGTTTGTATAATTGTTTACCTGCATATGTGCAAAATATTCACAGAATMACAGAATGGGTAAGGTTGGAAGGGACCTCTGGAGATCATCTAGTCCAACCTCCCTGCTCAATCAGGGTCATCTAGAGCATGTTGCACAGGATCTTGTGCAGGTGGGTTTTGAGTATCTCCAGAGAACGAGACACCATCATCTCTCCGGGCAGTCTGTTCTAGTGCTCTGTCACTCTCACAATAAAGAAGTTTTTCCTCATGTTCAGTTGGAACTTCCTGTGTTTCAGACTGTGCCCATTGCCTCTTGTCTTGTCGCATGGGAAAACTGAAAAGAGTYTAGCCCCATCCTCTTGACACCTTCCTTTCAGACGTTATAGACACTGATAAGATGCCCCCTCAGTCTTCTCTTCTCCAGGCTAAAGAGGCCCAGCTCTCGGAGCCGTTCCTCATAGGGGAGATGCTGCTCAAGTCCTCTGATCATCCTCATAGCCCTATGCTGGACTCTCTCCAGTAGCTCCACRTCTCTCTTGTACTGGGGAGCCCAGAACTGGACACAGTACTCGAGATGAGGCCTCCCCAGGGCTGAGTGGAGGGGCAGGATCACCTCCCTTGTGCTGCTGGCAACACTCTTCTTAATGCCCTCCAGGWGACCATTGGCCTTTCTGGCCACAGGAGCATGGCCCTGGCTCCTGGTCAACTTGTTGTCTACCAGGACTCCCAGCTCCTCCACAGACCTGCTTTCCAGCAAGTCATCACCCAGCCTATACTGGTGCATGCAGTTATTCCTCCCTAGGTGCAGGACTCTGCGGTTGCCCTTGTTGAACTTCATGAGGTTCCTCTCTGCTCAGTTCTCCAGCCTGTCCAGATCTCTCTGAACGGCARCACAATGCTCTGGTGTATCAGCCGTTGCTCTCAGTTTCATATCATCAAGAACTTGCTGAAGGTGCACTCTGTGGCTTTATCCAGGCCATTGATGAGTAAGTTGAATGGGCGTGGACCCAGTGGTGATCCTTGGAGGACACTGCTAACTGCAGGCCTCCAGCTAGGTTTTGTGCCACTGATCACAACCSTCTGAGCTCTGTCTTTCGGCTAGTTCACAATCCACATCACTATCTGCTCATCTACCCCRCGCTTCCTGAGCTTACCTGTGAGAATGTTACAGGGAACAGTGTCGAAAGCCTTTCTGAAGTCAAGGTAGACAACGTGCACTGCCCTCTCCTCATCTGCTCAGTCTGTCATTCCATCAGAGAAGGCTATCAGGTTGGTTAAGCAGGATTTCCCCTTGCTGACTGCACTTGATCACCTTCTTTTCCTCCACAGGCTTAGAGATGTCATCCAGGATGAGCTGTTCCAACACCTTTCCAGGGCTGGAGGGGAGGCTGACTGGCGTATA